>NW_011888848.1:4001836-4059355 GCF_000151845.1 Pteropus vampyrus
AGGCCAGGCACAAATGAATGGACGTGACTGTGTCATTAAAATTTTTTTATTTACAAAGCCAGGAGGCAGGCCAGATCTGACCCATAGGTCCTAGTTTGCCAATCCCTGATTTAGATTGTCCCCATTGCATTCCATTTTTATAGATGAAGAAATTAAGATTTAGTGAGATTAAGTAATTTGCCCGCAGTCAAACAGCTGGTAAATAAGGATACTAAGACTTTATACTCAGGTTTGCCTGACTCCAAAGCTCATGTTCTTAGCAATTAATTATCATAGTGAGTATAATGTTAGTATACTGTATTAGTATACCATATTAGTATAATGATGTGATTGCTATGTTTTTTTTTGGTTTGGAACTAGGCTTTTGCTCTTGAAGTTATTAAATCTGCTCATGAATGTTGGAAAGCATTGCTTATGAAGAAGCGTGATGGAGGGGCTATAAATTGGTAAGAATTTGCCTTTTCTGTGTAGCTATTTTATTATTAATTGGTACTAAAGAGCCATATAATACTACTCAGATCTAATTTTTTTTTTTTTAAAGACAATTGCAGTTTTGTTTTGTTTTTTTCCACTTAAAAAATACTTTATGGAGCATCTGTTTGGAAGACATCACTGCGTGCTGGACACTGTAAAGCTAAGTAAATGACATGGTTCTATTTCTCAAAGAATTTATAGTTTAGTGGGGGTATTTATAATAATAATGTTATTATAATGTGGTATGTGCAAAGATGGAGTAAAAAACAGTAGCAATTTTTCAACATACAAAACATGGTTATTTTATTTATCTTATAACTACCATGTCATTTCTTGATAAGAACAGTGAAAGTTTTCTTTTCCAAGATCTGGATCACTAGCTGCTTGATTCAGGGGAATCAAACAATATTAACATGTAACTCAATCACTTTATTTTATTTTAAAACATTTAAATGTGCGTTTATTCACCAATCTTTAGATATAAGGCTGAGACCTTTTCTACATAGATTCCATATAAATTATATATTGGATATATTCTAACATAAAGTAAAAAATAAAGATCAGATCCCATAATCCATAATTTTACAATTAATAACCCTTACACATTTTTAGGGTTCTTTTTTCTAACCTTTTATAGTTGCCTTACTCATATCAGATTTGACACTAAGTTTTTACAGTGATTCATCTTTATTGTGGCTTTTTAGAACCTCAGCAGTGTTAACAACCTCAGTAGTTTTAGGGCCTACTAAGTGTTCATAGAAACAATTCTCTTTCCACACTCCCTTCATCTCCGAGCATAATTACTGCTGAAATTACAGTAACAAGGACGATTGACATAAACAGGTTTGGGAGCAAAAGCAGCTGACTCTTGGTAAGCTTACTGTAGAAAGCAAAAGTACAAGGTCATTCTGGAGAGTCGCTACCACCTAATTTTATTGCTCCTGTCTCAGAATCCGGAGAAACTGGGAAGCCGTCCACTCTTCAAGAAGTACTGATTGAGGGTCTACTGCCAGGATTTCTGCTGTGAATACAATGAATAGAGTCCCTGCTCTTTTGGAGCATAAAGTCTAGAATCAAGAGAGACTTTAAAGAAATCATTAGAGTAAAGTAGTCAGATAGAATAAAGAAATAGTCTCAAGGAATATTTTATCCAAGTCATCAAGAGGCTCATCTTGCCTGTGACACAAATGCTTGGGCATTTTAGCTTCAGATTCTATTTCTTGTGCAAGCTAAAGTAACACTTCAGCTCTTTGATATCTTCCTGGGTTTTGTTTTTGTTTTTGTTTTTTTACCTCTTATGCAGACTACTCTTTTTTCAAGCATAATTTTAAAATTTAGGTGATTGTTTATGATTTAAATAGTGTAATTTAAAACATTATAATTGGAAGTCTTCTAGTCCTGTCTTAGTAACTGATAAACTCAATTAGTCTTCATGGTCAGATAGTCTAAGTCAGATATTAATGTGATGAGCTCTGAAAGAAGAGATCTCTAATTTTGTGAAGAGCTATTTCTTTATCGTTTGTTTGCTTTCTTATCTCCTTCCTAATTATTCTTCCTGAAAACTTCTGCAGTTCTTGATGAGAGTTGTGTACTTCTCAGGTTTCCTCAGCTACACAACTGGAGACCATCTCTTTGGTTAGTTTTTCTACAACTTAATATCATTCCTTCTGTGCCGATTCTAATTATCTTTGAGGGTAACTTTATTTCTAAGTTCTGGCATCATTTTGCTATAGTCTCCTTGGTGATGATAAAGAGTACATTAATAAGAGTTGATACTGAACTTTATTCTGTCTTCTAGGTTTTAAGTGTTTTATATGTATCATCTAATTAATACTCACAAGACCTCTGTTAGATATGTATCATTATTTCTTCATTTTACACATGAGGACATTGAGACTGCATTGAGAGTAAGTGACCTAAGGTCACACTCCGTGATGGAGCCAAGATGTAAGCCAGATTCTAAACCTACTCTCTTAACAGCTATATTCTACCTCTACCATTTTAAAGAATACAACAAAATTAAAATTTTTTAGCTTAAAAATTATCAGGATATAAATTGTTGGATGTAAATGGAACGTCAGAATCTTCAGAATTTAAACTCATTTTTTCTTAAATTTTTTTATTACTACTTGATTTGTAAAATATATTTGCAGTTATTAAATTTTTATTTCCTTTGTCTTTACCAAATGAATTACTTATTTCTCTTAGTTCTTTAAAATGTATTGCTATTGATTAGTAAACTGTTTCCCACTTTCATTTTAACCTGTTTTCCCCACCTAGTTCAGTTTAGGGCCACTTTTATCACAGTGGTTCTCTCAAACAACAATGTGTATAGTGCATCAGAATTTCCTAGGTAAACTTAGAAAGTCCCCTTCTTTAAATCTAGTAAATCAGGGTCTCTAAGGAGTGTGGTCTAAGCCTCTATATGTTCTAAAAGCTCCCAAGGTGCTTCTAACGAGCCACGCTGGATAAGAACCATAAGATCCAAATTTCTCTTTGAAGAACAAACAAGGCATTCCAAGATTTGGCCTGTGCTACCTGTCTAATCTCATTCAGTCACTTCTTGCCTATTTCATTTTCCAGCAACTTAGAACCACTTGTCATTCCTCACAAATGCCATGTTCTTAGTGATTTTTTTGGCCATTATACTCATTCCGTTTCTTTTGCCATGATTGTCTTCTCATTTCTTGAACTGACAACTTCCTCATCTTTTAAGACTTAGTTTTGACTTTATCTTCTCCAAGAAACTTCCCCTCACAGTAGCCCCATGCTGGCTAAGGTGCCAGTACACTTTGTATTGCCCCAATGTGTACTTCTGTCATTGCATTTACCCAGTTATTAACTACAGTAGCTCCCCCCGCCCCATCCACAGTTTTGCTTTCTGCGGATTCAGTTACCTGCAGTCAACTGTGGTCTGCAATAGTAAATGGAAAATTCCAAAATAACCAATTTCTAAGTTTTAAATTGAGCACTGTTTTTAGTAGTGTGATGAAATCTCACGCTGTACTGCTTCATCCATATCAGGATGTCAGTCATCCCTTTGTCCAGTGTCTCCATACTCTATATGCTCCCCGCCCTTAGTTACTTAGTAGCTGTCTTGGTTATCAGATGATCAGAGAGAGAGACCACATTCACCTAACTTTCATTAGATTATATTGTTATAATTATTGTATTTTATTATTAGCTATTCTTAATCTCTTACCGTGCTCAATTTCTGTCTTTCTGGCTTTCTTGCTTGCTTTCTTGCTTGCTTTTTTTTCCCTTTTCTTTTCTTTTCTTTTTTTCATTCTTTCTCACCTATAGCACGTGATATTCCTAAGTGATCTGCCATCCAAGTACTAACCAGGCCCAACCCTACGTAGCTTCCAGATCAGACAAGATCAGGCATGTTCAGAGTGGCATGGCCATAGACACCACGCTTAATTTCTAAAACTTGATCATAGGTGTATATATGGGGGGGGGTGGAAATACACACACACACACACACACACACACACACACACACACACACACATCTATATAGCGTTCAGTACTCTCTGTGGTTTCAGGGTCTTGGAACATATTACCCATGGATAAGGAGGACTCCTGTACTTGGTTTATGAATTCGTCTCCCCCTCTAGAATGTAAATTCTTCGAAAGCAGATGAATAAAGATGCCGTAATCATCTTTATGTTTTTTAGCTATTTAAAAATATCTGTTGGAGTAATTGTTGAATAATATTTTAAAGCCAACAAATATTTGTTCTTTTTTAATCTAGTAGTGACTCTTCTGTTTCCAGGATCACTACATTTGTTAAATTCTTTAACTGATATTTTGAGTAATTATCTTTTTCACAATAAGTTTTATTTTTATTCTTTTTTCCACTGTTTAATATTTACTCTGAAAGCTACATATTTTTATTTTAACAGAGAGAATTTCATTATTTCTATTATTACTTAAAATAACTTTAAACTCTGTTGTAGGAAAAATAAAGCTTTTGGCCATTTGGGTTTATTCTTCAACTCCTCTTACCTTCTCTTTAGCCACAGTTTATTTATCTATCTTATTTTTAAGAAAAATTTTCATTTTACCAGCTGATTTTATTTCGTTAAGAATTGTTTATTCTGATCCATTTGTCTTCCAGATTTGTCAAGTTTTGACTGATTCTCAAATGCCCTTCTAGTTGTAAATTGCTTTAATTCAGCTACTTATTGCTTCTCTACTCATAAATTGTTTTATATTGCAACTACTCTCCTGTTTAATATGTTCCATCCATACTGTCAGAATTATCTTTGAAAAATACAAATGTGATTGTCATTTTTATGCTTAAAAACTTCATGTGGTTCCCTTCACTTATAAGATATAACCCAGCACTTCTGTATATTAAACAGTATGTCCCAGCCTACTTTTCCAGCCTCATGTTCTGTCCCCTCCCATCTCATTGTCTTTCCTCTGTGAATGCCTGCTCATTCTTCAAGAAGCAGTTTAGGTGTCACCTCTGCAAAGAATTATCATTTTTTTCTCAACAGAATTCACTGTATTCTCAGATGGGCTTTTATATAACATCTGTACGCACCTCTGTGGAGAACTCAGAGCAGTTTGTTATTTTTATGTCCTAAATTGAGTTTGTATCTCGGCACTTAGTGACAGGACCTGACACATAGTAGGTAGTTTAAAAACACTTAATGAATGGAAAAATATATATATTCAAGTTATTTAAGTCTTGAAATTATTTTTTTACCTTTCCAGAGGAAGGTGTATTTGATCTGTGTATCAGTAGCTCCAGTTCTTTTAACTGTGTGGATTTACTTTTGTTACTTTTCTTCTGCAGACTCTGGAAGTTATGGTCCAAAATCATTGTCATTCTTATCTCTTTACATTTTCTCTCTCCTTTTTTCTTGACTACTACTTTTCTAGAATGAAAAGCCGTGGCAAATCTATATCCTGGACACTGTCTTTGAGGATTCTCATGAGTGTGGGCCCTTGTCTGAGTTGAGATTTTTTTGAAAAAAAAAAAAATTTCTCTTTACTAAAGTTCCATATTGCTGGCTGTAAATTTCATCATTTATGTTTGTTTATTATTTGCAGGTAATTTTCTATTTCTATTTTGTTTACTCAACCAGTTATTTTACACTTATGTGTCTACTAATATGCCTTTTTATTTTTAAATGCAATTCGAGTTTGTTGTACACAGCATTTTTGGAATTGCTTATCTTCTGCTCTAATGTCTTGTTTGCTTATTTTGGTCAGCAAGATTGTGTATGGGCTATATAATGTTTAATCTCATTTGTAATAGACACCATCAGCTTAGTTATCTTTCCTTTGATTTTTCTTCTCCTCTTAGAGGTCATGCTCAAGTTTACAGCTAAAATGAACCCTATTATAAGCTCCGTGGGGACTCTGTGGTTCAATATTGTATCCCAGCATCTAGAAATGTCCCTAACAAATAATTTTTTAATCAATAAATACATATGAATCAGTGTTAACTATTTTTACATAAAGGCTGATTCAGAGACATTAAAAATGTTTCCTGATAACATGCCTTTATTATACCTTCAAACATTCAGAGTAAAAATCACTCCATTAATCTTAAGGAAGGTGCCTTGCAACCCAGATTACATACTTTTTAACTCAAAGAATGCCAGTGAAGAAGTTGGCACCGTTTTTAGTTAATGAGAATATAAGAGCCTATTGGAGAAATAGTAACAAGGGGCTTTGTACTCTCTCATCTTTATATTGGTATATCATGGAAGAATTTCTTAAGTCCACTTGTATATACTTTTCATTTTATTCTTAAAATAGCCATAGTAATAATTTGCCCATGGCAAAAAATGCCAGAGCCTATTGGCTTTCCTAGGTTCTGGTGGTTACTTGTCAAGATATTTTATTAGAGATATTTAAAAAGTCATTCAGAGTTTTAAAATTTTCAGTGCTGGCTTTAATATTATCTCTCTTTTCTAATATTTCTAGTGATGATTTTGCTTTGTTGTGGGAGTAGAGGATTACTTTAGAAATAGGTTATCAGATTTAACAGATAAAAATATAGAACACTCAGTTAAATCTTAATTTCAGAACAGTACATCTTTTCAGTATAAATATGTCTCATGCAATATTTGGGATATACATATACTAAAAAAATAGTTTGATGTTTATCATGGATACCACATTTAATCGGGTATTCTGTGTTTTATCTGGCAATATATTGAGGGAAGACTCCCTGTTCTCTCACCATTATTTTCCCAGAATTTCCAAGGAATGTTTTACTTTGGTTTAGTTACAATGTGAAAAACATTATACATAGCATATTTACTATGCACCATGCTTTTTTCAGAGGATTAGCTCTTAAGTCTTTGCAGTGTCTAATTTTTTTGCCTTATTCTTTTTATATTTAGTTTTGACTTTCTTTAGGGAAATGTCTTACCTATAAGGCTTTACCTTTTTCAGTTTTTAATTTATTTAAATATGGAATGTAGAGAAGATAATACAAAATAGTTTAGTCTTACAGGTGATAATGCCAGCTTTCATCAATTTTATTCATGTCAGGAATGAAAATATATCTCACATTTTGAGTCTGGTTAGAAAGCAAAATGACTGGTTACTATAATTGCGGTATATCCAATATCTGATTATAGACAGATGTAGTTAAAAAGATAGATAGATGATAGGTTATAGATAGATAGATAGATAGATAGATAGATAGATAGATAGATAGATAGATCTTATCATATATATCCCAACATATTTCAAAAAGCCACTGTGAAAATAAATTTGATGGTGTATATTCCATAGATCCGGTTGAGGGTGAGGGGGGGTGGATAGGAGGAGTTGCAGGGGGTGGGGAGAGAAAGAGAGAGTTTCATCTACTACTTATCTCCTTTAGGAATCTGCTAATTACTTTTCCTTTCTATTTTAAAAAGCTAATTGGGTTTTACCTCTCTCCTTTCTACCTCTTACAGTATCTATTTTAATCTGATTTTTTAATGAAATTTTTAAAAATCAAACTTAACATGTTAGAGAGGAATGATGCCTTTGCTTTCATCTATGAAGAAGGAAATGTGTAATGGGCGGCATGCTTATGGAGATAGCATGCTATTATTGGAAAAGCTTTTGACTTTATAGAACCTTTATTGATCATGGAAGGAGCTGCTGTCTTATGCCTTACTGAACTTCCTTACTTGTAAGAAAGCTGAGTTTTCATGTTCATATGTTTTTCTCTAACCACTCTTAGCTTAATTTTCCATACCTGTCTGAGAAATAGATTCCACAGCATCTTTCAGAAGCCAATTACAATGTTTATCAGCTCACTTAGAGGAAAATTCTTCCTTATCGTCATCATCCTATGGGTCAAATTTGTTTTTTTCTTTTCTTCACTAAAGATGAAGTATAATTTTGGTATAGCCTTTTATATGTACCAGAAGATTATTTAGATTTATATACTGTCGTTTAAATTTTTTTTTTTTAATTTTGGAGAGTGTGTGCTGTAAAGCACTTTATACCCTTTCCTGAAAGAATGTATAAGAATCTCAGTTGTCCTGTTTTATATTCATTCAGGTTCTTTTTTTTGGCTAGGATCATACAGTCAGTGTGAAATATTTGGAGTTGTTTTTCTTGTTGGTAATTGCTCCTTTTTTATCCCGTGTAATAATAACATTCTCTTTTTATTTGCAGCACAAATGTGCAGGTATGCGATAGTCCTTTCCATTGCACTCAGGAGGAAGCAAGATCATTAGTTGAATCGGTAAGGGGAAAATGTCCAAGGCATCTTTTAATCTTGTAAATGTCATGAGGAAACCTAGCAGAAATTCTGAAAAATCTAGCAATGACATATAACAAGTCTTTTGGGAAGCATAAAATTTTAAAATAACATTACAATCTTCTTTTTTTTTTTTTAATCCAGGGAATTTAAATCAAAAACCTTAAGACCTGTTAGTTGAATTTTTAAATTCTATTTTCTAAAGTACATTAACCTTTTAATTTCCTATGATGCTGTTTTTTTCTTGACATCACCAATTTATTGTTGTTTATATGCATTTGCTCTCCTCTGTACTCTTCTGTTTTTATGATTTATCCACCATTCAATGGCTGCATTGTACCTGGTTGCTGGTATAGGTGCATTTTGGCTCAAGAAAAACAAAATAAATAAGACTCCTCTTTTTCCCCATTTAGTTTGGCTATCTCAAAAGCTTTCCTTTTCCAAGCTTAGAAGATATCCTTGGATTTTTATCTGTCCTAGTCATATTGCTGCCTAGAGACAACTGAATTTATTAGTAAATTAGTGCTTGATTTGGAGATCACTAGATAAGAAAATTTATATTCAGATAATCAAGTAATATTGCTGTATAAAGTGTGTTCAGGAGTGATTTTAGGCTGGAAACCCCATTTATAAATTGTGTTTAAACTAATTATGAGGTAGGAAACTAGTAAATTCAGATCTTCAGGAACAACAAAAATGTTTGCTCACTATGGCTGCTTTGAATTTTTTTACCCTGCTAATTCATCAGCTATTTAATTAGTGCCTGCTCTGCATGGTGGGATTATAGGTGCTGGGGATGCAGTATTAAAGAAAAGATAGAAAAAGCTCTACCCTCATGTACATAACATTCTAGTTGGGGAGATGGATAATATTTAAATACACAGTGCTATAGAGGTGATAAATGCTATGATGAAAAATGAGCAGAGAATAGGGGATAAAGCGCCAAGAGTGGGATGGGTATTGTAGTTATGTAAAAAAAGGTCGTCAGGGACAGCTTCACTGAGGATAGCAGTGCCGTGAGTCAAGATTCTTAGAAGTTAAGAGAGCGAGCCAAGGAACTGTCTGAAGGAAGAGCATTCCAGGCTACGGTCCCAACGGCCATGAGACCAGAGGATTCCTGACACGTTCTAGAAATATCAACAGAACCACAGCGACTAGTGGGGTAGAAACGCACTAGGGAAGAAAGGAGGACACGGTATCAGAAATATTTAGATCTGGGGGGCAGAAACAGGCAGATTATAGTGAAAGACTGTGTAATATAGTCTGCAAAGACTGTTTTAAGAATTTTGTTTCTCATTTTGAATGAGATAGAGAATCAGTGGAGAGTTTTGAGCAAAAGAGTGGTATAATCTGACTTAGATTTTAACAAGGCGCCCTGGCTGCATTGCTGAGAAGGGACTGTAGAGAGGTAAGGGAAGACACAGAGCAGCCATTATAGGAATGCAGGCCACAAATTCCGTTTATTTTCTTCAAGTTTTCAATTTCGTATCTACGTAGATTCCATTGTCAACTTAGTTATCAAAATTTATTATTTTTTAGGGAAAAAAATAAAGGAAAACTAACATCTTTTTATCTTTGTCCAAGTAGTCTCTCTCTCACTAATCTCAAGACTATTCCATTTATTTTATTTTTAGATTTATAAATAATATAATAGATACTTGTCTTAAAATTAACTTTAAGGTAAAAGTTTCTATCTTACATCCTGTTTTTTCATTGTTTCCTATCTTATTAGTAGGAAAACAGTTCTCTTGGGAAAAAAAAACAATTAGAGGACATGGATATAATCTAAATAGTTAGATTTGGGAAATAAAATGAGAAATCAGAAATATTAACATCCTGCTTTAATTACACGGTTTGGTAACTTCGTTGTGCTTCATAATGACGAAAGTGCTGTATGATTTTTCACTGAGAATACTGCAGTAGAAAATCAAAATGCAGAGTAAGCAGTCCTTCTTCACCAGCCCTGATGGAACTTACCATGAGTGAGATTTCACCATTATAAGTTTGTTAAAGAATTGCCCTATTAGCAGCCTCCTGATTCAGGAGGCCAGTTTATTTAACACTTTCTCCTGAAGATTTTATACCTATAATAATTTGAAATTTTTTGTAGTCAAAGCATTTTGACTTGGCATTTTATCTCTTCCGAACCACATTGAGATGTTTGAATCAGAATAATTTAGGTATATATTCTCAGATCTCTCTATTTTGCTATATACCAAACATTGCACTGACATCAAGGTATTGTCAGTTTGCTTGTACTTTGGTTGCTCAGAATAGTTTAAGATGTCGAAGTCATTCCTCAGACTTGATCATATTCAGACCATATCAGTTCTGGGCTTGTATGGAACAAATCATAACCCCAGCGTTTATTAGTGGGCTCAGATTGAGTGAGCTCACTCTAACAAGTTAATCAACAAGTATAATATATACTCCAAGTAATATTATCTTGAGACTGATATATAAATGTTAAATGAATGAATTATGGGTAAAACAAAGCCAGATAGCCATACTTGTTTTCACTTTCTAAATCTGTATTGACAGAATACTCACAAAGTGAGATTTCAGGATAAAGTAACTGCTTTGGTGAACAGATGCTTTAAAAATACATAAAGAAAAGAAATGGACAATTTTTGAGTAATTAATTGAACCATTGCAGGAAGCTTATACTGGAGAGCATATATTGATCAAAACACAATTAAGTGTAGCATCGAGAGCTAAAGAAAAAATCATTACGTATTCACCCAAAAATATATACAGATCAGTTAGGAAAAATATTTCCACTATAACCAAGAAAAAGAAAATGAAAGCCAACAACCTGATTGGTATTATTTGGAAGCATTTTAGAAACAAAATGGAAAATATATACAGAAGTAATTTGTCATACTTAGGTTAGAGATCTTAAGAAAGAGAGTAGATATGAGGAAGATAAGGATAATTGAAATGATCAAAAGGGTTATTGGGTTTGTTTATGAATATAGATGTTTGAATTATATGCAATCATGAAAGGCATGGCTGTATCAAAAACAAAGTTTGTTACTTAGATCTCAACACACAAGGGATCCATAGATGGTAGAGTCCTGCGCTGCTCTATTACTCTGAGTGGTGGGGCTGCAGCCTGTGTCCACCAGCAACTGGAGTAACACTTTGTAATAGTTCAGCCACAGGACCAGACACTTACTTTTTTTGAGGGAGGGAGTAGGGAGGGCGGGAGGGGATACTGTATCAAGTTTTCTTAACCTTCACTTAACTTTATAGCCAGAAAATACGGGACTCTTTCTCAATTCTTGAAGACTATGTAACCGGTAATTGGAACTTTATTTAGGGAGCAAGGTTCAGAGCATTTATAGGGAACAAATAATGTGTGTTTGTATGTGTGTGCACGTGTGAATGTGCATGTATACATACACATGTGGTTTGCCTTTCAGATCTAATAGTAATTGATATTTAAATGACAATTGATTTGACTACTAGGGTTTAAGATGCTACTTTTAGATCCTATACTGTCCATAAATGTTATTTTGAAATATGTTGATTAGATTTAAACAAAATTGGCAAGCTTAATCTAGTAAACATATATAATGTGAGAAGAGTTTTTTCTAGATGTGGACATATCCAAAAATTGAGTATATATTAGGCCACAAAGAGAATTGCAAAAAAATACCAGTTGATATCATGCAGACCACATTCTTTATCTGCAGTATAATACAGTTACTAATCATTTATGAAAATATTAAAAGAAAAGAAAAAAAACAAAATCCATGTGTTTGGAAACTAAAAGCACTTCTAAATAAGTCGTGCCTCAAATAAGTTATAGAGTATTTTAAATTGAATAAACTAAATCACTATATGTCAAAAATTATGCAATGCAGCAAAAATAGTTTTTGAGAGAAATTAAATGTATACAGCAGAAATAAAGAAAATTGCAATACTAAACATTCAACTCAACAATTACTCTGTTCTTTATCTTTTTACATTGTAAGAAAGAAAATTATAAAGAGCAGAGCAAATATTTGATGAAATAGAAAACAAATAATGGCAAGGATCAATTAAAACAAAAATTCGAGTTTTTAAAGATAATAATATAGACAAGCCTATTGAAGGATGATGAACTAGAGAAGGCATAAATAAAATGATCAGGAATTAAAATGAAAACATAATTACATAGATATTTAAATCATCAGAAGGAAATACTATGAGATGTTTTTGGCAATACCTTTCTAAACACAGATGAATTAACAATTTTGTTTAAAATATAAATTACCGATATTAAGAATAAATAGAAAACCTAAATACACTTATAATAGTTTAAAAAGACTTAATTATGAAGATGACAATTTCTGTCATATTAATTAATGAATTCAATCTGTTTTTTAATCTGAATCCCAGTAGGGTTTTCACTGAGCATGACAGGATAATCCTGAAATGTACATTAAAAAGTAAAGGGCCAAGAATAACCTAGAAAAGATTAATAAATTTAAAGTTTTTAAAAAAAGCTGGAAACAGCTAAAGATACCGTAAAATAAGTTAAAAGATAAGCCATTAATTGGGAGAAGATGTTTACATATAAATGACAAAGGAATTAACAACTTTTTCAAATCTATAAGAAAGATACCCCAATAGGGAAAAAAAAGAGCAAATAATATGGACAACTGATCAAAGAGGATACTTAAATGGTCAGTGAACTCTATCTCACCAGTAATCAGTCAGATCAACCTACAACACAATACAATTTCATAGTTATTAGTTGGCAAACATTTGGAAGGGGCAAAGGAGACCTGTCATACTTATTGATAATGCTTGAAGAGCAATTAAGTAATTTCTGGTTAAGTTGAAGATACTTATAACCCACTACTCAGAAATTACCCTTATTTAGAGGTTCTAATAAATGCATTTATATAAATGGACCTGGGGAAATTGGAAACCAGATAAATGTCTATCAATTAAAAACCTGGAGAAGTAAACTATAGTGTATTTATACAGTGGAATACTATGCCACAGGTAAATTAGAACTGCATGATTCTACATGGATAAAACCTGAAAGTGTGATTTTGGGTGAAAAAAGTGTTTGCAGTAGGATATAGTAGGCAATGTTTTTGTAAATTTTAAAACACCCAAGCAGTAATACCATAAATTTTTAATGAATACAAAGAGATATAGTGTTCACATTTCAGAAACAAATGAGAACAATAAACACCAGTGTTAGCATAGTGATTAAGAGAAGTTACTTCTAAGAAGGAAGGGAAATAAGATTTTAAGTTTGATGAGTAGGTAGAAAGACTTCAGTTTTAAAGTTTCTGAAATAACTGTGTTAACTTTTAAAAATCTAGAGTAAGTATGTGTTATATTAGTCTCTGTATTTTCTGCATGTTTGGAGATTTTATAATATAAAAAATTCATCTGCCCAGAAAAAATCAATAGAGAAAATTAATGAAACCAAAAGCTAGTTCTTTGAGAAGACCAATATTATCAGAAAATAAGAGAGAAAACAAATCTTCAATGTCAGGAGTGAGATAAGTGACATCATTGCCGATTCTGCAGATACTAGGAGAACAATAGGGAGATATTGTGAAAAACTTCCTACCAATAAATTTGACAGCTTGGATGAAATGAACAGATTCCTTGAAATACATAAACTACCAAAGCTCACTGAAGAAGAAATAGGCATAAACAAATTAAACTTGTACTTGAAAACCTTTTCATAAACACAACTCTAGACCTCGTTGGTTTCCAGTACATTTATTTAGCATTTTTTTGAAGGTTCTAGCCAGCGCAATAAGGCATTAAAAAGAAAGAAAAGACATCCAGATTGTGAAAGAAGATGGCATGAATGCCTATATATGAAATATCCAATAAAATCTACCTAAATACTACCATAATAATTAATTTTTGCAATGTTGCAGTATATAATATCAGTATACAACAAACTATTTTTGTATACTAACAGCAAACAATTGGAAACTAAAAATAAATACGTTATTTATAATGGCATCAAAAATATGAAACACTTAGGGATAAATCCGGAAAAAAATATGAAGAGCCTGTAACCTGAAAATGATGAAACATTGCCAACAGAAATCAGAACTAAATAAGTGGGAAGATATATCATGTTCATAGGTTGGAGGACTCAGTATTTTTATGTTCTTCTCAAGTTGATCTATAAGTTCAATGCAATATCAATTAAATTTTAATATACTTTTTTTGTAGATAGAAATTTACAAACTCATATATAAATACTAAGGTCTTAAAATAGTAGACTAAACAACTTTGTATAGAACAAAGTTGAAAATAGTAGCTATTCCTTATTTCAACACATTTATAAAACTATAGTAATCAAGAAAGTATAGTAATGGTATAAAACTAAGACAAAGAGATCAATGAAATGAAATCCAGAAATATATCTAAATATATATGGACAAAGAGATCAATGAAATGAAATCCAGAAATATATCTAAATATATATGGACAACTGATTTTTGAAATGATAATCTTTTCAACAAATAGTGCTCGAACAATTGTTTTTTTCATGCAAGGAGAAAGCACTTCAGTCCATACCTTACACTATATATTATAATATATCCTAGACCAAACTTTAAAACATAAAACTAGAAGCCTATTTTGACCTTGGGTTAGTTAGACAGGATTTCTTAGATATGCCACTAAAAGCACAATCTGTTTTTAAAAATGATAGAGTTCATCAAAATTGAAAATTTCTGTTATGGAAAGGACACTCTTAAGAGAACACAAAGAAGCCACATAGTACAAGAAAATATTTTAAAATCATATACCTGATAAAGTGAGTTGTATCCAGATTATATAAAGAACTCTCACAATTGAATAACAAGAAAACATACCCTCTCCAAAACAGTGTGCAAAATATTTGAATAGTCACTGTGCCAAAGAAGATGTCCTGAAAACACATAAAATGATGCTCAGCTTTACTAGTCTTTAGGGAAATGCAAATTGAAAACCACTATGACATGCCTATACACACTTTTTAGAATAGCTAAAAATTTAAGATTGGCCATACCAGTTGTTGGCAAAAATGTAGAGGAACTGATTCTTCCATACCCTACTAATTGGAGCGCAAAATGGTACAACCATTTTGGAAAACAATTTAGCATTTTCTTGAAAAGCTAAACATATACCTGTCATAAGATCTAGCCATTCTACGCTTAGATATTTACCCAAGAGAAATGGAAATATATGTTCATACAAAGATTTGTTTACAGCAGCTTTATTTGTAATAGCCAAAAACTGGGAACAACCCAAATGTCCATCAACTGAGGAATGATTAAACAAATAGTGGTTATTCATATGAGGGAGTTTCATTAATACTCAGCAATAAAAATAAGTGAATTATTAGTATATGCTACCACATGGCTGAATTTTTAAAAATTGGGTGAGTGAGAAAAGGCAGATATACATATTACATCATACCATGTGCTATGTAAAATTTTAGGAAATATAAACAGTAAGGCTTGCTGACACAAGGCAGATCATTGGTTGGAGGGCTTGGGAGAGAGCCAGGAAGGAGGAATTTATAATCGCTTTTATAGGGACTCAGGAAACTTGGAGATGATGGTGAATATGTTTATCTTGATCACGATAATGGTTTCACACATGTAAATGTATCAAAACTCATATGCAGTGTAATTCATGTCAGTGTGAGTCTAATAAAGGTTTTTGTTTTTTCTTTTTTGAGAAAAGAACAGTTCTGGAGTCAGACTGTGTAGGTCTAAATCCCAACTCTTTTATTCATAACTTGAGACAAATTATTTGACTTATTTATGCTTTAGTTTCTTTATTTATAAAATAAGGAGCTAGTAGTATCTTCCTTATAGGGCTGTTGTGGCAAATTGAATGAAATAGTCCGGGTAAAATGTGGAGCAGCTAGAAAGTATTCAGTAAATGTTGAGTTTTATTGTCACTGTCATTATTGGTGTTCTTAGGTTAAATTGCCCACAGAGAGAAATCCCTTCTGTTCCAGTCTCTTCTTGAACACTTCAGTGATGAGGGTACACTCCTTCATGAGGTGGCCCGTTCCATTGCTGGATAGTGGGAAGGTCAACCTGGCTAATTTAAATTCTGTGAGAATTAGCCCTATTTTCAGAAACTTAAAACAGGAAGAAGGGAAGGGAGAAAGAGAATAACTCAGTTTCCACAACATAACTTATTCTAATACTTAACCATTTTTCTCATCTGGGAATTTTTTCCTCAAAATTCTCCCACATGCTTCTGTTTAAGCACTTTCTTTGTATTCTGCCCTCTGAGAAATTGGAAAACCTCTAAGCGTCATGTAAAGTTGGGGAAAGTTCGAATTAGGTAATTTGTAAAATTTTCTAATATTTGATGACTAGTCATTTTACTTAAAAAAAAAAAAAAAAAAAAGATCAAACTGTATGAGGTTCCACACACAAACTCAGTGCATGTAGGACTAAGGGAGAAAACCACACACGTTGCTAAAGGAATTCCCAGACCTGCCCCAGACCCTACACAGCCTGGTGGCTTTAGGGGTTTAAAAATCTTAGACTCTGGGATCAGGCCAAGGAGCACAAGGTACCACACTCCTGCTGAGTAGCAGGGACCTAGTCCCATGATACCAGGAACCTGTAGCTCACAGTAGTGATAGAAAATGTTCTAAAAGGTTAAAGACATCTAAAACTGAGAGGAATGAGTGCCTCCCAGGGCGTCTCAGCAGCCTTGGTCTGACTGTTTTCGCCTTTGCCTGGCCAGACTTCCACTAAAAGCAGTCTCATGCAAACCTGGACCAGGCAAAGTCAAAAGATGACAGTACAGTGGAACGTGAATGCACAATGAGCACTGCTCGGAAGGAAAAGAGTAAGGGGGAGATTTCAACTTTAGGATGTATTATTCTGATTGCATTTGGTAGATCTTATTTCTTCAGTAATAAGATCTGTAATGTAGTCAGAGTTTTGGATGGTCATTTTATATTTGATGTCAAGACTTCTTAGCTGAATAGTAAAAAGCAGCACATTCAGGAGGCCAGGGCCCTGGAGTGAACCTTAGTAGCAGTTAACATGAGTATATAGCACAGCTATCTATTTCATCCCTGAACTTGACCAGCAATCTCATAAATGCATGTTGGTGTTTACATGGAAACTCAAAGATGAATCCATGTGAAAGACTTTAGATGAATCCATCAACATTAGGCCTGTCATGTGAGTCTGAGGCATTGTTACCATTTAAGAACAGTAACGCTTAAAAAAATTCACACCAAAGTCGTATTTCATTTTTCCCGAGGTCCACAACAAAGACGAATCAATAAAGCAGCTAGTTAAAAAGTGTACAGTCAGGAGTTCTGTGCTCTAGTAGGAAAATACCAACTAATGAATGTTAAAAAAATAGTTTTAAATACAAACAGTGGTGACCAGAAGAACAATGCTACAGTTCCTTACAGTTGTTGGACAGGACTTAACAGCATGCTCCTCAGATAATTTTCTGTGGGTGCATGCTTTCTGTCTCCTTAGAGCTGTTGGTGACATGACAGTAAACAGGTTCCTTGCACATCCAATTATATACATTCTTGAAGAAGTGGATTAAACTTATATAAACTTAAAATACTTTTTGTTTATGTATAACTAAGAAAACATTTGTAGGAAGCTGGCGGGGTTATTTAAAGGAGAGCCACCAAGTACAAAGCAGTCATATTAATAGTTCATATTAATTTAAAATACAGTTTATGCATGGATAGGAACAGAGGCCAGATTAAGCTTTCTTTGGTTGGTAAAAGAAAGAGGAACACTTTGGTAATGAGAGCACTATATTTGTTTGAAAGAAATTAAAGATAAGAATATTCATGAGAAGTGTTTTAGGAATGAGAAAAGGGGAGGAGATGTCATTTTTAGAATGAGGGTACAAAATAATATCTACTGTAAAATGGAGAATTTATCTTAGGTGAGTAGAGGATGTCTACATATTTCCCCTCCTGAGAAATAAGAGAACTAAAATTTTTTTCTAGTTTCTTAAAAGGAAAATGTATCAGTGGTGACTCCTGAGAATGAGAGTTGGCATTGGGGCACTTTTAGATGCTGCTCAGTGCATTTCATTCTTCCCGTTTCTGTAAGCAAGTGTTATATTTGTTATTATGTTTAAAGGTGATGAAATCATTGACAGTAAATGAAGAGTTAAATGCTGATATGTATCATGAACCCTTGTTGTTATTTTCAGATTTAGATGCTAGTCTCTCTTTTGGCATATATTAATACAGAAAAAAATGTGAAAAATAAATAAAATACCTCCAAGCTTTAATAGTTTATTATCCCTGAGTTTTAGACTTACTCACGATGTTTGTTTCTGTACATTCTGCATATATTCTACCAGCCAAGAAATACATTTAAGAATGAAAGAAAAAAGTAAAAACATTCTGGAAATTATTTTTTAAATAAAGTAAAATGATAAATGTTTTGGCTAAAGTAGTTTGTTCGATTCTTTTCAGAAGTACTTTTTAGGTTAATGAGAAGCTGCTCGGTTATTCTGTTTTATATACCATACATTTTCTTCCTCTGAGATGTTTGGCAGCTCCAGCAAGAAGCAGCTGCTGATTTTAAACAGGAAATCTAAACATCTAAGTTTACACCAAATCTTATAATATGTGTCCTGCACAATCAAACAGCATAACAATTTCAAAGAATAAGCAAGTTACTCTCTCATAGTCTCTTTAGAAAACCAGTTATCAAATCCCAAAGGCCTAATCTCAATGAGTATAATTTTTATGTTGTAGTGTTGCTTTCACACCTAGGTTTATTTAAGTTCTACCATCCTCAAAACCAGCCATGGTTAAGCATTTTCTCTGTGTTAGGAAGCTGAATGGAATTTTTCTTATTTTTTGAAGTACTTGGAAAATCTCAAGGATGTTTTACATAAAATTTGTACAGACATCTCTATTTACATTATTACATCATCCTTTTCTATGACAGAAAAGAAGACAAAGCATAGTTGATTAGTCTTTTTTTTTAAGAGTAGAAAGAAAAATAACTTTAAACCATTTATGATTTGGGGGAACATTTTAATGAGGGTTCTCCAGAGAAACACAGAAAGAATGAGACAGAGAGATGGGGGGTGGGGGGTGGGGGGGGTGTTTGTGTGTCTGTCTGTCTTTCACAAGAGACAGACAGATGGTGGAAGCTTAGCAAGTCCAAAATCTGCAGAGTGGGCCGGCAGTCTGGAGACCCAGGAGAACCGATGGTAGAGATGAAGTCCAAAGGCATTTTGCTGGAGAATTCCCTCTTGCTTCCCTTTTTGTTCTATGTAGGCCTGATTGGATGGGGCCCACCCACATCATACAGAGCCATTGGCTTTACCCAGAATTCACCATTTTAAATGTTAATCTCAGTCAAAAATACTCTTCAAAGTGACACATTAACTTAAAGGGAATATTTGAATATTGATGAAATTTAATTTTATTTCCGAATTGTTCTTATTCAGTACTTCCCTTAGACCTAAGCAAAGAGAACCATGTATTGAGTCCTGCTGTTTAGAGGGTCTTGCTTTAGCCCTCATCCAGTCATGTCCCTCACTACAGAGCAAGACTCAGGGACTATAGTTGTGCCCTCACTGGGAGCCCAAGCTCCCCATTCTAGATCACCTTTTGGCTACTCACGACCCTGGAATCTTTGCCCAGACAGCTGCAGGCCTGTTTGCCGGGCCTCCATGGGCATCTCCCCAAGTTTGCGCTCATCACTGTGGAGACTGTGCTCGCTGTTACTTCTGCAGGGGCCTTGGGAGGATGCGTGTAGGTGTGTGGGCTGGAATTGTCACCTTTGTTCAGATGAGGCTTCTCAATGCAGACTGGAGCTTGGGGTCAGAGGAGACGTGGGGCAGGATGAGGGTCATGTGCCTCTTCTCTGCACTCTGCCGTCTTCAGGCGGTCTCCGAGGTGTCCAGACTGCTAAATGAGAGCTTCTGCATCATCACAGTGGTAAATTTAGAGGATCATAGGATGAAACATACTTTATATTCTAGTCATCACTTTGTTGGTTTGATTTATAACTTTTAAATATTCAGATGTATAGTATATGGTGTGACATTTCTGCCTTTGCCCCAGACAGCAGATGTTAGAGGCAGATCTTCCCTGTTGAGGGTGAGCAAATTCAGAGAATTAGACGTTGATTATTAAATGTGAAATCTGAAAAGTATTATAAAATCAGGGTGTGGTTATCTCTTGGGGAGATGAAGTTATAACTGTGGAAGAGCCTGTCATGTTCCATTTCTCATTTTGGGTCGTGGTGACTTAGATGTTTATTCTAAGTATTCCTGGGCTTTGTGCATTCCTGTCCATGGAGAATGGATCTTCCAATAAAATGTTTTTTTCAAAAACTTTTAAAAATGTATTCTTATTTAGAAAAACTTTATATCTTAAGAAAACCTTTCAGACTCATTTATCACAAATTATATTACATCTGCTCTAAGAATCTTGGCCTAGTCATCAAAATAAAAAGTTAATTTAAAATTCTAGAAGATGAGTAAATAAATTTTATATTTATGAGTGTGTCTCTGTATGTGTGCACACACACACGCATGCACATTGTCATGTATGTGTGTGTTTGATTTTTGTTCTCAAGACCTCAGCCAAGGAAGCAGCTGAAAGCAAACCTCTTCTCATTTTCAGTGGTCCCTATGGGTTAATGAGAGAAGATAGTTTTAAGTATGCTTTTTTTATTTGACTCTAAGTCTGTGGTTCTTTTATCTGAAAGAATGAGCAATGATAATAAAGGCAAAAAGGAATATTTTTTTCAGTTTAAAGAACCATTGTGTGTAAACTTTGTTCTATAATTTCACGGGGGAAAAAACTTTTGGATACAGTTTCTACATCTAAATATTTATTATAACAGAGACTCTCTGTTCTTATTTTTCAGGTATCATTTTCAGCAAATAAAGAATGTAATAAAGAAGGTATGGCATATTTTGGTTCTTGAGCTCAATGTGTAAATTTATTCATTTACAGTTAATTAAAACCAAAAAAAAATACAGAAGACTAAAAGTTGTATAAACTAAGTAAAATACTTTGTTAAATAATCATTCAAATTTTCACATGAAATAAGTTTATTTCAGAATTTCAGAAAATGAGAAAGAGCACATTTATTACTGTTAGGCCAGAAAATAGTTTGATTATGTAGTTTGTGTGTGTGTGTGTGTGTGTGTGTGTGTGTGTGAAGTAAAGAGATCCCAGCTAGTTTTGATAAATTTAAAAAGACTCAAAATATTTGATTTGGGAGATTTTTATTATCTCTCATCATTTTAATGAATCATTCATTTTAACCAAAGAGCTTAAAAATCAAAATTTGTAATAGGATTAAAAACATCATATTTTTTATTACCATTATTTGAAGGTGTTTTGAGAAACAAGTAAAAATGTTATATGGTAAATTTTTCAAAATACAAGTATATGCACATATCATTTGTCTTTGAATATATTGAGAGACTTCTGGCCTTTTGCTTAGATATAAAACATTAGAAGTATATTGAACTTGGAAATTTGAAGGAAAAACAAGAACTATTTCCTGTGCATCCAGTTCTAAGATGTTTAGAAAGGAGCAAATCCAGACATGAATTCGTGGGAAAGCAAACTCTATTCCTTATATGGAAAACTAACCAGTTGTTTCTTTGTAATACTATCCCATTTTGGATGTTTGACAGGCAGGCAGATTTTACAGTACAGGGTTTTTCTAGACTTTCCATGCTGTAGCTAGGGTACTAACTTCTGTACTATTTAGTAGAGACTAAAATTACCTAGAAAGAACAGGAAATAAAATGGGAAGGCTCTAGAATTTTTTTTTTCATTTTTTTACAGCTTTATTGAAATATACTAGACAATTGCTCATATTTACAGTGTACAATTCAGTGAGTTTTTTTCAATTATAGTTGGCATACAATAATATATTAGTTTCAGGCATAGGGATTAGAGCTCTAACTCACAGAGCGATCACCCCACTAAATCTAGGACCCCTCTTCCTCCTTATATATTTATTACAATATTATTGACTATTATTACTATATTATTGGCTACACTTTACATCTCCATGACTGTTTTGTCGCTATCTATTTGTACTTTTAATCCTTTTGCCCTTTTTCATGTAGTTTTAAGTAAGGCTCGATATGAGAGAACTTCAAAGTTAAAATGGAAGTAGCTTTAAATAGAGAAATGTGGCATCCTAAGCTTCTTGATTGTTTTTATCTCCTAAATACTTCTTAAAGATCTAAATTAAATTTGTCTTATTTTTTCTCCCTCTCTCCCTCTTCTCTCGTTCCCTGACACCCTTATTCCCCCATTTTAAATGCAGAGCAAGTGTGGCACTTCCTTGGCAAGTGATGGAAACATTTGAAGTTCTGCTGTCAAGATTCCAACCTCTAAGGAATTCCAGACTCCGTCTCCTCCTACATGCTAGAGACAGGAAGATCTATTAGAATTTGACAACTTTCTTTTGAAACTTTTTCCCCAAAAACTTTTTTAGATATGTACTATGTAAATAAACACTGGAATATTTGAATTAGTCTCCTCCAGATATTTATTGATATGAAAATAATATTTCATTTAATTTTATAGCAGAAATTTAGAAGCATTGAGTTTTGACCAGTTCGAATTTCTATGCCTGAAGGAGCCCAATGCTTTTATTAGCATTTCTTTCTATAGGTTAATGTAAAGATTATAAATTTAGTACATTAGTAAGACTTTTGTAGATGTTATGGTTTTCATGTTTATGACTTATTTTCTCTCTTCAAGTCCATTGGTGGTAGAGATTTCATTTAGCCAACCTCTGTCCTCTAATTAGTCCTGTGTAAATGTGTTTACATTTATTAAGGCTCTTTCCTATAATTTACTATCTTAGAGGTCCTAAACTCTTTGATTCTTTACTAGTCCCCTTAGTTTCGATCTTTATCTCTATGGCGATGACTCCCCAAAACTACGTAAGATGCCAGGTCTCTCTCCTGGAGTATGCCCATTGGACATCTCTTTAGATGCCTTAGACTCTTCTGGTCCAAAACTGACCTCATTATCTTCCTTTGTTCTTGAACAATGAAATTAACATTCTCCTAGTCCCCCACCCAAATCCTTGAGATCGTATTGAGCCTCTCTTCTCCTATCTTTAGTTGTGAAAGTCATCTAAATGTTCTTTGTCATCTCCATTCCTTTACAGCCACTCTATGCTGATTTTCCCTTTTATTTCATTCAGACTCTGTAACTGCCTCTTCTCTGTACCTCTCTGATCCAGGACCTCTGCCTCATCCCCATTGCTCTAGCACAGTTGCATACCCTCTTGCCTCCTAACCAAGTGGTTGCCCTGCCTCCAGCTCTTCTCCCTCCATACCACCGTCCACATTTCTAAACACTTATTTTCCTAAAGCACAGGTCTTGCCCTGTTATATTTTTCTCACAATGTCTTCAGTGGCACCTGAGAATAAAAATCAGACTGTGATTTCCTCAGGAGTCTCATTCTCCAGCCATGCCATGCTGCTTGCTCCTCTGCATGCACATCTTGTTCTTTCAGGCTCCCAGTTCTATGCTTGTCTTCTCTTGCCAATTCTATTCATATCTTTTTCTCTCCTTTCTATACCATCATCAACACATTTACATAATGTTTTGTGGTTTACAAAGCACCGTTATAATAGTTACCGTTCCTTGAGCATCTATTCTATAACGGGCACTATTTTAGATGTCCTATGTAAATGTTTTAGATACCTTATGTACATATACCCTATAAGATAGATATTGCCTGCTTATACTGAAGTTCTGGGAAGTTATATAACTTGCTCAAGATCACATAGTAAGTTTCAGAGCCAGAGTTAGAACTCATGACTATATGGCTGTAAATCCTTTGGCCTTTCCATTTCCTTATGCATGCTGCTTCTTACAGTCCCTTTTGATGTAGGCAAAGCTTAGAGCATGCCTGTTTTATAGATGAAACAGGAACAGAGAGTGTAATCAGCCCGAGTCAAATAGCAGTGTCTACTTGACATGCCTTAGGGAATGTGTGAACCTCTTTCAGGGACATCAAAGAATGTAAAGGGACAATTTACTTGTTTTAATTTTATTGATATATTGATTTTTTTTTAATTGTGAAAACATAGAAAATAGGGAACACCTATTATTGCAATAGTTGTAAACAACAAGATGAATTACCAAAGGATGGATAAGTGGGTTTGTGTCATGAGGCATATTTCCTGAGTTGGAAGAGAGAAACCAAGTCTGATGAGCCTCTTCATATCAGATCCAGCGGCGTATCAGTCAGTCATATCCTCAGTATCAAGACCCTAAAGGTATCCTGGTACACCCTGAAAGCTGTCAATGCTTTCTCTTCTCTATTCAGAATATGCAATACATAGGGCTCTTCCCCTCATTTTAAGTACCTGGTTGCAAAAGGTTGAATTATACAGAAAGTTTAGGGGGATCTGATTACATCAGTCCAGAATACATTCCCTTCTAATGGTTTTAATTAGCCAACTCTGTTTTTTGACATGCCTTCATATTAATGCTCTTTTAAGATGCATTCATTCAATAATTATTGACTATATATACACTAAGTTCTCAACTTATCAATAGGTTCTATAACTTTAAGTGAAATGATGCATAACAAAACCAATGTTACCATATCAACTCTTGTTGATATAAACAAGAGTTTCTGTGATATCAATGTTATAACAAAACAATGTTGAGCAAAATGACATTATTCAAGGGCCTGCTGTATGTGACAGGTACCATTCCAAGCCAGCTGTATGAAAAGTACCATTCCAAGTACCATACATCACTGCAAAACAAAAATCCCTTCCATTTTGTGTAGAGAAGATACATCATAAACATGATAGATAATTTCTATGGGATTTAGAAGAGAAAGAACAGAGTAAGGGGGATCAGCAATCCAGCTTGCGTTCAGGGGCAGGAGTATGAATTGATATTTTAAATTGAGTAGGTTAGGACAGGCCTCACTGAGAAAGTGAAAGCCAAGCAAAGGTTTAGGAGAGGCAGGAGTGGGCCCACTTGGGTCTAGGGAAGAGCACAAAGGCAGAAGAAACTCCAAGAACAAAAGCTGAAAGGCAGGAGTGTGGCCCACTTGTTAGAGGAACAATAAGGAGGCCCCCTGGCTGGAGAGGAAGGAGTAGGGGAAGAGGAATGATTGAGATCCCAGAGCTACAAAGCAGGGAGAGGATATAGGGCCTTATAGACCAGCATAAAAACTTGGCCTTTTACCATGATAAAAAGAACCATTGGAATGTCCTGAGCAGAAGCATAGCATAGCATAATATTACTATTGTTATTATTAATTGGCTTAAGTTTTCTTACATATTTACTTTATCGTTATATTGTCTTTTATGAATGAATGTTCTGTATTTTGCCTGTTTTTCTACTGAATCTTAGTATTTTTATTAATTTATATGATGTTTTTAGTTTTAGGTGCAAAAGTTGGATCCTGAATCCTGGAGTCAAGTTTAAAGATATTAGCACACATTGAAAAAAAAAAAAAATAGACATGGGCCCTGAAAATATTTATGTTTAGTTAACTGGGGGTATCGGGGTGATATATACTAATTTTCCTTGTTTCAGACAGGACTAGCTATAAGACAATCTTTATGTTACTACTTCCTGTTCTCTGTTAAAAGTTAAAAATTAAAGATAATTTTTTAAAGCTAATACTCTAAAACAGTCAAAATAGTACAGTTTTAACAGAAATCAGGAAAGAGTGTCCAACAGTGGGTCTTATCCAATTAAAGCAACCAAAACTGGATGGCTGATGTGCTTCCATTGTCCTTGACTAGAACTTGGCAGTTGGCAAGATCAGGGATTACCACCCCAAAGCAAGGCGTCTCCACATTTGGTGAATAGAACAGGAATACTAGGATTCAGACCAGAATCTCATGCTTCAGGAGTATTTTTATGCACAGGTAGACAAAAGCAGCTGAGCCCACAGTGTAATCAGCAAGTAGCCTTCCCTATTCCTGTCTAAACCAACAGCAACGTGGACAAGGACACAACCTGGGACTCTGTGTGTGCAGAGATGCCTGCAAGCTTCTAGTGAGTGGTGCAGACAGAAATGAAACAGAACTTGGACTGTTGACTTCAAGATTACCTGTTGTCCTTTCCACTGTGTTATGTTGCTTATTAAACTCATTCTTATCCCAAAAGCCCATCTCAAATGCTGCCTTTTCTGTGAAACCTTATCCAATCCTTCACGTTGAAATCAACCACTCTCTTCTGTGAGAAAGAATAGCAACTATTGATTTTTAGTACTGTTACAGTGTTTAGGTCATTCTGGCTTATATTAGAATTGTTCATAGCATCTCTACTACTGGATTATAAGCAGTGATTGTGTGGTAACAGTCTTGGTATTACCGTTTTACCCATTAACAATTCATGTTTGTTGTATTAGAATGATACAACATCTTGTGAGAAAGGTAGGTATTCTTTCCATTTTACTTATTATATTAAGTAAAATTTAGAGGTTAAGCGGATTTCTGGAAATCTCAGGCCTCCTGCACCTGAAGTTGAGAGCATTTTGAGGGATACTGCTCTACTCTGTTCCAAAAGTCCATGTAAGACCTTTGAAATATAAGAATCTATTCCTTTTAGGGATCTCAAAAGAGATTTAACATCTGTCTTAAATACTAGTGCTTTTAATTTATCTTATTTTAATTTGAATGTGTATGGGCCTGATCCCTGTACTCAGAGAACTCCTCATAAATATCAAGGTAAAAAAATAAGTATTAACCTTCTTTTTTTTCCAAGTCACATAATTCTTGCCTCCTAAAATTTTACACATTATTGAGATTTTTCTTGAAATCCTGTTAAAAATATTATCTTTTTTGCTATGGAGCCCCCAAATGAATATAGTAGACATCTACCTAAGGTAAAAAAAAAAAGATACTTTATTTTTATACATTTTATGTACCTAGAATATTTAATAATTTCTGAAACAATGATTGCTGTTACCCATCCCACCCCCAAGTGAATAAATGATATCCAGATAGTAAGATTCTCTGGAATGAATCTTATCTATTAGCATTTAAAACATTTTGAGAGTTCTTATACATTACAGTTCTAATGCTCCAGGAAATAAGTTTAACTTACATAAAAACAATAACTAATTGTGAAAATACTAAGTCTGATCATCACGTTTGCTGCTGCTTTTTTGTGGAATATGAGGCAAAAATAAACATGAATTACTTAAAAATAGAACTTGGCTCAGGGCTCAAAGGCCAAAAATATTTTTAAAATTTCTGTTGGTTTCATTTTCCTTTTTCATACGTTTGTGCAATATGAGCACCCATCATGTGTTTAATAATTCTCCTATATTTAAGAAATATATTCCATGAAAGCAGTGACAGCTGTAGTATTTAGATAATGCTTCAGAGATTTTTGTCTGGAAAAATGCATGTCACATAGAGCTGTTTTTGTAGTTTTAAAACAGATTTTGCATTGCAATCTCATCCATATTTAAGAATTTTTTAAATATAAAAAATATAGAAACTGAAGAAGATGAAATGAAACTCCATTGTTGAGCTCTAAAGGAATTTGTAGTTTTAGAGTACAATGCTTCCTATGTGATATTTTATCAATGCTATATAATGCTCACTCCCTATTGATTTTTTTAACTTTTTGAAATTATTTTTTATTTTAGTCTCATTCTCCCACCCCCTCCCCTTAGTCAACCATCAACTCATTCTCTGTATCTGTGGGTCTGTTTCTGTTTCATTTCATTTATTCGTTTGTTTTTTCAGATTCCACGCCTAAGTGAAGTCATACAGTATTTCTCTTTGTCTGTCTGACTTATTCAGTTAGCATAATACCCACAAGGTCCAGCTATACTGTCACAAATGGCAAGATTTCATTTTTTGTTGCTGAATAATATTCCATTGTACATATGTATCACATCCTTTTTATCCATTTCTCTATTGATGGAAATCTATCTTGCTTTTATATCTTGGCTATTACTAGTAATGCTGCAATGAACATAGGGGTTCATATATCTTTTCATAGTAGTGTTCTGGGTATTCAGATAAATACCCAAAAGTGAAGTTGCTGGACCAAATAGCAGTTCTGTTTTTAATTTTTTGAAGAATCTCTATATTGTTTTTCAGAGTGGCTGTGCTAATTTACAATCCCACCAACAGTGGATGAGAGTTTCCTTTTCTCATCCTCACCAGCACTTGGTATTTGTTGAGATTTATTGATGATAGCCATTCTGACAGGTATGAGGTGACGCTGTGGTTTTAATTTGTTTTTCCCTGATGTTTAGTGATGTTGAGCACCTTTTCATATGTCTTTTGGCCATCTGTATGTCCTTGTTGGAGAAATGTCTATTCAGGTCTTCTGCTCATTTTTTATTTTATAAAATACTCTAAAAATAAAAATACGTTCAGAGTTCAAAGGCCAAAATTCTTGTTTTAAAGTGGCTTCTTACATGGGCTTTGGTATAATTATTGATCATAACTTCCATGTTCTAACTTGACCTTCCAAATATGAAAGTAGAAGTAACATCTTTTGATTTTCAGGTTAGAAATATCACGAGAAGCACTGTGATAGAAGACCTGAATTATCTTAAGAGAGTCGTAGAACAAATTAGAAGAATATGTAGTGAGAAATGAGAAAAATGTAACCTATGTAGATCTAATATAAATAGTTCAGTTAATAAACTCTCATGAAAAGTAGTTTAAAAAGTCATCTGTTGTCTTAAAAGTCCACTACTGAGTCTACAGCCATGCCACCCTGAACAAGCCCGATCACATCTGATCTCGGAAGCTAAGCAGGGTCTGTCCTGGTTAGTGCTTGGATGGGAGACCACCTAGGAAGACCCGGTGCTGTAGGCGTAGAAAATACAGGATTGTAAGTTGGCAAGGTCCTTGCAATCTGTGAGGTCAACCGGGGTTGCCTCGCCTAAAAAAACAAATAAATAAAAATAAGTCCACTACTGTATTTCAGAGATTATTTTTCTTGCAAAAAAGTTAGTTTTTCCTTTTCTTCCCACAATATCAAATGTTGCTCCTCTGGTTTCTCTTTTTCTTGAGTTTAGGGTTGTTGTTTTTTTGTTTTTTGTTTTTTTAATTTATATTTAAAAATTTGGTTAAGTTGACCATATTAAATTTAATTTTAAGATAATAACTAGGACATGTAAAAACTGTAAAAACTAAATGTAATCTATGAAAATAAGAATCAAAGTCTTGTTAAAATTCTAAATTAAAGTACTTATAATAGAAGGGAGAACTGATCAAATGTTGTAGGAAACCAGGGAAGAAATGTTATTCTTTTCTTTTAATGTTAGGACATTTGTTTTTTCTTTTCAATTACAGTTGACATTCAATATTATTTTATATTAGTTTCTGGTGTACAGCATAGTGGTTAGACATTTGTATAATTTTACGAAGTCTGGTACAGTACCCACCTAGCACCATACATAGTTATTACTATATTATTAACTATATTCCCTAAGCTTTAATTTACATCCCCGTGACTATTTTGTAACTGCCAATTTGTACATATCAATCTTTTCAGCTTTTTCACCCAGCCCTGCCTTGTTCCCCTCTCATTTAGCAACTGTCAGTTTGTTCTTTGTATCTATGAATTTGTTTCTGTTTTGTCTGTTCATTTATTTTGTTCTTTAGATTCCACATATAAATGAAATCATATGGTATTTGTCTTCTCTGACTTACTTCACTTAGCATAATACCCTCTAGGTTCATCCATGTTTTTGCAAATGGCAATATTTCATTCTTTTTTATGGCCAAGTAATATTCTATTGTACATATGTGTACCACAACTTCTCTATCCAATCATCTCTTGATGTGCACTTAGGTTGCTTCCATATCTTGGCTATTGCAAATAACATTACAGTGAACATCGGAGTGCATGTATCTTTTCGAATTAGTGTTCTGGATTTTTTTGGATGAATACCCAGAAATGGAATTGTTCTTTTTATTTTTGATTTTAAAGAATAATTTAAAACTAACTTATTCATGAAGATTTTAGATGTTCTTAGTAGTCTCTCAAACCATAATTTTATTTTTACCAATACCCACTCTGGCCTCTATTCTTCTGCCCCTCAAAACAAGTACTATAAATGTAATTTATAATAGTACTAGTATTGTCTCTAGAATATATTTAACCACTTACAAATAGATTTTATGTAATTCAGAAAATGCTGAAGGCAGAATAGGTGTAGACTATAGGTTGTATTTCTGAATCTGAAGAAGGATTTAGAATATAGAACACTTTGTATTTTAAAGTGTCTTGCATGTAACATGAGGCAAGTAAACTCCAGAGAGGGGAATTGCCTAAAGCCGCAAGCTAGCCAGCTAGGTCTTCAGAATCCAAGCCTGTTGTTCTGTTTTTGCTTTTTTTTTTTTTTTTTGTCATATTCTTTTGTGTACTTTGTCATCTTTAAAGTAGAAAGATATTCATTTGCCTCTTTGTATGGTATGAATTTAAAAATAATTATGTTGTCGTGACTGTGGAAATAAAGATACGCATCATTTTGCCGTTCTTTGTTGTAAATTTTCCCAGCTAACACCTACTTAAAATGTTTATGGTTTAAATACAAAACAGATATGGGGATTTTTGTTTTTGTAGTAAGAACTCTTCGGTAGGCTCTCAAACCATAAGTTGATGTTTACCACAGACCAACTTCATAATATTTCTTGTAAATGTGACTGTGAATTAAAAATCACATGGAAAACCAGGAATACAATGTATAGCTTAACATTTTAAGTTGTAAAATAGTACTTGTGATTGACTTTACAGCACTTTCTTTTTTGGCAAAATCATGTTTAATTTTTGTATATGAATCCAACGATAAGCTTTTTGCTCATCTCTGGCATGTTTTCAGTCTGCGACTCTCAGTATCCCATGTTGGGAGCTGAAAAAAGATGGTTGGACAATGAAAGTGTGGATCAATATTAAGTTTTTCATAATGCGTTAATACTTTAAGCAAATCAGAGGAACATAAACCAACTATGCTGTTAAAAATATTGTCTTAATGTAGCATCTGTTTGGGTGGGTGTTTTCCCATGGTTTAGAACAAAAAGTGCAACAAATTAGGTTTGTCACTCCTTAGGGCTTTTTTTCCAGTGTGCATTGAATGAAAGATTTAAAACAGAGACAGTATTCCAGAGAAAACAGGTGGCTTGGGAGCTGGAATTAATGTTGGCCAAATACTCTGTGGCAAAGATTCATCCTCTCTAACCAATTGTCTGTCCCATGAAAGCTTTTTGCAGTTTATTACAAGGAAGATATTATGTGAGGAAGGTTAAGAGTTGGCCTCAGGGTTGGGCACTTGGAGTGACTATGACAAAGAATTATTTGCACTAAAAAAGTATCTGGTTTTAAAATGCAATTTTAAGTTAGATTAGTACTTATTTCTTGGAGAGAAGTACTTTTTTACAAGCAGATAGCCTTTGGCTTCTTACCCCCATTCCCTCCCCTGTGAAGGGTCATCTAAGTGGCAATTATACTTAACTGTTTTTGTGCACTCACTCATGTGTGTGGTTTAAGGTGGTGCCTCTTGGAGAAATGAGTCTTTATTTTCTCCACAAACAGAAATTTGGCAATTGCTTTATGTAGAACATAAACTATTGATGAGAAGATTAATGTAAAAATTTTGTTCTCAAGAAAATGACTCACAAAACGATCTTTCTGTAATTTGTGAAAATGGGAGCACAACTTCACATATAAAGAAATTAATATCGTCAGGTAGTAGACACTCCTTTTCCTCTTTACTGTTACAGAGAATGTGGTCATTAATGCTGAAGTTGTAACATCATAAGAAGGGGATGATGACTTTAATTTCTTCAGACAACTGGTAATAGATTATTTGGCAGTCTGATTTGCATTCTCTGGGTTTAATGTTGGAGTCATTTCAGATCATAAAGAGATTGTTTCCTATTCTCTAATCTTCTAAACCAATAAGTTCTATTTTTACATTTTGAAATGTAAATTGTTAGTGTTCAATATTTAAACAAATGAATATTATGACAAGAAATTGATAGTCAAAAGAATGTTAGCTGAATGACCTTGGCAAGAATTCACGTGAAAGACTCACATGAGATAATGATCATGAAGTTACCCTTTAAACTGAAGTGTCCCATTATTATGTGGGTAGTGGATTTGCTCCCCTTCCCAAATATTGGAGTATTAAGAAGAAAACAATCTCAGGTTTGCATTTGTCTCTTTCTCTGTTCCTAGCATAGGATATTGGGAGCCATAAACTAGGATCACTCTAAGAATGCACAAAAAGAGCCTACCGTCTAGCTCAAACAGTAATTAAGATAATTTCTTCCAGAAAGCCAAATACATGATTACATTACTGTGATAGGGAAAAATTGTTTTTTAAAATTTAGTATTTTATTAATCTATTTTTGCATAACAAATTGTCACAAATTTAGCAGATTAAAACAACACATATTATTTCACAGTTTCTATAGGTCAGGAATCCAGGCAGGGCTTAAATGGATCCTCTACTTCAGGGTCATCTAAGGCTTGACTAGGGAAGGATTTGCTTCCAAGCTCACATGATTGTTAAGGACATTCATTTTCTTGCTGGCTGTTGGCTGGAGGCCACTCTCTGTCCCTTACTTCCATGCAGGCTTCTCCAACATGGCAGCTTGCTTCATCAAAGTGCATGAGCCAAGAATGAAATAGCATCTACCAGCAAAACGGTGGTCACAATCTTTTGTAACCTAATCATGGAACTGACATCACGTCACTATGCTATGTCCTATTGGTTAGGAGCGAGTCACTATGTTCAGCCTATGCTCAAAGGAAGGGATTAAACATGGGAATGGATACCAGGAGGTGTGAATCATTGGGCATCACTTTACTGTCTGTCTACCACAGCTACTAACCATAACCATTAACATAGGTCAACTGAAGTTTGTGTGAAAAGGGAGATCAATACTGCCATATTCCAAGGGGAAATGGACCCTGGCAGAGGATTTATGAGGTTAGCAGAGTTGGATTTCCAGAAAAATGTTTGTTCTAGAAAATTGAAGTACATTATGGGGGAAGTTTTCTAGAAATAGTAATAGGAGTCTTCAGGTGAGGGACAGCCAATCAAGAAAAGGGATGTAGTCATAAGTCAACGATCAGTAGTTCTGTTCATCTAAAGTATTTTATGCTTGGGGATTTTTGCAGCTGTCTGGTGAGTCATGAAAACCATAAAAGATACAGAAGAATGAGAGTTAAAGGGGAAGTAGAACAAGCTAACACATTTAACTGCTTAAAAAAAAAAAAAAAAACTCAGAGATTTTAACATGCAACTGTCAAGGGACGTAACAGTGGAACCGCAGTAAATCTGGGTTTCTCACACCTGAGTCCAGGTTTCCAGAAGAACTTCAGAACTCTGAACAGCTGTCGGGGATGGCAGTGCCAGGGCTGTCTGCGTGGGTGCACAGGTGACTGAAGAGGGATTTGTAGCATATGCTATGAGGGATAATCAGAACAAACGGGTTTCAGAAGCCATGAGATAGTATGGCATGGTTGTTAAAAACTTTGGTTCTGAAGTCAAACAGACAGATTTGCTTTCTAGTGCCATTACTTAGTTATGTGTGTTGGGCAAGCTATGTAATTTTTTTGAGCTTCAGTCTCCTTTATTTCTAAAGTAGCTTATTAGTGGTATCTACCTCATGGCTTTGTTTTGAGAATTAAGTGTGATAATGTATATACCATTTAGTGGCACACAGTAAATGTACACTAAATATTAACTATTACTATTATATGACTAGATTACACAGAGAGAAAGAGATGAGACAGGATGGTTCAAGCTTTGGGCCACGGATTCTAGGAGAATGCTGGTACCATTTATTCCTTCACAAAAAGTAAACGTGGGGATGAGGGTGGCAAATCATTTAGGTGGGAAATGAGGAGGTCAATTTCAGGCTTGTTAAATTTGAGGTGGCAGCATGTAACGATATCTAGCAATTCTTTATGTGCTCAGGTGGGAGTTTAAGTCTGGAGGTGATGATTGGAGATACCGTGTTCTTGTGACCACTCGATCATAGTTGATCCATCCAAGGTGAGCACCTGATCCCTTCCCCTGACTGTACCCCCAGTCAAAATTGATTTATTGAAGACCTAAGCTTAAACCGAGCCAATCAATATCCTTAGAGATTTGGAATTGAGACCAAGACATTACAGCCCAGTCTTCCTGCTCTCTGTAACAAAAGAGGTAAAAATTCAGTCTGCACAAAGGAGAATGAAACAGACATACAGAAAAAGAAAACAAAATAGGTAAAAAGTCCACACGTTTTGAGTCCCTGATCTCAGATGTCCTTAAATCTCAGCTTTATTCTTTCTTTAAATCTTTAAATTAAATATCTTCTCAATTTTTATGCTGGTTCAAGTTATGTTTCTATTTCTTGAAACTCCCAACTAACATCAAGAAGTCACATATAGGTGATAATTGCCAGTGTTTGGAGTGAATAAATCCCCTAAGGAAACAGGAAGGACCCATCAAAAGAACAGGAAAGGCGCAGTGCAAGGAATGAGAGCAAAACTAGCCGAGTATTTTGAGTGCCATGGAAGCCAGGGCAGGAACGGAGGGGTTGATGGGCAGCCATGTCAAATGCTATTCAGAGTTATCAAAGAGAATGAGATTGAAGGAAAGCCCACTGAACTTAGTTTTCATTTTAAAGTTTTTAATTAAAATTTTATTTTTGGGGAGTTACCATTGATAACTTTAAAGATATGTACCATTCTCAACAGACTACCTGTATTAAAATCTCTTGAAACTTTTTTAAAGCTTGGAAAATAGCATTCCCTCCTTTATATGTCTTCTCAGTATACATATTGAGTATGCCTGTATCTAACTTAGAACTGTTGGGTAAATAGATTGACTTCATTAAATCTACATTGGTTATGATTCAAAATAGTCTGACGTTTTAACGGCAAGGTTGCTGAGTCGGGCTGAGTCACTTAGTCTTGAGCTTAGGGACCAGCTCAGAAACGTCTGAGAATGACATCATTGTGACCACCGTTAAAGGCAGGAGTAGAGGGGTATTTCAAGCTGCTTCAGGAAAGCTAGAATGGACGCCTTCGTTGAAGGGAGTGTGACAAAAGGACAAAGCTGATCAAAGGCAGACTTCTCTGAGAATCAAGGAAGATTCAGAACAGGTGAATTGAGTACACTGAGCCTTTGGCAACTGAGTAACAAAGAAGCAAATTGTTCAGCTTTTTAAACACCGAGACTTCAGAATGAATCCCCTTACAAGGGTAAGGCTGAGGGACAGAGAGATGGTCAGCATAAGCATATTAAGAAACACAGGAAACCTCTTACTTGTCCCTCTTTTATCCCTCATACTCATCTCCCTTTCTGGCTACTATGTGGTTCCATGTATCTGTGTCTTATAAAGAATGCATTGATTGGTTTTGAAATGTGTGTGTGTGTGTATGTGTGTTTTAGGATAAATAATGGGTTTCTTTGCTTGATCAAAATTACATTTCTCCGGGCCTAAATCGGTGCGACTTTTTTACTAGCCAAAAGAAGCACGCAGGTTTTCTAGAAGCACTGATAGTCTAGATGGAAAAAAAAAAAATCAACAATATCCACAAATAGTACCAGGACACCTCAAGTCCCACTGAGTCTCAGCTGAGGTCAGAAGGGAGAAAATGCCATTCTAGATTTCTCTGTAACATATCTGGGATCTATTTGGACAGAAGACAGAGTCATACAACTTTAAGTGCTTACAGAAAACACAAGTTTCAATTGGTACTACATTTCTGCTACTGACCTGTACTGCCCTCAAGACAAAAGGTATCATTGCCATGATCCTCAGCTTCTTTTTCTGTTGCTTTTGGACCCTAAGCCCAAAGAAATCTTCCAAACTCTTCTGCCTGTCAGCTGTCCCCAACCTTTTTTGGTGCCAGAGACTGGTGCACCTATGAGATTCTAATGCCTGATGATCTGAGGTGGAGCTGAGGCGGTGATGCTAGTGCTGGGGAGTGGCTGCAAACACACATGAAGCGTCACTGGCCCACCGCTCATCTCCTGCTGTGCTGCCCAGTTCCTAACAGGCCACAGACTGGTATTGGTCTAGATTCCTGCCAAGGAAATAATGGGTACATATTTACCCTCCACCAAGCAAATGAAAAACTGACAATATTCTGGGATCAGCCCTCCTGACACCAGCTTGGTTTTTGTTTAAATATGGCCAATGCTTATTGACACTCCATGGTAAGGGGCTGAGGGTGAACTTGTCTCCTAAAAGCCTAGACAACAACCAGATTTAGAATTGTTTGAAAAAGTAATGAAACATTAAAATTTTTAACATCTAACGGGTAGATGTAGCCACTCAGATGATAATTCAAAATATTAGCAGTACAGAAAAGTGCTTCTTGAAAAGTTAAGTGAGGGGAAGCTGATACGAAGTAAGTATCTGCTATGGCTAAAACTAGGTAAAGAGTATATATGCATGTAAATAGAACACAAAAAAATATTTAAAAACTAAGGAAGGTAATTTAGAGTAGTGGGCATCTGGATGATTTTGTTAAAATTCTTGTTGATCTTATAATGTTATGAGTTTAATACATTTAAAGTAACCAAAATCGATGTATTTATGTGGAGGGATGGTTTTTTGGTTGAACTACAGTAAAAACATCTTAACCTAAACCATGCACATAATCACTGAATCAAAGAGTGGCCCGAGTCCAGATTCTTGTGAGCCAAGCAGTTATATGGGGTGATAAGTGGTAAGGGCTCACATCCCAGGACGAGAGCCAAGAGAGCACAGAAAGGGTAATAGGATCACTTAAGTGAGCTTTCTTTCTCCATGGAGGAGGGATAATAGCTATACTCTATATCTAGGCTGTTCAGAAGTTAAATGAGTTAACTCTGGGTTCATGGCTAGTTAGAAGGAGAAAAAATGCATGTCATTTTCTTCTGGGAAACAGTTCATGAAGACAAACAATAAGGATGGTCTAGTGATGATAAATTGTGCATAGAAAATTGACCAGAAGAAAATGAAATTTTTCCTTGGGAGGAGATGGGTTTAACTTACTGGAGATATATGTGTTCTGCAAAAGCAATTAGATTTGACTCCTTGAAAGACGGCCAGCTCAGCTAGAAAGCAGAAAGTTTCACTTCCCTCGACTTAATGATGTGGATGAAAATATGGACACTCTGTGCCTATTTCCAATGAGCATTTGTTTTGCATATTTAATTTTAAGAAAGCACAGAAGTTACTTCTGAAAATCACAAAGGCTCTAATTTAGTAGATTTAGATGTCTTTAGCAGTTTGTAACGTACGTTGAAATTTTTAGACCTAAATTAATCTAGTGGTGAAAGCACAATCTTTGGAGTCATATAAACTTGGACTTTTTGCTATCTGCATGATCTTGAGAAATTTGCTTAAACTCTCTGAGTTTGTTTCCTCATCAACAAAATGGGTATAAGAATATTCTCTTAGAGACCAGTGTGTTATATTAAATGAAATCTACTCAAGCTAATTTAAGAAGAACGGTGAAATATTTGTAAGACTAGAGGGTGTCATGAACCCCCTGAGGACAGGAAGTGTGGCAGACCTCATAAGCAAATGAATCCAGGAACTGAAATACAGTTGAGCACCAATGTGACTTCTGATTCAGTCAGTCTCTCTTAAGGCGAAATGGTCTTTATTCGCATCATTCTTCACTCTCTCCAAAGACTTGCAAATGGATCCAACATGGCTTCTCCATTTGGACATTTATTTGTTTTGGTCTTTGACAGAGACAACCTGGTTTATCTATATCTGACTGCAAATTCCTGTAAATTTGAGTTTGATTGGCACAGTTTACCTGGCGTCAGGTGTTCACCTCTGGTCTAGTCAACAGTGACCTAGTGGGTCAGGCTCTTGTCATGTGAAGGTCAGCCCCTTCCTGGGATATGAAAAGGATGTGAGAGTATAGAGAAAATTACAGTCATCTCTATAACTGAACCTTGATTTGCTAGGTAATGGATGTGAAATATCTAGAAAAGTGCCTGACATGTAGCTCAATAAATGGAGTCTGTGAAATAACACGGCTGATTGGCAAGGGCCATGAAATCTGATCCAGTTCATCTTTGAAATGATATTTTGCTGCACCTGTCATCAGAGGAAGCTCACAAAAACATTAGTCATGTGATATCTATGAAGAATTTCTTTCTTGACCAAAGTGGCCACAATGAGAAGGAGCTGCCTCAGCAGCTGATGTGAGTTGTGGTCAAGTTCCCTTAATCTGGCGAATGCTCATATCCCACCTCCCATCTTTGTGGTCTCATCTGTGCTTCTCACATATGTTTACTGACTATGAGTAAATAAGTAGATGACTATTTGACAAGCTACCTAGCATAATGACTAAATTATTTGAATATTTTTCTTGAGTTTATGTAAAAGACATGTGGCTACTGACAAACTTTTTTATTAAACTGCTTTCTCCTCCTGCATTGATTTTGATGGGATTATAGAATATCAGAGTCAAGACATGGGGTCAAATGAAAACTCCTTTTTGGACATTGAAATAGTAATTACTCTTTTCAAGCACCTTTTCTCTGGCTATGAGGAAGTACCCCGCAAGCAGAAAGAAGCAGTCATTCCCCCAAACAGCCAAGCTCAGCCGAAACGCAGCTACTTCCCAAGACATGCTGTTTCATTCCTGCTTAAATCAGGTTGTCTATTTTTAAATTTTAAATATCCCCTTTAATTAAAGAAACATTATGAAGTAGATATGAGTACACTTTTTCTTCTGCACCTGCAGCAGTCGTGGTGTCTAGAGGTGCTGTTATCTATAAAAGAAAAAGTGTCCCAATACACCTTTACTTGCTGGACTATCAGGTTTTAAAACCAAACACACACACACACACACACACACACACACACACATATACACACATTCATATATATTATATATGTGTATATATATAACGTTTTACATATACATACATATATATATACATACATACATATATATATATGTATGTATGTATATGTGCAAAAAGTTAACTTCTCACTGAAAGATTTTTTTAATGATTTCATACTCGGGGGAGACATTACCTAATATGTTTTCTTCTTTTTTTACTTGCAGCTTTCCAGACTTTACTCTTCAGGTCTAAGGTCTACTTTAGTCTAAGGTCAATATTTATTTTAGAAGCAAGGGTACCAATGCAGTAGCCAATGTCTCATAGTAAACCATCATGCATGAGTTATGAGGAGAAACATACATCTTGTACATGTCAGTGGATTGGCTAAAACAACCTCTGAAGTTCAATCTTCAACCTGATTCAGGTTAAGATCAGGAACGTTTATTTGTCCTTCATGGATCCAGCCACTCTGGCGCAGACTTCCTGAAAGTGCCTCAGACGGCCTTGATAAGATGGACATAGAGGGCCCGCCATTGCTGGAGAGTAAAGATAATATGCTTCCATGGTGGCTACATCATGTCTCACTGATATGTTCATGATTGCATAGACATGTGGAGGACGTCAGAGGTATCTCAATTGTTAAATGGCTCGAGTTAGATAGACATAGAGTGAAGGTACCAGACCTTGATCCTGATGCTGGAGGAGGCTGCCCTGGGCCTAGCATAAGTGACCCACTATCTTTGAACTCAAATTTCTTTGAGCCTGACCTGTGTATCCTGCTGCCTTTTATACATCTCTAGCTAGAAAATCCACAAGCATCAGCATATCCAAAAGTTAAACTCATGGTTTTCCCTTCCAAAGCCACACCTCTTCCATTGGTGAATGGGTTCCAGCCTTTGTCCACTTGCATAAGCCAGAAATCCAGGAGCAAATCTTAGCAATTCTTCCATTTGCCTTCATATCCAGTTTCACTCAGTCATGTCGATTCTGCCTCTTAGTAAATCTTTGACTTTGTGGTTTGCACTATTCTTGAGCTACTTTTAAAGTCCATTACTTATAGAATATTTATCTCCCAATTTAAGTGATGGTTAGTTTCCTAAAAGTGGGCCATTGTTAAACAATACAAATGGATTTTCCATAAGAACAGCAGAGCTCAAGGTATAAATTCAAGTAGTTAAAATTTAACAGACATATTGTAGTAATGTGAATAACAAAAGTAGTTTATAGAAAAACAAGTGTTTTTCATGTTTTTTTCATTAAAAAAAATTAATGACAGTGCCCAAACAAGCCACTGATTCAGTTCTCCACAAATGTTAATGTGCTTATAAATCACCTGGAGATCTTGTTAAAATGCAGATTCTGATTAAGCTGGTATGGGATAGGGTCTGAGATTCTGTATTTAACAAGCTCCTGCGTAATGCTGCTGCTGGTTAGTAGCAAGACCTTAGCCTTGCAACTCTCAGTAATGTTCATTTGCATTTCAAGGAATTCTTGTCCCCAAATTCTTTCTTTCTTAGTGGAGGAAGTTTCAAACTTGGCTCTTAAACATTGGCAACATTATTCTGTTGCTTTCCCTTTGGTGAAGCATCATCCTCCTAGAGAGATGACCCATTCACGTTTTTTCATTTTAGGTGATAAAATAAAATATAAAAATAGAGGTATTTTTATATCAGAGGTAAAAGCATCAATTGGTATGAATCTCAATGGCATTAAATGACATCTTATAGACATGTAAACTCTTTAAAGAATAAAACATAAGAAACAAAACAACACTCTGGGAATATATACGCTTATGGAGTCTGAACCTAAAAACACCTTAACAGTAACTGAGAAATGACTTTGCAATATCCTTAGCCACTCTCAGCATGAGAACTTTTGTGGCCAGCAAAGGATGCCAAAAATGTTGTCAGGCAAGATAAACTATGTTATCCTGGAAATAAAACAGAAATCTCTTCCCTAAAACAATGGCGAAGCTTTTCATCACTTTATTCTGAAAATGTAAGATATTTTGAGTTGTAAAATTTATTTTCCTGAGATAATTTTTTTTTATATACAAATAAGATCATGTTATATATACATCTTCAACTTGCTCTATTTCCATTGAGAAATAGTCTTGGGCATCCTCATGTACTGGTATATATAGTTTTTAGCATATTCTTTTTCATACCTATGTATTTATCTCCCAATTTGTACCTATGTATCAAAAAGAACATACTATTACAGTTGTATTATTCTGGTATTGTATTTAAAATCCTTTTGGCCTGAGGCTAAGGGTTCATATTTATTAACTGACAATAATTAGTTACATGACTTTAGATTCTATTGTGTTGCTAACACTTCCTGAATGCTTTCTCTGTACCAGATACTGTACCAATTGATTTACAAACATAATTTTATTACATCCCGAGGCAAAATTTAATGTGGGGTGTTGTAAGGTAATATGCAGAAGTGAGTCACTGTGCCTACCTAGCTCCAAAACCCATCCTGCCTTCACACTCAGCTTGATGGTTCCATACTGGTACTAGCATTTTCAGTGACAAAAACAAAACTTTATTTCTAATGTACTATGATTCTATAAAGAACTTAATACCACTTATTGCTGACAGAGGTGAAGAGAAAGATAAAACCACTTAGACTGAAGAGAAAGAAGAGTTTAAAAAATCATTTGAATAGATCAAAGAGTGGAGTATCATATTTGTAATGGTTTGGATCAGCATCATAACCAACTTGACAATTGTGAAAAGAATTCCAATGGGCATTCGAGTTTGAGTACAAAAACTGCTCGAGTGGGAGAGAAAGATTTAATAAACAAAATTATGTTATTCAACTTATGGTCTTTAGACATGCACGAGATAGGAATCTCTAAATGGTAATGACAAGTTATTTGAGAGAAAGCCAGGAACTTCTACAGACACTACCATACTTACTGTATTGGGGATTTGCAAGGGCATATATCTCTTGTGAATGTCAAATGTCTGCTGTACCACATCTTTTGAACTGGTCTTCTCTCTGCCCCCTCTGCCACTAACCTAGTTCGAGCTTTTGTGATTTCTCATCTGAGTTATTGCCGTAGATTCCTATTTGGTCTCACTGCCTCCACTCATGAGGCTCACCCTCTCCCCAATCCATTTTCCACAATGATGACAGAATCATCTTTGTAAAATGCAGATCTGACTCTGTCATTGCTCCACAAATCTTCAGTAATGCTGTATCAAGTACAGGGTAAAACCTCAGCTTACAGGTTCCCCAAAGCCTGGCCTCTCTTCTCTCTTCACTCCTCTATCCTAAGCCTTGACTCTATGCTCCAGAAATACCATAATTACATTCAGTTTCCCAAATATACTAGGCTGTTTCATCTCTTGTGGGCCATTGCAGATGCTACCTTCATGAATGCAGGGACTATCTGTCTCACTTCTCAGAACCTAACACAGCACTTATGATAGGTGTTGAATGAATGTCTCTTTATTTCTTCTCGTACCACCTTTATGTTACTACTGTACTGAGCATATCTCTCGGGTGGTGTGTTTTTTTCATCGTATGGTGGTTATTTATGTCCTCATCTTCTCCACTACATAGAGAAGGGGTTAAAATTTGAAACTGAAGACAGTTTCTTATTCATCTTTCTGAGATAAGTATTTACCATGGGGCCAGACAGGGGTCAGTAATATTTTTTACATAAATTTTAGTATATGACTTTTTCCTTCTAGTTATTTATTTTCAGATAAATTTCTTGAGGTGGGATCCCTCAGTCAAAGGTATAAACATATTTTTGGTTCTCAATACATATTACCAGATTGCTCTTAGGGTTTCATCAATTAAGTGTTTCATTACTTTAGAATGTCAGCGGTACCATATGAATTCATTCAATTTTACAACTGCACTCATATCGCTTGTATTGTTTTAATATTTATTATTATCTTTTTAAATAATCCAGTATGATTATGTGTGTGGCAAATGGTGTGATGGATTGTTTTTAGATATACTTCTTTAGTTTTTCTAAAATGCTTACTTCAAAAAGAGGAAGGAAGAATCTGGAAGTGTGCAGAGAGGCAGGAACCTCCAGGGTCTGCTGGGATTGGGTCTGGTACATTCTCTTCACTTTCCTCCACTGCCTTCGTATTGACTTATTCTAACTGTTAACAGTCCAACCCTACACATGCATCGAACAGGTACTTTTCCAAAAGGAGTTGAAGGTTTGTTATATATGAAGTTAATCTACAGAGTAAGTTATGCTTTATTAGGATGAGTAATTGAGGCAAAAACTCTTCTCAACTTTCCGGATCTCATCAAGGAGCTTTCCAATGTTTTCTCTTGTTCTTGAACTGTTTCTGACTTGATAAACTTTTAGGTTGCTTGACCAATGTTTATTTAGTAATAGTTAAGTCCTCTGGGTCTATTTTCCTCATTGTCATCTACTTTCTGAGCCATTTGGGGTAGGAAATATGTCTGTGTGACTTCATCACACACACATGCTGAAAACATACGTTGTGAGTAATGGGTTGAGATTTGAGTCTTTATGAACAGAATCTGTGGTGGATCGTCTTGCTGTTTATTTGTATATGAATCCTGTGATCGTAATAAAGTCTATAGGAGGTGGGTGGAAAGAGAAACAGAGAAGGGGAAAAGGAAGTTCATGTAGCAGCTATTCCAGTTCTCATCATACTTTCTATTTGGATAGCACATCACATTTGGCTGCAGCTGAAAAGCAAAATCCTATATTTAATGAGCCAATAAAATGCCTGGAGCACCAGTGGGCTTGGGGAGGCTTGACTTTCCACTAAGCTAAAAGCCGATAATTGAGCCTGTGTGCCAGCTGAGACCTGGAGTTTCTTCTGAAAGAGCTGTGGCTTTAACATTTTTTTTTAATTCCCCTCTCATGTGCAGCCAGCTTCTGATGAGACTTCAATTCTCCCGAGAGTTAACCGCTATCACCTAAATTATTTTGATTAACCCTTAACTCTGAGAGTCTCAATTTACTGACAAACCACATTAACACAATACTCCTGCGTAAAGGCCTGCGGGTTAGAGGTGGGGGGTGGGGAGTGATAAACCGGGTCTAATGCCAGGGGAATGAGGATGAGCCTTTTTTTTAAAGCTTAAAATAGAATTGCAATTGTTTCTGCTTCAGAAACATATGGAGAGGAAAAGGTTAACCCAAAAGACCATTTTATATAATTTTAAACTAATCTCCCCCTTCGAATAACGTTTAGCTGTGAGTTTGCTTAGCGGGGATATTTTTAAATATACGTCGAAGGGAGCCCACTTCTCCATCACATCTTTAAACAATTTTCTTGAAATATCTGGCCCCCCACTCCCGGTCCTCACTGCTCACTCCCTGAGAGCTGATTCTGCTGAGAGTTTTATATGAACACTTTCTTGAGCTTTGGAGACTGGCAATGGAGAGTTGTTCTGGGCATTTAAGAAACTTAAGCAACAACAAAACAACACATTACAAGCATACCTTGTTTTATTGCACTTTGCTTTATTGCGCTTCACAGATGTTGCATTTTTTTACAAATGAAATGCAAGATCCTGCACCAGCAAAAAGAATACAACTCACTTTATTGCAGCGGTCTGGAACGGAACCTGCAGTATCTCCGAGGTTTGGGTGTCTTGTTTTAGTCCATTCAGGCTGCTATAACAGAATACCACAGACTGCGTGGCTAATAAACAACAGAGATCTATTTCCGAGTTCTGGAGTCTGGGAAGTCAAAGATCAAGGCACCAGAAGATTCAGTGTCTGATGAGAGCCCTATTCCTGGTTCATAGATAACTGTCTTCTCACTGTCCTCACATTTGAGGTCTCTTTTATAGGGCACTAATCCAGTTCTTAAGGACTTCACTCTCATGACTGAATCAGCTCCGAAAGCCCCTACCTCCTGATATCATTGTATTGGGCAGAAAGAATTAACATAGGAATTTGTGGTGGGGGGAGGTGGGGGGGGTGGAGGTGGAGGGGGGACATAAACGTCCATTCTCTAGCAATTGTGATAGACTAATTCAACACCTGTGGACCTAGAAGGCTAGTAATCTGATGGGTTTTTTTAGCTGAATCCAAAACCTTGATCCCACTGTGTGAGATATGATAAAAGAAATCAATTGTATTCCTGAAGACCCCTGATGTTTTAGCAGCATTTTCAAGGTGTATAAAATGAAATTTAAGGAAACATTTTATAACGATGCACGTGTCAAGTTTAATATATAGCTATGATTACACATCTCAAATTTTACAGACAATAGGTAAATTTAAGTGAAGATGGGTCATTACGATTTATGTAAGTGTGTTATAGGCCAGAGCAGCTATGCCAGCCTCTTGCCATTTCATTTGCACAGAGGTTTTATGCCACATTATTCTTCTTTCATTTTAAAATGTCTTTAGAGCAGTTAATACAGTTACATAGGATAAAAGGGTTTGTTTAGCACATTTTAATCAGGAATTCCCCTCTGGCCTACATTTGCAAATTACATATACACACAATCTGGCCAATTGGAAAACCAACTGGAAGATTTGTTTTCTAGAGCCAGCGTTTGGCTTTTCTCCTCCCCTTGCCCCTTGTAACCACTATCTTCTGCATCAATCTCATTTCATTTGAAAGTTATAATTGAGACTTCAGAAGAAGGCAGAAGAAATGAGAAAAAAAATTGCAAATCAAGGAGGCAAATAATGAAGAAGTGATGAGTGGCGCCTGGAAAATCCTTCTCAGTTCCCTTAACTGTCCAGAGATAGAGAGGTTTCTAGGCTCCTGTGGAGTCACTCATGTGTTCTCACTTATACCTTATCCCCTATGATTAAGGAGTTTCCTCCTTAAACTAGACTCTTTTTCAAGAAGGCACATACAGAAAAACTTTTGTGTTTGGGGAAACAAAAATTTCATTTGTATCCATTGAAACTAAAATCGAGATCCATCATCACTGAATAAAACTGGAATCAGTAAGAGTTGATATAATGTAATTAATAGGTCATGTATTATAAAAGAATTTATTAAAGTAAGTTCCTCCCAGAGACTCACTTTAAAATTGAGAACAGATGTTCTTGGCTAAACTTAAAGTTTTGAAATCAAACCATATGCTTTAACCTTTCCACTTATCTCAATTGTTCTCAAACATTAGTGTGCTTAAATTAGAATCAGATGAAGGGTGTGTTAAAACAGATTATTTAACCTTCCCCCTAGAGTCCTGGTTCAGTAAATCTGGGAAGGGGCCTGAGAATTTGACTTTCTAAGAGTTCCCAGGTGTAACAGGCAGAATTCTAAAGACATCCACTAGGAATCCTGTCCCTTGGTTATTCATTCAAACACTAGTCTAGGAACTGCTGTGAAGGGACTTTGCAGATGGAATTCAGGTTACTAATCAATTGACTGTAAAATAGGAGATGACTCTGGATTATCTAGGTGGGCCCAATGCAATCATATGAGCCATTAAAAGTGGAAAGAGACGTCAGAGAGGTGAAGCTTGGGAAACACTCTGCCTTTGCTTGCTTTGAAGATGGAGGTAGGGGGCTGCAATCCAAGGATGTCGTTGGCTTCTAGAAACTGAGAACAGCCCTAAACAGCTGAAGGAAACAGGGACCTTGGTCCCACATGGAACTGAATTCTGACAACAACCTGAATGAGCTTGAAAGTGGATTCATTTCCAGAGCTTCTAGAAAGAAGCTCTGATGACATCTTCGTTTTGGCCTTTGAGACTCTCTGAGCAGAGAATCAGCTGGTCCAAGCTGTGCCCAGACATCCGACCTACAGAAACTGTAAGATAATGAATTTGTGTCATTTCAGCCATTGAATTGGTGGTAATTTGTTATAGCAGCAAAAGAAAATGAATACCCATGTTTTTACTGATGCTGCTGGTCCCAGAAACACAATTTGAGAATCACTGGTTTATCTTCTAAGTCTTCTATTACCAATTTACAGACTTCTGAAAAAGTTCAATCATTTACTTAGTTTTCCTTACTTCAGAAAATGGAAACTAAGGCAAGTTTACTACTTTATTATTTAAAATAAAATAACATGTAAAATATTTAAAAGAGTGTTTATCTCTTGCTATAATAATAACTTCTATTAATAGATAGTATTTATTAAAATACTCTATGCCTGGCACTGTGCTAATTTACTGTGATTTTGCCTGATTTACCTTCAGATTAACTCTGAGGTAGATGCTATCATTGGTTTCATTTTACAGATATGTAAACTGAGACTCAGAGGAATGTTGCCCAGAATCAGTAAAACATGGAGGTAAAATGTGAACCTAGGCAGTATGACTCTAGAACCTAAACTCTTATTTGCTATTGACTTACATGTTATTTCACATCTGATTATGCATTTGTGTCATTTATATATAATTTTACAATTACATTTTTACATAAAGAGGTCCAAAAGGATATTCGCTAATTATACCAACAGTAGTTATCTCTGGTAGGTTTTGGGTGACATTTAACCTTTTTACTTATTCTTTTCTATATTGCTTAACTTTCTACAGTAAACATGTATTCTCTTTTATATTCAAGAAAAAATAATAAAGTTTTCATTTGGGGGAAAGAGTACCTTTTGATGCTCATCTCAGTATAACTCCATTTTTCTTTAATTTTCTGTCTTGTCACCTCCCAGCTTCTTATATGATTGTAGGGCATTGTCTCCTTTCAAGTAATGATTTTACTGATAAGTCAAGTGTATCCTGAGATGAATAATCTTAGATGTTATAATAAGTAGCTCCTGATGAAAGAGTGTTGGAGACTCAGGAGACAGCGCTAATACCACATGGAATATGTTAGATCTCATTTTGAACAAGAACTTTAGCAGGTTGAAAATTGCCCAGTAATTAGATGGGTGACCATCTTTTGCTTCAATTTCTCTGCTCCTCAAAATAATGCTGACCTATTTTAGATGGTCCTTTTATGGTTTCCTCTTATCAACAGCTTTGATTTGAATGTTGTTGGTATGGCAAATTTTTAAAAAGCAGAACTCCAGAGAAAATTTCTTCTTAATTTTAGTTACTATTTTTGAGTAGGTACAAAAGCAAATACAGTTTTACTTAGCAACCTAAGGCAAGTTACTTTTTAGTCAGTATATAGCAGAGGCTTGTTTTCATGAGTTTATCATCAGAAATTCTGCATTATTCAAACAAAGCACTTCCAGTATAATTAGTGTTGGCCTAATTATAACATTCTCACATTTGCATATAATTTTTATATATTAACTTCTTACAATTCATCGCATTTATTTTATAGTAGACCAGTGATGCATTTGTGGCCTGTTATTGACAAAGACATAAATGGGGCTTCTGTCTCCTGAAGATTTAGGTGAATTTGGATCAAACCCTTGATATCCCACTTTTTACACATATAGAATTCTCAATTTCTGTGACTTCCCACACTTATTTTCTAATGATCACACCTACTTATCAATCCTAGTATATTCATATCATTATAATCCAGCCTACACCACCCAATGTTAAGACTTTCCCCATTTCATTTTATTTTATATGAAAAAAATCCAATCAGTTATTTGTGGATTTAGTGCCATTATGGAAGACTTGAAGGGTTTTAGGGAGCAAACACATCACACACTCATTTATTAGTTTCCTTGACTTACTTGTCAGGCTCTACCATCTTCTAATGTCTGAGCCTCTGGCAAAAAAAAAAATACTTCTCAAGATTAGCAGACCTCTGAAAAATAGTCTAGTGCCTTTAGTTTGACTCTTTCTTTTATGGGGAATGTTCTTTTTAGGTTATTCTGTCTACCTCTGATACCTGAAATTATGAAAAATACACATTTTCCTATTTTACTATATTGATATTTGGAAATGTAATGTTACTGACACTCATACCACAAATTAGTGGCAGGGGTGATATCCTTATTCAAAAAAGACATTTATTAGGCACCCTCCAACTACCCAATATTGTGCTAAGTACTAGGAATAGAAAGGCATAATGAGAGAAATATTTTTAAAGCTTTTTCTATTTGAAAAAAAATATGAAGTTAGAGAACTTCACAACTAGGAAGGATTTTGGAGGTCATCTGTTTGAACTCTTCATTATACATATGAGAAAACTAAGGAATAAGATTGCATGACCGATCCATGGCAGAGCTGGAGCTGGTACCTGTGTCTTCTTCAGTCTTTTAACCTAGATCTTTTTCTGGGACAACTTGGAATACAGAGGAAGTTGACCAAGTGAGGATATACGTGAGACGCGATAGAGAAACACCAAGAGGAAAAATATAAGAGGTGCATAAGAAAGGAAGAAATGAAATGAGCAGGGCCCCATGATGAGAAAAACTGAGAGAGGATATGCCAAGCCACAAGGCAGGAGTGGGCTCGTTCAAGTAGGAGTGGTTCACTTGCAAACTGAGGTGTGTTACAAAGGGAACAAACCTAGGTGTGTGCATTAGTAGGTGGGAAAAGGAGATTGAAATGTAAAACCAGTGCTTCCTGAAGCTTGATAATGTTTGATCTTGTTTTCTCAGACTGATAGCATCCAAAATTTCCTCTGATGTCACTTTTCTTAAAATGGGCTTTGAGAGTAGGAGTTGGTAAAATTTTGAGAAATCAGGCCATCTTCATGGGATTCTCAAAGGCTGAGAAAATAAACTGAATGATTAAAAAAAAAAGTGCTTCTTTTTCTCAAAAGATTTGTTGGAATCATTGGTATAGACTCAATAGCTCCAAAGAGTAAAATAAGTATGAGTGTTAACCAAAGGCCTTTAGATACACACAAATATATTCTATGGTCCAGAAGCTACACAACACCGGATGGCTTGGAAGTGGTAATAGTGAGAGGATGGAAATACTGCTAAAGGCATTTCTTTGTTCCCTACTGCATTAAAAATGGAAGCACCCATGACGTTAAGGAATATTTTTCCTTTACTTCTCTGTTGTATAGTATTTTCATTCTCAGTCAGTATACAATTTGACTTTACATGGGAATTGGCAACCTGCGCCAATTTTAACCATACTTATTTATTTTTTTAGTTTTATTGCTTTTAAGGAATAAAATTCACTGCTAGAGTAGCATATGAACATTTAAGAGTACAAAACAAAGTAGAGCAATGCCATGCACAAAATAGAACTAGAAAAGAAGTGAGATGCTTCCTGTCAATTAAGTCCCCAGGTTCTTTTTAGTACTGGTTTTGAACATCTCTTCCCAAAACTAAATGGTTTTATCAACACAGCCCAGTATGGCAACTCGAGCACAATTCTACATGATCCTTAAAATTCTTGCACATATGATCATATTATTGATTCAATTCTTCTATCTCAAATTCTTGAGAGGAAATATGTCTCATAGTTCCCTTTTGAAAGGTATCTACTGTTGATCAACTCAGTTGTGGCTAGAGAGGAAGTCAGGAGTGATGAAAGCCCCTTTCTCCAGCAAGGGACTATGGTCTGCTGTTTCTAGGGCAAGTCCATGTTCTCGCTCTGTGATCTGAATTATTCTTTCAAGCTTATAGTTTTGAAGAATAAACAAATCACGCTTTCAACTCGTTAAGCATTTCTCTGGTTTTATGGTCTGGGATTCAGGTTTTCTTAGTGAGCACTTAAGATTCTAAATTCTAAATTTCTAATCAGAGAAGGTGAGAAAAAGTTAAAAGCATGGGAAATGTGGGGTTTTATTTGTCTCCTTAAGCTGTAAATGTCAGTAGCAACAATACAGTATAATTTTCTTTATGTCCCTGATTTTCACAGGGCCTAAATTTAAAAGAAAATCAGAGTAGGTTTCTAAAATATATATTTGACATGGTGGGACATCACCCCTCCAAAATAAAAGCCAATTTGAGAAATTAAACAAAATTGGGCTGTAGTGTGAGAATATGCTGATTGGCGAGTGGGGGTGGGTTTTTTCTTTTTCTAGTCTGTAGATTTTGATAAGTGGTGAAATCATACAGTTCCATTTGCTCTTTTGTGGAGATCTGAGAGCCTCATGCAAAGCATCATTCATACCTCCTAGTAGTGTCTGCAGAATTTGGTGGGTCATAATGAAGCATTCATTGATTACATTATGAAAAATCAACTCAAGTGTCACCCAATCCTTTAGCTCCAGGATACCTTTTGTACATAAAATGGCAGGGTGGCTGTTATCACTGTGGTGAAAACTGAGTACCACAGGGTGCCCAGTTACGGCCCTGGTGAGAGCATCTTCAGGGAAGTAATTTTGGTTTCCTTCATTGCCTTCATTGGCCTCTGAGTGAGGAGCCTCACAATTCTTCCCCAGTCTGGGGAAGTAAGAGCACTAATGCGGCGCTCTGTAATTTTGACTTCTCTGTCCACTAGATTGAATCAGTGCCCTCTCCCATTCCTTCAATAAAACTGTTTCCCACAGATACTGAGCAGCTGTCGTTGTCTGAAGATGCTCTGAGAAAGAAAAGCAGGGGCTACAAATCCTTCATTTCCTTTGTTCGTGTTAAGCAGACTTGTTCATTGAAAAGAAAATGTCCCCTGAGGAAGGAGGACAGGAAGACATGGTTTAAGGAGGGAGCAGAGAGGACGAAGGAGTGTAACGAAGGAGCTTTGTCAGAAGCCTTTCTACAAAAGCTACGTTCTTAAGGGCATCACTTCCCCTTGTGCAACCTACAACTGAAAATGGTTAATAAAGTGCTTTGGATCAAATCGGTTCCTTAAAATGAACATAAGACATAGGTATTATGGCTGTTAGAGGAAATTTAACCCAACTGCCAAAAAGAAATTATCAGAGCTGTCTGGGCAGTTTCGAATGTGTCTTAACTATTGTGTATTGACTTAATTTGATCTGCTACTATTTTTCTGGTTTCACATGTAGAGCATCCATGTTTAGAGAGAGAGGTAGAAGGAGCATGAGTGTATGATAAAGGAAACCATGTTATGCTTTCTATCAAGAAAAGATTTAGTTCTCCCCTATGCTCCCCCAATCTTCTCCCTTAGCCTGGAGATGAAACATAGCAAGAGGAGATCAATGGGCAGTAATGTCAACAAGTTGGGCTCATATAAGGATGGGAGGAGACTCAGTCAAAGATGGACAGCTCAGAGGTCCAATCTCTCGAGCTAGAGAGGCCCGCTAGATCTGTCACTTTGGGAATTTGATAGGCAAATCTGATACAAGCATACTTCAGTGATATTGTGGGTTCAGTTCCAGACCACTGTAATAAAGTATTGCAATAAAGTGAGTTGTAATCTTTTTGCTGGTGAAGAGTCTTGCCTTCTATTTGTAAAAAACACATCTGTGAAGCACAATAAAGTGAAGCATGGTAAAATGAGGCTTGCCTGTAGTATACGTGATTCGATTCTATTACGTTTTTCCAGTTGTAGTTTATCTTGTAGATTTTGAGTTTTCACGGCAAAGAAATATCTTCAATGCCTAAGTTCTGAATGTTTTTATCCCACTCAAAAGAAATAGATTATTAGGCTTTCTTTATTATTCTGCCATAATATATGGGAGTCATTCCTATAATGCTATCAACACATCTTTTCTATTAAAATATACCACCACCCAAGTTTCTTACAGTGGGAATAAAGAACAACTGGTGAAAACAAGATTACATGCACAAGCAAGCTATGAGGAATTTTTTGTTGTCAAAAGCAAACTTTTCTGGACTCATTTTTCTTTTATTGAAATATAGAAAAATATAAAATTTGGAGGAAAGGCTACTATCTTAAAATTAGGAAAATATTTAAGCTTCCATAGCTGTGATGAGTTTTGGTGGTGATTGGGTACAATACTGTTAGCTTTGTATCTCAAGGACAAAATTGTCAATCTAAAATGTGGAAGACAATTGTCAGCTGTGTCTCTGGATGAGCAAAATTATTGATTGTGTCTCTGGAAGGCAAAAGTCCTTGGGGGTAAGAGAAAATTGTCAGATGCAAATTTTCAAGACAGAATCTTTGGCCATGTCAGTTAAATAATAGGTTACTGTTATTTTACTGCTTAACTGTGAAATTCACCATTTTTATCCCCTTTGCCATTTGAATTGATAGAGTAAACTCCACCTAAATTGTCATGTGCATTGGTACTTAGCAAGGACAGACATGCCACATGCGCTTTTGTGTTATGACTAGAAAGAAAGATACACATGGGCAACCAACCAGATAGTATATGATAAAATGTTGCCTGAGTTAATGGAGAAAAAGCCGTTCTGGATTCCTTTAATGGGTGCTTCAATTCAAAATGAAAGGCATTTAGGTCAGTGGGAGGTGGGATGAAGGCACAGGGAGTGAGGAAATCATTACCAGAGCACTATATTTAATAACATGGCTGGTGACAGGTCTATGTTAAGTCAATAATTCCCTCCTGAGTCACATTGTTTGGGTGAGGAGTAGGTGTGTGTGAGAGGGAGGGAGGGAGAGAGGGAGAGAGGGAGAGAGGAAGAGAGGAAGAGAGGAAGGAAGGAAGGAAGGAAGGAAGGAAGGAAGGAAGGAAGGAAGGAAGGGTACCAACTGACTATATTTCTACCCTGACTTACATTCAAATGGCAAGTGGTGTTTCTGACAGAGAAAGTTAGCCTTAAGAGTATACCTATATAACAAGAGTTTTCAAATTTATATTTGAGAAACTAGCCTGAATAATACTACCAAAATGAGGTAGATTCTCCATTACTGGAAGGATTTGAATTCTCTTTCCAGTTGCTGAAATGCTAACACCGGGTACATTTTATTTTTTGAACCAAGATGGTATGTTTCAACTTCCCAGGAATCTCTGGAATATCCTCGAAAATTAGTTATCTATTTTATTTTGATTTTGTGGGTTTGTGATTGTCATTTTGGAAGGCAGATCCAGCTCTGAGACTAAATTAAGAAAGTTGGAAATGTTGAACTGGATTCTTAAAGTTTGTTCTTTAGTGAAACTAATCCAGTTATCTCTATTGTGATACACTCTGGTTCACAACTTTTCAATGGCTTCCCAATGCCTACACGATAAAATAAATATACTCTAGACTAGAGTCGAAGGCCTGTTATAATGTGGTCCCCACTGGTCTTTCAATTATGTTCCAAGTTGTTATATATACCCTGTTGACAAACTGCTCTGATTGTTAATGTATTTCCTGAGCTCCATCCTGTTGTAATCTAACCCTAGTCTTAAATCTAATCCTGACCCTGACTCTTCCTATTCGAGTTCCTTGGGACCTAAAGCAAATATATCTTTGGTGATATCTAATGTATCTAAAGAGCAATCTTACTCCTTTATACCCTGAGCAGTTATTGTCACTCTATACCACTAATTTGATACTGATTACATAGCCTGTTATTGTTATTTGTGTATTTAAATAATATTTTGAAGGGCTAACTGTGTGTACTAAATCTGATGTTAGTGGTATAATGATAAACAGGACACGTGCTTATCTTCTTGGCCATTGTAGTTCAATTGGGGAATTAGAAAGAAACAGATGATTGTAATAGGATACAGCAAGTGTTACAAGAGGTAAGCACAGGACATAATGAGACAGACAGGAAGAACTCCTTACCCAGACTTAGGGTTCAGAAGAAGTCTACTCTGTGGAAACGACATTTAGGCTGATACCTGAAAGCAAAGGGAGAGATCTTAGCTCTTACAAAGAAGCTGTGGCAGAGTTCTTTATTGAACTAGCAAACTGAGTTAGTGCTTCTTCCTATACTTCTTTCAGTCTCCTTATTCGGAGCAGGTGACCTCTAGTATGTGAGATAGGGATGGTAAGAGATGAGGAGGGTGCATATCATGAAGGGTGTTGTAGGTTATCTCAAGGTGTTTGAACATTGTCTTATAAGAAGACATTGAAGAGATGGACATTAGGGGAGGGACAAAATCAAATTTGCATTTCAGAAACGTCACTCTGGCTTCAGTGGAAAAAGATTGTTAGATAATCAAATAGTGTGGTTTGCCTGTTGCAGTGTACTGTACATTTTAGCATCTGTCTTAGATGTTTCATTTTTTAACAAAATAGGAACTCCATTTTATACTTCTAACTTCTCCATGGGTTCTTGTAATGTTTGAGATATGTCAGTGAAGAGAATTCTCACCTTAACATGTGGTTGAATCTGAAAGAGCACCTCTTTATCAAGGACAGCATGCAAGGCATTTAAACAGCCCAGCATGCAAGTCCTTTGGGTCTTCAGTGGTGGTGGGAGAAGTAAATAAAACCGCTCTTCTACTGATGTACCAGCCTGTTGTGCCAGCCTGTGAGATGCTGGAAACCATCATGTTCAGTGGGAAACAAAGGACAATCAAGGTTAAATGTGCATGAAATAACGAGCAAGAAATAGAAATTGAGTGGTTTGCTGTAGTGCATAAAGAGAGAAGTCCCATCATAGTGGTTTTATAATTTATGTATCTGTTATATATCTGCAACAATTTATCTGAACGATAACCCCTTTCAGCAACCATGAGTTCAAAAAAAAAAAAAAATCAAAAGCACATGTTCAATGAAAAATTAAGTACTGAATTCTAATTTCTTAGGAAAATTGATACTGATTGATAAACAAAATGATCAACAAAATATCACTAACCAAATGAAAACTAGAAAACAGAAAGCTCTAAAAATGATCAATTTCATAATTAATACTTAAAACTGTATGACCACAACGATTTAATGTGTGTAGATGAAGAAAGTGCAGTTCCTTATCCCTCTACGAATATGATTTTTCATTAGATCAAATGACTGCTCTGTTCATTTTAGATTCTAAGTTTTTTAGCACATGTACAAAAATGGCTCCATTAGCAAAAGAGACATTCTCAGTCATTTAAAGGATGTCTGTTTTATATCAGTATTATCAGATGCTTCAAATAAAAAATCAGTTAATTCCTTTCTTTTTTTTTTTATTCTTCCCAGGGAAGTTACTTCCTTAAAAAAAAAAACAAAAAACATTTATTTATTTATTTATTTATTTATTTATTTATTTATTTGTTTGTTTGTTTGTTTGTTGTGACATTGGTTAACGAAATCTGATGTTTCAGCTGTATATTTTAACAGAAAGGCATATATATATTTACACTGGTTGTTCATTTCCCATAGTTAGATTTTTTTCTGTCACCACATATTTGACACCCTATACCCCATCTACCACCCCCGTCTCCTCTTCCTCCTACCCTCTGGTCTATAACCACTAGTCTATAGTCTATGTCTATGAATCTCTGTCCTGTTCATTTGTTGCTTTTAGATTTATATCCCATATGTAAGTGATATCAAGTGATTTTCAACTTTGTCTGGCTTATTTCGCTTAGCATGATTATCTCGAGGTCTATACATGTTGTCAAAAATGGCAGTACTTCATCTCTTCTTTTGGCTGAGTAACATTCCATTGTATATATGTACCACAGCTTCTTTAACCAATCATCTATCATAAGACACTTTGGTTGCTTTCATGTCCTGGCCACTGTGAATAACAGAAAATCAGTTAATTCTAATGGTCTTTTTCTTAAACAATATTTCATAGAAGCAAGGGAAACCTTATGGAATTTCATTTGGTTGGCATTATTGTTACTGTTATTGTGAATTTAGCTTAAAACGAAGTTCAACTTTGAACAAGAAATTATTTTATGATAATACAAACACATTTTGGTGAACAGATATGAGATATAAACATTTTTTATACCAAATTAAAAAACTTATGGAGCTAAAATGTACTTGGATTTGCTGTGGTACACTCATACTTTATAATTGCAGCTGAACAAACTGTATTATTATACCAATTAAATACATTTTTATATATTCCTAGGGTAATATAAAGTTGTATGATGCCAATGATATTAAATATACAAAACTACTCTTTCATGGCAGAACTTTTTTTTTTTTTCACTTTGTTGCTCATCACCAAGTGGACTTTAGAAATGTCTGAGTCTTTGTAGATTAACCTAATTGACCTACAGTGGTTCTAAAACATTTTGTAGACAATTTAACTTTTAATTGCATTTTGTCTAAAATAAATTGGGAATGTTAAATGTATTTAAAAATGGACCACCAAAAAATGAATTTTTTAGCAAAATGCAATTATAAGGTAAAATATTCAAGAAAAAGGAAGACATTCAAATGTCCCCCTCAAAAATTAACAAGAGAAGAATGGAAATAAATAATGTGAACTCAAGTGGTATATAATATTTCATTCTTAAGTTTTAAATTTTGCTTTACAATATTTCTATTTGTGGGAAGAATCTTTTAATGGAGCTCCTGTTTTTAACTGGCTGTATTTCTATTCCATATCCCTGGATGGAAGGAATGGAGAAAGCTTATGATTTTCAGCATCTAAATTTAGTGAAAGATTCAAAAGGATCATAAATAGAGGCAAGTTTTTGGGACAAATTTATTTTGTAAAAATATATACCAAGGAAAGGCACTTTATAGAATGGCAAAAATATAGTACCTATGAAAATATTTGAGCTAAAATACCTCTAATTTCAATATGCAAAATTCAATTTTCATCTGGGCTTATCAGGCACCATAAATTGTACTTTCTCAATAAAAATACTATAGACTACAGGGAAGAGCCAATTAAAAGTGTAAAAACTTCAAATTTGTTAATCATAATATGCAACATTAAAGATTTCAGATAATTTTAAAATTGATAAATTATTCA
>NW_011888848.1:4059955-4101267 GCF_000151845.1 Pteropus vampyrus
TCATCTTAGCAGGTATGAAGTAAGATCTCATGGCAATTTTGAGGAATTTTACTTATTAAAACAGTTCTCGAATAGAACTATCTTATCAGTTCATCAATATAATGAAATATATTGAAATCAAATTACCATCCAAATAAATATGTCAACACACCATATATGAAATAGAAGAGGGACAAAAAATAAAAGTAGGGACACTGAATGTCAACTGTAGTCCACACAGTAGATTATGATGTCCTGAACTGGGGTTGTGGCATTGTGAAGGAAATGAAGAGATTTAAGAAGTAAATAGCAAGAGATATTTAGCAGGTAAAATGAACGAACTTAAAGATTGATTGATAAGGGGGATAGAAAGAGAAAAGTGTTAAGCATGATGCTCAAATTTCTGACATGAGTAACAGAGTGGAACGGTGGAGCCATTCTCTAAGATATAAACCTCAGGAGGAAGAAGAGCCAGTGTTGAGGTAAAGATGGATAAAGATGATAAACTGGATGTGTTGAATCTGAGATGTCCATGGAGCATTAGAATGATGATGTTGGCCCAGGAAACAGGGAGGGCTCTGCACCTAAAGCTCAGGAAAGAAAGCTGGACTGGTCACAGAAATTTTGGAACTACTTTTTTGTGTGTTCTTATTTATATAACAAGATGATAAGCTCCTTGAGGACATTTCAAATATTTCCTTGTTTCTCTGACTTTCAGCCATACAGCAAATTTTGTTTGTTTGTTTGTTTGTTTGTTTGTTTAGGCGAGGCACCCCTTGGTTGACCTCACAGATTGCAAGGACCTTGTCAGCTTACAATCCCGTATTTTTTATTTTTTACGCTTACAGCACCTGGTCTTCCTAGGTGGTCTCTCATCCGAGTACTAACCAGGCCCAACCCTGCTTAGCTTCCGAGATCAGACGAGATTGGGATTGTTCAGGGTGGCATGGCTGTAGATCCATACAGCAAATTTTAATTGAGCATCTTTCATATGTGAAACATTGTACTGAATTTAAGACAGATTAAATGAAAGATGAACATGGTATAGTCCTTGCCCTTAGAGAATTTACATCTCGCAAGGACAAGAAAATTTTAAATATATAAATACAGAGATTAAGTGAGGTGCTTCGAGGCATGCAGAAAGTGTTATTTATTCATTCTAAGGAGATCTCAGAATGAAGGATACACTTAAAAATACTTCAGTACTTTGTTGACTGAGTGATCTAATCATGGTGGCTACATAATTTGTAGGGCCTAGTATGACATGAAAATCTGAGGCCCTTTGTTCAAAAAGCAGGAAAAAATCGATCATTTAAATGTTCATATAAACTTCCATGACTTGGCAAGGTGTTTGCTATTAATGTTCTCAGTTTAAAAAATTAAAATCTTGAATTACTAGCACATATTTTACCATTTACTTTTACATTGTATAATGCTAGTTTAAAGTGCAAATTATAAGAGCATCTAATTCAATATGCAGAATCACTGAAATTATACAATTTGAATTTCATGGCTCATCCTCTGTCAGAGTGCTTAACAATGGCCTGAGCATGTAAATACAACCGAGGCTCAAAGGTTGGAAATCTGAAGAGAGGATTCCCCCTAAGGCACAGGGATATTCAACTGGCAAAGGTAGACTCTCACAGGTACCTAGGGCCATGCTCTGCCTCACAGGGTGGTTCATCTTCTCACCAGCTGCCAGATCTCCATGCTGTGAGGTGGCTAGGGGCTAAGTCTGAGAAGCTGAGCCAGGAGCACCCCATTCCTAAGTACCTGGGCCTCAACTGACAACACACAGGAGAACTCTCAAAGATCTCTATGCCTCCATGTCTGGACAGGCTCTGTACCTGGACCAGGAATGAATGGCTGAGGAATTTCTCTGCTGAGATGCAGACTCTCCATAGCTGTTTACATGACACCCCATGCTGCTGCCAGCCGCAAATCAGACCAACCTCTGCTAAGTTCTGCATCTCTGTCTGACCCTTGCCTGACCCCAACCCTCTGCCACACCCTGTGAGGATAGAGGGCAGCTGTGGTCACGGGTTTGGGCAGGGGGAAGGCTAGGCAAGGCCAGGGCATCAGAACCATGCTTGGGAGGTGGTGTGAGCCAGGCCTCAGGTTCCCAGCCCATTTTCCAAGATCCCATCAGACTTAATTTACCAAAACAAAACAAACAAACAGACAAAAACTTAAAATTGAAATTTTTAAGAATTTTAAGAAATACATGCACAAGATATGAATGGATTAAGCCCTTTATTCAGTTCTGATTGGTCTTTGGTGGAGCGGAATGCAGGGCAGGGAAAGGAGGCAAAGGTGGTTTTTTTGGCCTTGGAAAAGAAACTTTTAAAATAAGAACTACTTTTCCTATACACTGCTCTTCACATACATCATCTCGTTTAATTCTGTTAACTAATTTCCTACACAGTGGTCATTATTTCTGTTTTTCCAGCCAAGGACAACAAGGCTCAGAAAGGTTAAGTAACTTGTTCAAGTCCAGACATGGCAGAACTGGAATTTGAGCACAGGTCTGTCAGACTGAAAAGCTTCTGTTCTTTCTTTTGAGACTAGATTCTTGTCCTCAGGCAGCAGACTAGTGTCTCCCCTGGGTCACAAGAAGACCATAAGTGACACATGTTTCAGGGAGTCTAATCAGTACCAAAAGAGATGGTTTCTCTAACAACTTTTACCAGCCAAGTCAGACTTCGAAAAGTTTTCTGAGTAGCAAGTATGAAATTTTAAAAGTGGAAGAAATATAGGATGGGAGGAGGAATTAGGAATCGCTCTTTCCCCACTAGGAAGTTTTTAACTTCCTGGCTTTCTGATGGGGAAAGAGCAGTTAGTCCTCTCTTTCTTCCCTACTTCCTCCCTTCCTGGTTCCCTCATGAATCCCACAGCCATAATTGGTATGAGTCCATGTGCATGGGATAGAAGAGAAAGTGGGCGGAGGGTCTTTTTGCCAAGCCCAGTCAACTTTCCTGTCTCTGATTTTCGAATGCAGATGCTGTGCACACTGGATGGTGAGGTCAGGTTCTTCCATTTCTGGGCTCAGTCTCTCGGAAACTCTGAGATAGGTGGACTCTACCACTTTTGAGTCTCCGCCTCCTGATAGTACTGATGTCATTAAAAACTCTGAGGAAGAGTGCTTCTCACGTCTTTCTTCCTCTCTCATTCAGCCTCGCCCCCGCCCTCCCTCCACCCCCCACATGCTCTCTGACCCCATTTCCAGGACAGGTAGTGCTCTCTTGAGTCATTCTTTCTGTTTCCAGATGGTTCACCTTAATAGTGACTCAGAATAGTGGAACAGACTCTTTTCTCATGGTTAGGTTCAGCGAGTGGCTTCTGGTGTCTTTCTGTCCTCAGTTGCAGAATGTCATTCTGTGCAACCATGGGGGTTTTCCCTCTTAAGTTCTGGTTTTGAATGGTTACTGTGAGAGAGAATGTGTCACCACTGTTTAATATGCCAAGGGGTAGGCGAGGCTCTGTAACATCAGCTGCTCTTATGTGCTTAGAACCAGACACATGCCTACCTACACCCACACTGTTTTGCTTTTGTCATTTAGAGCTGGAAGCACTGAATAGAGCAGGATCCCAGGTATTGTTACATCACGTGTGGTGTAATGTTTTCCACTGATGCTTTTCAGAGTCAGAGAAGTACATGGCCCAATTAGCGGGATTATAATGTGTCCCTGCTGTATACTCACCATCCTTAGCCGCGTTGTGGGATCTGAGGCCACTTTTGTCTTTTTCTTTCACTCACTCTTTCTCATTGACCCAGACCATTTGCCAGGGAACAAAGAAATAATGAGCAGTGCATCTTAGTTCATTAATGGAGCCAGACATGATCCACAGGACACTGCAGGCAGGCCTAAATGAGCCTGATGAACATGTGGTCACCTGGGAGCCCTATTAAAAAATTGGACAGCTGGGCAAAAGGCTGGCCTCCTGGGCCTCTGACTGTTTTCACTGGTCAGCCAAAGATCCTATTGCCCAGATAAAACAGAATTTCTCATACCTGCCTTACTATCTGCCAGGCTCTAGAGCCACTTACTAGCTCTGTGATCTTGAGAAAAGTATTTCAATTCTGTATCTCAGTTTTTTCAACAATAAAATGCAGATAATAACAATACTTCCCTTAAATAGTAGTCAGTGAGGATTTAAAGAGTTAATCCATGTAGGGCACTTAGATCAATGCTTGGCCCATATAGTTGGAAACTTCCGAAGCTGCAAATATGTAAGTAATATCACAGCCTACTTGGGAGATGAAAGTATAATCTTCTGTGCCTTGACAAGAAAATACTGTGACAGTCATCTGATTCATAAGCACCCGAGTACTCCTTGAATCTGATGCTTTCTACCTGCACTGATATTTAAAAGGAAGCCTGCACTGATATTTAAAAGGAGGTTGGGGCCAAGTCATACTTACCCTTATTGCCAGCCCCTTTTGTGGTTCTTCCAAAAAGGCTGGCATGTTGTAGATGCTCAATTGAGTTCACACTGAGGGCCATGATTTTGAATCTTTATCATAAAAATGCTACTTTTGCTTGGCCTTGCCAACCGCTCCGTAGCACAGTGGAGGTTCATATCAAGCACTAATAGCTCCAGAATTCTTTTTTACTGTGATGTACATGTTCCAAAGACACGGATGGTTTTTTTTTTTTTTTTTAATTATTGTATTTCTAGTGTCTAGAACAGTGCCTGACACGTAATAAATATTCGTTGAAGATATAAATAAATGAAAAACAATGAATGGGCTTTGGGAGGTAATGTGTTTAAAAAGGGCACAAGGCATTGACTTAAAGTCTGTGGTTGCATAAACATGTTTTAACCAGTTTAACAATATTTAGGTGTATCGTTCAGTGGCATTAAGTACCTTCACACTGTTGTACAACCAGCTCCACCATTCAACTCCAGAAATTTTTCAGCTTCCCAAACTGGGATTCTATATGTTTTAAATACAAGGTCCCTGCTACCCACTACTCCCTAGTCCTGGCAACAACTATCCTACTTTCTATCTCTGCATCTGACTACTCTAGGTACCTCTTATATAAATGAAATCATACAATATTTGTTCTTTTGTGTCTGGCTTATTTCACTTAACACAATGTCCTCAAGATTTATCCATGTTGTAGTATATATCAGAATTTCATTCCTTTTTGTGGCTGAATAATATTCCATAGTATATATATTCCACATTTTGTTTATCCATTTATCTTAGTTTGTGCTGCTGTAACAAATTACCATAGACTGGGTGGCTAAACAGTGAACATTTTTCTTATAATTCTTGAGTCTGGGGAGTCAAAGACCAAGGTGCCAGCGGATCCTGTGTCTGGTGAGGGACCACTTCTTTGCAGATGGACTTCTACTCATTCTAATTTCACTGAGAGAGCAGAGAGAGGGAGTAAGCTCTTGCGTCATGTCTCTTCTTATAAGAACACTAGTTTCATTCATGAGAGCTCCATCCTCTTAATCTAATCATCTCACATTCCCGCCCCCCTCCCCCACTCCAATAGCATCACATTGGGGGTTAGGATTTCAACATATGAATTTAGGGTGGGAAACACAAATATTCTACCTAGAATATCATTCATCTGTCAATGGACATTTGGGCTGCTTCTACCTATACATATAACTGTTTTGAGTCCCTGCTATCAATTATTTTGTGTATGTACCCAGAAGTGGAATTGCTAGATCATATGGTAATTCTATGTTTGAGTTTTTTTTGAGGAACCACCATACTGCTTTCCACAGTGGCTACATTAATTTACATTCTCACCAGCAATGCACAAGAGTTCCAATTTCTCCACATCCTCACCAATACTTGTTACTATCTTACAGATATAAAGTGATATCTCATCGTAGTTTGATTTGCATTTCTGTAATTAGTGATGTTGAGCTTCTTTTCATGTACTATTGGCCATTCGTATTTCTTTGGGGAAATGTCTATTCCAGTCCTTCACCCATTTTTGAATCTGGTTGTATGTTGTTTTGTTGAATGCGATAGTTGTTTTACATTCTTTGTCTAAAAAATCCAATAACTGCTTTTTTAGGGATGCTTTTTGCTAGTTCATTTTCTTCTTTGGAATGGGCCATGTTATCCTGTTTTTTTTGTCTACCTTGTGAATTTTTTGTTATGGAAAGTTGGGCATTTGGAAAAACAGCAATCTCTCCCAGTCCTTGTAGCCTGCCCTGTGCTGGATGCATCCTTCACTAATTAGCTGGGTGTGCTCTGGGCCTTGGGGTCAGCCTGAGTTGAAAACTTAAGGTCTTTTTTGGTCTTTTCTGAGAATGAGTTTTGTCTGGGCCCATGTGTGAATTTTCTATCTTCCCACCCCCAAATGAGGATGCTTTTGAATGTTCTGCTTCTCCAAAGTGTCTTACCCCAGCTTTCTCAGGGCCTGAGATGGTCCATGCATGTCTCTACCAGTAATCTCTTGTCCCGGGCATCTACTAGTCTAAGGCTCCTTGCAGCTTTCAAGAGCAGCTCACACTGCTTCCCACCTGACCTCTCAGGTGAAACAGACAGATGCTCAGGCAGACCCCAGACAGATTAGAATGTTGCAAATAAGGTCTGCTCTGACCCTCTGGTTCATGGGAGGAAACTGGAAACTGGGATGCTGCCTTTTCCAGACCAAGACATTGCCTCACCCAGGAAGTAGTGGGGCAAGGGCAAGTAAAAACACCAAAATTTACTACCATTTTGAATGTGGCTTTTTCTTGATTGGGAGTTCTCTTGGCTGCTGGTAGACCTTTGACTTTTTTCTATTGCTTCTATAATGTTGTGTATATATGTGTGTGTGCATGTGTGTGCAGGTTTCTGTGGGGAGGTAAGAGTTTGGAGATTACTAGTTTGACATTTTGTTGACATCACTCCTCAATTTCGATTTTATGACTTCTTTTAGAGTAGCTTTGGGGGAGTATTGATGGAAATTAATACTTTTTGATTGTCCTCCCCACTTAAATTATTCTTAGGCACTACCTCAGGTTTCTAGAGTTTTGAAGCTATGAAGGTAGCTAGAACCTCTTAGTAGAAAGCAAAGCGAAGAGGCTATGAAGAGCCATATTTGGAGTTAGGAGAAAGCCCTTCCAAACCCTGGTATGAGGATGCTGTTGAGGTCATTACAAACGCAATCAACATGTGTGATTTATGAGATCCCAAGGGAGAAGGTTTTTCTCTTTATCTGATAAATATTCTCTGAAAGGTAGGCAAGACATTTATCATGCCTATCAGCCTCATAAGTAAACTGAAAATTAAAGAGTTTTAGCCAAAATTCTTCTTCCCACTCTACTATGCTGCCCCTCCTGCCTTCCTTGACTATGGAATATTCATTTGTATATGAAACCAGGATCTCTGTCTTTAATAATATTTTTTATTTTTTAATTATAGTTGGCGCACAATATTATATTAGTTTCAGGTGTACAACATAGTGATGACATTTATATATCTTACGAAGTGATCACCCCAATAAATCTAGTACCTGTCTGACATCATACATAGTTATTATATCATCATTGACTATATTCCTTATGCTGTACTTTATATCTCCATGACTATTTTGCAAGTACCATTTTGTATTTCTTAATCCCTTTCCCCTTTCTTACCTATCCCCTATCCCCCTCCCATCTGGGAACCCTCAAAATGTTCTCTGTATCTATGAGTTTGTTTCCATTTTTTGTTTGTTTACTTTTGTTCTTTAGATTCCACGCATACATGAAATCATAGGCCTTGTTTGCTGATGCATCCCATGTCCCTAGAACGGTGCCCAACACATAGTTGGTGTTCAGTAAATATTTGTGGAATGAATAAGTAAATGGGAAGAGCCAACTTCCCATAGTATCTAAAAGGGAAAATGAGGACTTTGTATCTTTTTAAAACTTTGTTGAGTGAACTTTATAATGAAATAGAACATACATACAGAAAAGGGCACCTGTCCTAAGTCATATATCAGTGAGTTTCCACATGAACACATCCATGTAACCAGCTTTCAGATACAGAAACAGTAGGCCCTCTGCCTGTCAATACCCACCATCAACCCCCATCTTCTCTATGACAAGTAATGACTACCCTGACTTCCTAACTACATGGATTTGTTTTGTTTGTTTTTGAACTTCTTACAAGTTAATTAACACAACATATACTCTTTTCTCTTTTGTGCTTGGCTTTTTTTATGGTTGTTCAACATTTTGTAAGATTCACCCATGTTGTCGAGTGAAGTTGTAGTTGAACTCTGTTACCTTTTGAAACTTTAGAAACATTTAGTTTGAAATTCATGCCGGGATAAATTCCAAATTTATAGAATAGTAGCCTTCAATAACCACCATTTATTGAGCACGTGGTAACAGACACTATGCTGAGAAATGATATTCAGGATCTTACTTAATTCTCTCAGCAGTTTCCTGAGGTGTAGACATCATTCTCCCTACTTTCTTGATAGAGAAATTCAAATACAGAGGAGTTAGCTAGCTCGCTAGTACATATCAGGTTCGTAAGTGATGAAACCCTCATCATGCCCATGCTTTTATTAACCTCTGCCTTCATTTGCCATTCCCATATAGCAATCCTTTAAGAAACTGTTTTAAATGGATATGTGCTTAGGAAAAACTAGGGGAGAAAGTGGGGCTGGTACTAATGTGGAGATGGCTGTCTTTTAGCATCTGCACTGCTGATAGGGAAGTTTCCCAAGGCCCCTTTGCTGACCCTTTGGGTCCTTCGCCTTCTGATCACCAAAGCTGACTCAGGGACCCAGAGCCCAGGAGAAGAGGAAAAACGAAACTGGCTCCTGGCCTGTGGGTCACAGATTTGGACCTCAGGATTAAGTCAGGAATGACTGTCTCCCGTCATGTCCTGTCCAGGAGTCATAGGTCACAGGCAAGCTAGAGTTCAACCCCACGCCAGCTGTTCTCAATTTCTGGGTGGGAAGTGGTGACCTTGGTTTGAATCAGACCCATTTGAGAGCTGGATCCCTCTGTCAAATGGTGAACTGCATCTGTAGAACTTTTCTTGGAGGCACATTCTCCCAGCCTGGTCTTACTGTGTTTACTTCCCAACTGTTTTTAACACACTATTCAGAATGATGCAAATTTTTTTCTCATTAGATTTTTCCTTGGGCCAACATTTGGCCGCCTCCATTTTTGTAGGCCTTAAATACTGCAGGTGCGCTTGACTCTTGCTTTCTCATTCATTTGCAGAGGACATCAGTGAGCAAGGACAAAGACGTCCATTCAGCACTAGTCAAGGCTGTCCTCATGTGTGTTGTCTCACCAGTGCCCCGCCCTTTGTGAGGCAGGACACACCTTAATTGTCCACTATCCTTTTACCTTCAACATTTACCTTCAACATTTGGGGGGCAGGGGGTAGGGGAAGTTTAAAAAAAGACTTATTTGCTGATTTTCCAGATTCAGCCGGCATTTAACTCTTGGTGTAAATCTTTCACTTCTCCGGTTTGAGGGACATGCATGCCTTCTGTCTTCTAGTCCCTTTCCTTAAATCTCTTATTTCAAGACTTCGCCCTTTGGGATAAGCTCTCTTGGTGTTATCAGCCTCTTTTGTCTGTGCAATACTTTCTGTTATCTCTCTGTTGCTTTTAAAGTTATATACTCTCTGGGGTTTTATAATTGTGGCCTTCGCTGATTTCTTCTGCTGATCTCTCTTTAAAAGGCACCTTTCTCCCTGCTCTCCTTTTTCTGTTCTATTTCCTCTTGTCTCAGAGAATGATTTTAAGGTTTAAGTGCAAATTCCAACTCTCTGTAGCCTCTCTGAATTGTCTGGAAGAGCTAAGCTTATGTGGTGCCATGCATTTTGCTGGACACCTTCTCCTTAGCTCACAGCTCCTCATAGATGCCTTCGTGAGCGAGTTGCTACTATTGCCATTTAATAGAGATGACGACATTGTGCCAAAATGAACAGAGCTGGGAATCAGACTCAGGTTTTATTTAAAGCCCAAATTTTGCCTCTTTTAACCCCTTGCCTCCAAACCTTTTTACTTTTGGGAATTAGGAAAGAATGTCCAGAGAAGGGGCTGATCCTATAGTTTGTGGAGGCAATGTCCTAAAATGGAGGGCCTCAGGGCCGGTCAGGCAGTATTTCTCTGTCCATTTGCCTAACCAAACGCTGCTGACCTTCAAAGCCCCGGCCTGTCTCACTGTTTCCACATGGCCTCCCCCGAGAATGGCCTCCCTGTGCCCTTTCGTACCTTCGAATAATCCTGAGGCTTGTTTGATCATATATTTGACACCTACTTATTCACACTTTTATTTCGTTCTTTATACTATGGCAAACCCCCACATCCCATCATCAACCTCTCAAAGGTGGCAGTACTTTCATGTGCTTTATATTCCGAACCACTCTGAAAATAGTTTGCACTCCAAAATGTATTTTGATGAACTGAGTAGACCACATCTCTGGATCATTTGTAGATTCTGGCTATTTGGATTTTGTCTCTGCTCCCCACCCCTTCTGCCAAGTTCAAGGATTTACCCTTGAGTTTCTTCCCTTTCTTGCTTCTCAAAAGCTGTTTTATGTTTCCATGTCGCTTTTGTCCCCTTCCAGGCTAATTCAGCCTCTGGGTGATGTCTCCTCCTTTTGAATTTCCCATTTCTTAACAGCAACAGCCTCTATAGCACTCCAAGCCTATGCAAATTTTAATACATTCTTATAAAAAAATCCTTTCAGGAAACAATTATTTAATCTCATTTGAACTCTTTTTACATGCCAGGTACTCAATTAAGTGGGAAGTAGGGCGGGGGGAGTAAAACTAGGACCCATAGAGACCCAGTCCCTGAATTCAAGGAGCTAAGCAAGCCATTGTAGCCTAATGAGTACAGTGAGAGAGGAGACAAGGCTGCAGGGGAAGGACACTAACCTGGACTGAAGGAGTTGGGGACTGTCCCCGTGGAGAGTTGCCACAGTGGGCTAACTAAAACATGTCTAATATGACTAGAGCGTAAAATGGGACTGAAGATAGGGGCACAGGAATGGTAAGAGGTGACCAGAACCCAAAGCAGGGACCCATCCCAAAGGATCCTGTAAGCTCTGTTTAGGAAGTTGAACTTGATCCCGAGAGAGCAGTGAGAAAAGCCCCTAAAGTATCTGGTCAGAGGTGGGGGCTGCTCTGAAAGTCTGGTACCTGGCTGTGTGCTAAGGTTTTTGCAGGCAGACACTCGTGTGGCTTCTCTATCATTTGATGATACCTTGCACATAATTGCTCAGCTGTTGATAGTGACGAGGAGGCAGGGCTAGAACTCTGGCTTTCCCCCTCCCAACCCCACTGCCTGATGGAATTGAAGAAGGAGGGAGTGGAATCGGGCTCCATTTCAGTGCTGCTTCTACGTTCTGGGCATTTTACTACATACTGTTTTATGTAAACTTTGTTTAATCTCCACAACAACTTTGCAGCAAATGTGTTTTCTCTTATCAGATGTGTAAACAAGCTTAAAGAGGTTAGATAATTTGATCAATAACAATATCCAACAACAATTTTTAGATAAAGTTATTACAATTTAAATGACCATGAAACAACCAATCATATCGCAGTTTACACTGAATTCCCAGTCGAATATCCTTTCATAGGAAGACTTTATTTAAAATGCACTTAATGTTTTATTCTCCTGTACCTTTGTATTATATACTATGATGATGCTTCTTGGTTAAAAATAGCATGTATATACTTGGGGAAAAGATATTTGCTGACTTGTGATTTACAAATTATCATTTTAGCGTTTGAGACATGAACTGTCACTATACAAAATTTTTGTGGGAATTATGAAAGAGCCTTACATACAAAAGACCTACCAGCACCTCTGTTTAAGCAAAATCCCCACTTTAGTTAGAAATGGGATTCATTTTTTATTGTAATAAAATGGCATTTATTTAATGCAGCAATGGAATTTATCAGGTCAGCAGGGTTTTACCTAGCCCTCTCGTCCACCTTTCATTATGGGGCCTGCATCTGTGACTGGGTGGGAAAAGTCTTGAGGAAATGGAGGAAGGTCTGGGCTCCCTTATTTCCTTATGACCTCAGTCAAATGATGTTACTTCCCTAGGCCTCAGTTTTCTCATCGGTTTTTTAATTTATAGAAGCCTCTGGCCTACTCAAGTATATTGCCAGAAATTCTCTCCTCACTCTTTCTCCTGCATTATTAATTCTCTGTCTCTACTGGGTCATTCCCATCTGCAAGCAGAAATATGGCATCCTGCCTTAAAAAGCCTTTTCTTTATTTCCACCTACCCTCCAGATAGCACCTCATTTCTCTTCTTCCATCCTAGCAAAACTCCTTGAAAGAACCACCTGTGCTCACTGCCTGAAATTCCTCTTCCCCACTTCTCAAAACCCTCTCCAGTCAGGCTTTGGCCCCTGCCGTTCCATCAAAGCGACTCCACGAATGTCAGCCATGACCTCCTTGTTTCTAAATCCAGTGGTCCATTCTTAGGCCTGATCTTTCTTGACCCCTCAGCAGCATTTAACACACTTGATCATACCTTTCTTCTTAAAGCCCTTTCTTCACTTGGTTTCTAGAAGACCTCTCCACCGTACCCCCACTCCCACCTACTTCATTAACTGCTCTTTCTCTGTCTTCTTTGCAGGTTTCTTTTCTGCTTCTCGATCTGAATATTGGAATGGCCCAGGGCATCTCATCCTTGGGCATCTTTTCTCTTTGATCCACATTCCTCCTTAGGTGATGTTATCTTCTGAGGGCTTTAATACCATCTTATGGTCATGACTCCTGCATTTGTGTCTCCAGCCACACTTCTTCCCTGAACTCTAGATTTTGTTTCCACTTGACTTTTCAGTACCTCCACTTGGATGTTTAGTGAACATCTCCAAGTCGACATCTCTGACACTAGACTCTTAACTCTTTCCACCCCTGCCCCCCAAAACCTTCTCTTTCTAGTCTTCCTATTTGAATGTCATTCTTCCCTCCTGAGTAAATAGTAATTTCAATGTTTTAGTTGCTCAAGCCAAAAACTTTGAGGCCATTCTGACTTTCCTACTGTCACACTCACATCCTTGGTTCAACCACTTGTCGTCGCCTCTATCACCCTGGTCTCTTATTTGGCTTATTACAGCAGCCTCCCATCTGGCTTCCTTGTTTGCATCTTTTCCTTTTTAAATTTTAAATTAAATTTTAATTTTAAACCCAGCTTTATTAAGATATAATTGACACTTAACACTGTATAAATTTAAGGGGTACAATGTGTTTATTTGATACATTTATAGATCCCCATGGTGCTTATCTTCATATTTACTTTATTCTGTGTCTATCTCTCTCAACTAGAATATAAGCTCCTAGAGGATAGGGACTTATTGATTTTGTTCATCGCTGAATGGCTAACTCCTAGAATTTAGCTGACTCCAATTTTAAGAGTGGGCATTTAAACATATTTGTGAATGAATGACTAAAGGAATGATTCTATAAAACCAGGGTGTTAAGAAAGGTGATCTCTAAGGTCTCTTTCAAATCTCCTTATCCATGATTTTGTACAGTTAATAAGTACTTTCTCTGTTTCACTAATTACTTGCAAATGCATATAAAACCACATGGTAAGAAAGAACAACCTCGAATATGTTTAAGTCAAAGAAATTGGCCAGACCCTGAAATGACTTTACATACTGGTAGTTGCACTCATATGTGAATAAAGAAAGAACAACCTCAGCTGAACTAATTCGCATAATTATAATAGCTAGCTTTTTAAAAAGTTCTTTCTATGTGCTTTATATTATCTCATCTATTCCTCAGAACAACCTTGTAGGATAGATATTATTATTTTTATTCTCCAGATGCAGAAATTGAGAAAAAGAAAGAAAAGATTAACACCTAGCTTGAGGTTACACAGCTAGTAACTGACAGAGCCAGAACTTGAACCCACAGCTATAGCTCTTTATTGCATATCATCTTCTAGGGAATACAAAATGAAATTCTTTTAAAGTTAATAGTACGTAATATTTAAAATATAATTCATATCAACCTTCCATTATAACATACTCTGCCATAAAAATATTTTAATATACATCTTTGAAACATGGATGCTGAGGTTGTTCTTTCGTTATTCATATATATTCATATTCATATAAATGGAGGAAATTATAATATTTTTATTTCCATTACTTATAATGGTATATTAGAAACTGTGATGTCATTCCAACTAATGGAATTTTCACACAATCACTAGGGCGTTAACTCATCTGAAAATCAATGAGCCTTTACACAATTACAGGACGGGATTATTTCCTTGTTTCGTCACTGTCTTCTTATTAGCTTTGAGATCCCAGTGTTGTTTCATGATCAAGAGCTTTTATGTTTGTGTGTAAACCTGTTCTGTCAGGTGAGGGAGTCGGGGGTTCTGCCCATGGGGAGGAGCGAGGGGGACTGCAGAGTGAGGTGAGCACTAAGCCATGGTCTGTGGAATGAGCCCCCTAGCATGATGCAAGGGAGAGGGAGATAAACACCTTTGTAAGTATAACAGTTTATTCTAGTTTGTGCTTAAAGCTTTACATTCTCATTAATCCTCAGTACACTCCTGTGAGGAATGCGCTGTTTTACAGGTGAGGCTTAGTGGCACACAACTAGTAAACTGCAAGGCTGAATTGAAAGCCAGATGCTTCCTACTACACTGTTCCTTGTACATCATTGTATTCTTTAGAGCTGAACCAAGAGCTGCCCATGAGAGAAGGGTGAGGGCACCACTGGTAGCTCAAGTTTCAAGCAACAACACCCATGTTCCATTCATGTGACTATTCTGTACAAGGAATAAAAAGCAAGTGCTCAGTGAATATTGCCTATAAATCCTTAACTCTGCGAATTTAAATAATCTGAATTCATTCCTGTGGGGTAGAGAAGAAGCGGAGTGTCTTTATGTAACTACTATTTTACTTAACGCCTAAGTAGAAATCTCATTTCGGTTTGAATTAAGAGTTGATTAAAGAGTAAAATGTCAAATTGAGTTGAGAAATTCCTTTTGAAACAGCATTAAAAGGAAGTCCCCAAAGAGCATATTTGTCAAGTGTATATACAAGGAAGAGAGTGGTCCTTTCAAGAGCGAATGTTGGGCTAGACAAGCAAAGAGATTTGTGAGAAACTGCCTGGTAAGAGGGAAATGTAGGCAGGTGGCCTCTAATATGTGAGAACAAAAGTATCTTTGTTCTTTGAAGCTGAAGAGGGCTGGTAAAACTGAAATAATCTATAATTGCAGTTAATTCTCTTCTAAGCATCTTTTGTGAATGCTTTTTCACCACTCTAACAACCAGCAAGTGTGTTTCTCAGGGGAGGGAGGGGACAGGGGCAATGCGCCCCCACCCCTTACTGGTGACTGAAGTTAGCAAGCATCTTCATACAGCAGGCACTCTCTCCTCACATTAATTTTTCTGGGTGGAAAAAAAGATGCTTCCCCAGACCCCCATTTTTTTTTTTGCTGGATACTCACCTCCAGATGGCCTTTTAAGTCAACAAAACCAAATTAAAATTCTCAGCAATTTGAGGAGTAGGTGCCTTAATGAATAAGGTCTTTTCTCACTGAGTCTTGTTCTCACACAGCTGATCAAGTAAGGAGCAGTAGAGTCAGGCAGGAGTCAAAACTAAGCTAGAATTACCCAAAGCAAGAGGGTGTTTTCATGATAAGCCAACTGGAAAGACTGAGGAAAGGAGCAGTGGCACTGTGTGTGACAGGGCAGCTGTGTGCATGCCTGCATGTGTGAAAAAGTTCATTCTTGGCAATTATTTCCAGAGGAGGCAAGGGGCCAATAAAGCTTTGTGAATGCTGGCTCATCTGTCATTTCCAGCTGTCTTCCCTGTTCAAGTCCACCTGCAGGCTCATAGCAGCAGGCCTGCCTGCACCTTCATTTACAGCACACCAGCATCACCTTTCTCAGGCAGTCAGGATCGGGTGTGGCCCTGGCAAGAAATGCTTTTGAGCTTATGGAATTTTAAATTCCCGTCGCCCCGGGCAGTGGAGACTAGCAAATGAGAAGAGCGGGATGTTCTCAAGGTTCAGCCAGAGGATGGATGGTAAAGTAAGGGTTGGCAATGTCCCTAGAGCGTTGAAATAAAAAAAAAGAAAAAAATCAAATCATTGGATCACTGCTTTATAACAGTGATGTTTTTGCTTCTTTTAATATCCTGGCTTTGAGTAGCGTGCTGGAGGAATCGGCTGGTCAACAAGCACAAAGTTTACTAAATGGTAGTCATTTCCTGGGCTCAGAGATGACTATTTAAATCAAATTTGGCCCAGGCTAAAGAGAGAAGAATATATGGGAAAGGGGATTCTCTTATTTCATGCATGATGAAGATGATTTCTCTGCCAATTTGGGAAGGGGTAGGAGTGGGGCCTGGAAGACTCCCATAACTATAACTAGCAACTGTTTAATATCTTGTTTCTAGGAAGCGTTTCAGTGGGGGTGCACTTGTGCTGTGTGAAGCATGATTCACGTGATAGAGAAGGGGCAGGAGTGAGGACAGTCTAGTCTCTAGCTCCCTGAAGCCATGTGGGATTAACAAGGAGACGCACACTGGTCTGGTGCCTCCCAGGCCACCTCTCCCCTCTCCTCTTGCAAAATAAATAGGCTAAAATGTAAGCTGAAAAAAGAGAAGTTGAATATATAGACTATTTTGGTCTTAATTATGTAAATATTACTTTAGATATAGTTTAACATTAAGAATCACTATCTAAAAATTATCTTTAAAAAGAAAATTCTTTTCATTCCTTTTGCCTCATTGATGTGGCAGTGATCGGGCAGCAAACAGAAACTTCAACAAGACAAAACTTATAGAGTGCATTAAATAAATATAAATTTTATTAAAAACACTCACATAGCGTTATCAGGAATGATATAATAATAAACGCTTTCAAATAACCTGCATTCATAACATTACAATACTTACAGTATTTATAACCCTCCTCAGATTTTATGGACAAACCAAACATCTCATGAAAATGAAATGAAACTAAGTTTTTAAAAAAGCATAGAAAAATGCACACAGAGTTCATTATCTTAGTGTCAAACTGCAAAAATTTCCTACACAAGTTGACCACTAGCTTTAGAAGTGAACTGTACACCACTGTGCGTCAATCAAGATGAAAAATTCATTCAAGTAAAGTTGACACCACTCAGAAGCATTTTCAAGTATGGCTATATAGTCAACCTGATATTCCTATATAAGCAAATTGGATTTCTGCTTTCCATTCATTCTGAGGCAGGTTGATATTTACAATTATAGATCTGATATTTACAATATGCCACTCAATTTCCTCTTCTCCCTACCTAACCTCTCCCCAATCCCCAATATTACACTTTCTGCTCTTGTAGGCCAGCAGTTTGGCAAGTGACAGTGGGTGATATAGAAACCAAATATTCATATAGAGATGGCTGACTCAAAACCAATAGATGTGCATGTAGTAACCAAATATTTGGGTTAGATATAGGGTATACACAAAATATTAAAAACATGTGGTTTGACATATGCAAAGCAAATATTTTTGAAATTTTTGTAAATTGGTCACGGCCAAAAACCAAAACCAAATTTTTTTAAAGACAAAAGCCATGTCATAAAGATTTGACCAATAAAACTCAAAGGCCTCCTCTGATTAAGAATTTATTTGAAATGTTAGTAAGCAAAAATGTACTTAGACCAAAATGTAATTGTACAGTCGATTGTACACCACACCCGTAAGAGCTTCACCTGTTTGGAGAAGTCTTCATGGATCTTTACGTATACTGATTATAGGATCCAAAATTCTTTATAGAGAGTCGAAAGACTTTAGCCAACAATCACTTGCCAAACTCCTGCCTTACAATTTTCCCTTTATCAACTCAGTGCATTCTGTTTTCATGTAATTTTCTTCCTGCTTGACACAATCAAAATATTCCCCAAACTTTTAAAATGCTTTTCTTTACAATAAAAAGAGCCAACAGATTTACAAAATTAGTTTTAGTTACATTAGGACATATACAAGAAAATAGGAGGGATTCAAAATAAACAAGTTAAATCCCTGAAAAAGAATATATTTATTAACCTACAACAATTTTACATAAACACAGGTGACATGTTGGCATAAGGAGAACATGAGCTGAAATATCCCTGATTTTTTAGAACAAAAAGGTTGACGTTCAAGTTATACTTGCTAAGAAATCAAGTATTGAAAAAAGTTATGCTTTTTTAATAATAAAAAAGACTTGGAAAAAAACGATGGTACACAATGCTATAAGCTTTCACTCTCAGTTCAATATCCTATTGCCAAACTAGTGTTGAGGTATATGACAAGTAGGAGCATCACTCAAACCTTTAATGAATTCTTAGATCACATTATGATATATTTGTAGCAGGCTGAGTAGCACCATCATGATGTGAATTCTGCTTCAATCCATATATATATATATATTTTTATTTATTTAAATTTTTTACAGTACTAAAATACTAAAGCATTGCGTTAAAAAAGTTTTGTTTACAATTTAATTTACTTACTATACATCTCTTTCTTTCTTCTTTATACAAATTAATGATTTAAAACCATCACAGCAAACCAGCTGCCTGTTTTTTCTTTTTAATTAACAGATTCACATGGAACTAACCCTGTTTATTTATCTTATGCAGGCATCAGTCTGCTCAATCTCTCTGGTTAAGAGGACACTTAAGCTAAGAAATGACAACATCACAATGTACAATTATCAACACAAAGGCAGACTGTCATTCGGTTCGCTGAAGAGCAGACAGATCCATAAAATTGCTTCACATAAGTGAACAGCTTGGTTGAGTCTGTATAGCATGCAGTTAATTATTACCTGCAGTTGATAGAAAATTCTTAAAACTCTACATATTTGAGCAATGAACTTGTCATACAATTTTGTATAAAACTTTTACAGTATAGCATGTGAGATGAGCACCAGAAAACATATGTTTTGTGTACTAATGTATTCCCTTGAATCCAGTAAGCCACCTTTGGATTTAACCGGCTGTGTTAAAAATGGACACTCTGCTCATCAGCAGATGCATGGCTAAAAGCAAAAATATTTTAAAAGCTTTCCTTTCCTTAAAAAAATTAACTCTGCATTCTAAAATGAAAGTAAACTTTTTTTTTTAAACGTCTCAGTACCTTAGCATTGTTCAAGTTGTCAAAGCTTAGGTAGGCAAAGTGCTTCTAAGACACCATTTAAAATATTTATACATATACATGTGTGTACATATACATATGTATGTGTGTGTGTATATATATATATATATATGTACAAATATATGTTTATTGTCCTACAAGGACTTCACTGGAGGAGCAAAATCCAGAAGCCTTTAAATGTCCACATTTTAAAAACTAAGCTTGTGTAAGAATAGGTAATTATGATAAAAACTTGAATGAAAAGGAACCCCTATTATTCAAGGGCACTGGAGTACACTGATAGCATCTTGATGATATAAAGGCATTAAATTTTCAACTGTTAAAGACACCATTTTCTTAGCACCATTTCTTAGAACATCCAAACAAATTCAATGTTTTGCTGTCTATTCATTTACTCTTCTTGTAGCTATTTTGATAAATAAAAGTTAATATTAAGATTACAGTAAAAACTGCATGTTAAAATGCCATAATTCCAGTATTTCAGTATATATATTCAGCACCAGATGGTATTTAAGAGTCCTGCCACTGTAATACTACAGTACTTGTGTTCCATGACTATGCAAACTCGGTATTATTAAAAATGGTCACAGATGTGTAGAGTTGCATGGGGGAAAAAAGTCACATTTACATATCATCTCATCCAATAATAGAACCAGTGTTTAAAAATGTAAATGGTGGAACACTTTCTTCCCCACCTTCTTTTTGCATAGAATGCTTTGGTCTTTTGCCTAGATGCCATCTGTGACCACTTAGGAGTCAGTGGAAATTAAGTGCTATGGTAAGATGACCTCTTTTTTTGCTGGTGAGCTGAGGTTCTTCCTACCCCATTTGTCATGAATACTGTGTCCTTTCCCCACTGTCCATGTCATGAGAACTACACTACGGACAGGTTGGTTGTGGTCTTTACAAATGAGGTAACCAACGCAAGGGGCGATATCATATGTATCTGTTGTAAGGCCCTGTGACCCGAGTGAAGGCGTAGGGAGACGTGGTGACTGTGGAGTCTGTGGTCACGGACATGGTCCTTTCAGCAAGGGACTTGACGAAGCGCAGGTAAGTGGGCTCGGAGGGCTCGTGCGGCTCAGAGGGTTCCCGTTTCACTTTTTTGCCGTGGGTTTTCTGAGGCACATAGTCCGGGCCGTACTTCTCACACTCTTCTTCTTTCTCACGGGCCTTTTCGGCCATCTTGGCTTCCCAGAGCGCCAGGCCATGTTTGGGCTCGTTCATGCTCTTGTGCTGGTAAAAGACAAGCGAGATCCTGGTGGGGTGATTCCTGTTGGGATTCTTCAAGGGGGTTGTGGCGTGAAGCTCACGCTTTGCACACTCAATGAGAATCGACCCATGAGTTGGAGCCACAGCCACGCCCCCGATGTCGGGATCCAGAAAGCTCTGCTCGCTGTCTGACCAGACCTCGTCGTTGTCCTCAGCAGCAGCAGGAGGCTGCCTTTCCTGACCGCCGGCCTCCTGGAATTTGTGTAAGTCCTCCTGGACCGAAGCCATTCGGTCGTGCTGGAGACCCGGGAGCATCTTCGATAACCCGTTAGCCGTGTGGGCAAGCAGGTCATTCTCCTTGTTTTGGAGATGCAGGGCATGGAGAGAGCTGTTGAACATGCCTGGAGCTGCAGTGTAGTTATGGATTATATGAGCGGATGGGTGATGTTCACCATTTTTATAGTCTATGTTCGGACTGCTCAAATTGGGTGGTAGTCTAGGGGCGGCTCCCATGAAGTGACCATCCATCTCATGAGTGGAATAAGGAGGAATCGTCCCTGCATGGTGTACGTTTGGCCTAATAGTACAACTGCTAAAGGTATCTCCCTGCATATTTTGGTTTCTGTAACCTAAGTACTTAGAAGTAAAACCCTGGCTATTTCCAAACCTTGGCTGGTAAAGTGTATGGATGGGTGGTAGATTTAGCTTAGAGAGAGGGTTTTGGTTTGGATACCTATATAGATCCATGGGCTGAGACTGGGGAGAATAAGAACCCAGATACCGGGAGCAGTTGTCCATTGACACGTTTCCATTGCACTGATATGATGGATACTGGTTATTCTGATTTAAAAGCCTGGAGTAGGGGTTCATGGGATTAGAAGAATTCAAATATGAACCTGCAGCTTGGGATGAGGTGGAATAGAAGTTCATAGGGTTGGCACCTCCATAAGCATCTGAAGTGTGTGAAGAGCTCGGATACGGACTAACTGGATTGGGCCGTCTCATGTATAGACTGGAGGATCCAGAAGAAGAGTAAGAGTTGACAGCCTCTGACTGAGGGTTATTAGTCAAGGGGTGACGTGGTGGCAGCTGCTGCTGCTGCTGCGGCTGGGGCTGCGGCTGGGGCTGGGGCTGCAGCTGCGGCTGCGCCTGGGGCTGCGGCTGGGGCTGCGGCTGGGGCTGGGGCTGGGGCTGGGGCTGGGGCTGGGGCCGCGGGTGCGGTTGCGGCTGCGGTTGCGGCTGCGGTTGCAGCTGCGGTTGCGGCTGCGGTTGCGGCTGGGGCTGCGGCTGGGGCCGCTGCAGCTGTGGTGGCTGTGGTAGCTGCTTCTGTGGCTGTGGAGGTTGCTTCTGTATTTGGGGTTGCGATTGGGGCTGGGGCTGCTGGGCCTGCTGTAAGACTGGTCCTGAAAGTCGCAAAAGTTCTGTGGACACGATAAGAAAGAGTAGTGACAGTATGTTTATTATTTTATGAAAGCTAGTGAAGATGCTTAAATGTATAAGAACCACCACAAGGATTATGCAACACTTATCAAACAAGGACAAGAGCAAAGTTAGGGTTCTGATCACCATCTGGCATAGTATTTTTATGTCTAAAGCATTAGAAATAAAAAGGGAGACCTCATAACTACTATCTGGTGAGCAAAGAAAAAGGTAATAAACATTCAAAAGCCATTCCATTGAGAGCATCATATTTTCTGGAGCTTCTGGGTTCTGACCATGACACACCCATCTCTACTTGAAGTGCCTCCTCCCTTCGCTCATCTCCCTGCCCTCCTTTGGTATAGTCATCCCTTCCTGGAGGAAGTCTTCTACGACCTCATCTTCTAGTGCTTTTGCAGTAAATATGCACTGCCAACATAAGTCAGATAAAGCAACAGTCATCATGTACTTTAATTATCCGTTCTTAGTACCCTCTTTACCCTCCTGCAAAGTAGTTCCTTGTGGGAAGGGACCACATCTTATTTTACTTTATTTCTCCATTGCCTGGCATGCAATGAAATTCGTTAAATCGTTAAAGTAGTAGAAAATTTGTTATGGAAGATCCAGCAATCCTATGAGAATAAGAATGGCATTCATTTAAACACCCAAAGCATCTTATAGAATACGTGAGCCCTATTTCTTTAGCACACTTTGGAGAAAGGAAATTCACACAGTTGTAGTTTTATTAAAACTTTAATGAAACTTTTAGCTTTGCAAGTGAAATTTTTAAAAGTCATACTACTGTTTCATGACTTCACTTACAAAAGTAATGTGAGATAAGAACGTGTAGAGCTGCAGTGCGGTCATACTAATGATTACTGCCGAAACTGGTTAGAAAGGACTGGAGGCCAAGTTCTAACCAATTATACTGCACGGCTAATGTAAGGGAGATGTCAGGGACTGGACAGGACTAACTTCTCGTAGGGTGTGCCAACCAATCAACAATTATTTATTAAGCATCTTTAGCGTATTGTTCTAAATTACTTAGTTTCTTTGACCTTCAAAAATGAATCAGCAGAGAAATTTGACTTTGTGAAGCACAGATGGTTCGTTCTAAGCAAACTGGGACACTAAACTTAAAAGATATACATTTTTCTTTTGTTAAAGGCCAGCCCGATAACATCTTTAAAATTTGGATATGGACATTACATTGTTGTAGGATTTTTCACAGTGGTAACTGCAGACATAAAGCAAAGAGCTTTGGAAAGAAAATATCAGCTTAGTAAATAATGCTCTGTTGCTACTACTATAGATGTGATCTATTTTGATGGGTAAAAGCTTTATATGAACTACATGTGGATCTACCTCCTAAACCTCAGACTGAATACAGCTAAAGAAAGGTATCTTAAAGGTGACTTTTTATATGCCCTTCTGGTTCCAAGATTATGGCCAGAGGGATATCAAGGGCACCAAGAATAATTTAGAGGTTGACAAGGACTTGTTTTAAAGTGTTTTCAAATCTGATCGAGACCGCTGACATTTAGAAACAAATAAGATATGAATATTTAAAGTCATGTTTTCTTTTCAGGATTGATTTTAAAGAAACTACTCCACACAGAAGAAAAAGAAAAGTATCTTATTCTCCTGCTCTCCCCCCATTAATCCTGTTTCCAAGCTTATTTCAATAAATAGTACTGTTTTATTATCTAGGCTTAAAACTTTGCAGTCATCCTTAAATTTTTCTTCACTTGCATTCCAATGTTTTGTCAGCAGTGTATTAATATTCATTTTGGAAGAATTCGTTATATCTTAATTGTTACCAAAATTCAAGCTCTTATTAGCTCACTCTTGGTTTACTGTATCTGTCTGCAGACTATTAGCCTCTCTACCTCTATTGTGGCCTACCTGCTATTGCTAGATTAACACTAATTTCACCATATCACTTACCTATCATAACATTTTGACATTTATTACAGAATAAAATCCGAACTGTCCCATCAAGCTGTGGATGATGGTACCATCCCCAAGAGCAAAGCCTAGCCCTTGCTACTTTAGAGAAGATTCTGGTTCAGAACTAAGACCATGATGAAATGTAACCTTCTGAAATTAACAACACTCATTTTTAACATAAGTATAACATAACACATATATCCACGATGCTTCATGTTAAATTTACCTGCCAATTGTTTAGCCTGGGTTGCATTTTCCGTCTGTTTTGTACGAGATGAGACTGACTTTTCCTTTTCATTCTTGTTTGCGCTGTTCTCCAGAGAGGAAAGCTTTTCAGCTGCAGCTTTCTTGGCTTCTAGTTTCCTTTGTCGGCACGTCTTGACTGGCTCTGCTAACATCCTGACTTTCCGCCGAAAAGAACTCAGTACCTGAATGGCACCATTTCGCTTTTTCTCCTCCTGAGCTTCTATACTCCCAAACTCATCCACATCAGAGACTTTGTAGAGAGGCAGAACGTGGAGCTGCTCATCCTCGGGTTTTCCTCCAATTTCTCGATTGTCTTCTCTAGTGAGAGTGCACACCTGGTAGGGAAATAAGATAGTACAGCCTCAGTTTCAGTCCAAAAGAAAAGTGTGTACGTGTGCACATGTGTGCACGTGTGTGTATGTATCTTTCTTCCTCTTAGTATTTAGATTTGCGGTGGTGGTCTACTGGATCGGATCAGTGACCATAAAACCATGCTTGTCTGTTATTAATAAAGATTGTTATCCAAATGGTGTAGGGAGATAGACAAGTTCACACTGACCTTTGTGTGTGTGTGTGTGTGTGTGTGTGTGTGTGTGTCTATCAGGAACTGTTACCTGTGGTGACTGTGTTCTTCACATTCACTTCTAAGTCTAAGAGAAGTGGCACTACTCCTACCAAAATGAAGCAATTTCCCACTTTCACACTTCAAAAATAGATGTGATAGATGCGAAGCCTCAGAAAGAAGCTGAAAGTGTGTTCTACCAAATGACTTCCTCTGTTTTTGGTAATATCACATTTGCCTCATCTCATACTTTTGTACACAAATAAATTTTAAATCTTTCCTCATATCTGAGTCCTAACTCTCCTCCACTGTGTTTAAGAAATTTTACAAAATACTGAAGTGAAATCTAAATAATATGAAACTGGAGATTCGGGTGACATATCGAACATGTAACCCAACACTGCTCCTATCTTCCTTTTCTCTCCTCTGTCCCTTTAAATCTAACTTATTGTTTCTCTTCTATCTCATTTCCTTTCTGAGCTATCTCTACAATTAAGGGGGTACTCTAAGAAGGGAAAAAAAGCAATTTCTGTTGCTTTGACAATTTAATGGTACTTTTTTATTAGCCATGATCACATTGGTTTTGATGAAACATTATTTGTTGGTTCTAAAATACTAGCTTTTCATTTTTAGTTTTTGATTAGCGGGAAAAAAATGTGACCACAGTTATCTAAAACCTAAGGTAATATAAAATTGGAAGATACTCTTGAAAAAAATGTGATCATGATTATGACAGACTTACCTTTATAAATAAGTTTAATACAAGATGGTATTAAAATGAGTTTTTTACTTCCTACAGATAAGTCTTCCAAATCCATCTCTGAGTACTTTTCCCCTTTTCCCACACATATTTATCCCTACTCAGTTCCTATCTACTGCTGCTTTCCATTTCACCTCACAGAAACTGTGACCTATCAGAGGCAAATTCCCCTTCATTCAAGACATCTTCCTCATCTCCTGCCCACTCTCCCTCACCTTGCTGGAGTGAAACATGGTTCTCTTCAGGGCCTACTTCAGCTCCAGCTATCATTTATTTCTTTTACTTCCTGGAATCTAGCATAGCCTCCTAATAATGAGCAGGTGCTCAATCCATGATTGGTGATGATTTTAGATATTGCAGATGTTAAGCCTTATATTTGTTCTCTTGGATCAGAAATCAGCAAAATAGGGCCTGGGGCCAATCTGCTTCACATCCTGTTTTTGTATGACCTGCAAACTAAGAATGGATTATGCATTTTTATAGGATTTTTAAATTAAAACAAATCCAAAGAATGTGCCCTATAAAAACCCTATGTACTTGCAAAGCCTTTGACAGAATATTTACTATCTTGCCTTTAACAGAAAAATTTTCTGACACCTGCTCTAGACCATTAAACCAACACCTTCTTCTCTGTTTCTCAACAAAAACTTTTAGCGCCAGCCTCCTTGAATTACTTCCAGTATTGCTGACTATGTTCCCAAAGTCTTTTCTACCCTAGAATATAACATTAGTGCTTGTCTTCTATTTTTCATCTTAAGTCTCACTGGTCATCTTCTTGAACTATAACGATATCCATGTTGATGACACGTCAGGTTGATTAATTTATAGTTTCTTCGTTTGAACTCTCATATTCTTTATTTCTACTCTGAAGCATTTCTACATAGGCACGGCCATACTCTGGACTTTGTCAGTATGGAATATTGCCCTACCCTAAGACTGTATCCATTTCCTCCCCTTATCATAGATCCAATAATAAGGCCCCATGCATTTCACCCACTGTGATATGGAGTTCTAATGGACTCTTTTGCACTTTGAACTTTCTATAGTAGTTACTGTGATAATGACAATGCGTTTTTTCATTTGTACTTCTCACTGCAAGGTGACTCGGTACCTTGGCTCGTAAATGGCTTTTCGTTTAACTGATTATAACCTATCAGATATCTGACACTGAATTCTGAAATATTTTTGTTGGCAGCTAATTGTAGCTGGCAGTGCAGAGTTGCTGGTTTAGATTAGCACCAAGAATTTCCATGATTTTCATGGGCTTGTCAACACAGTTTTCCACTAATGTGCCAACCTGTTATGAGAGTACTATTTATGCCAAATAATTATGCAACAGCAGTTCATTCATGAAAACACTGTTATGCAGTATGACACCTGCAGAGAACATATTATCCTAACCAAATGCTATTAAATTCTAGCCCTCTACTCTTCAACAGGATATGCTGCTAGCCTGTCCTCAGCCCCACTCACCAATGTGCTGCCATTCTGCATGTTGTGCAAGTCTCTATGGGCATGAGCACAGAAGTCCAAACATGCAGTGACCCCTGAGAACGGACGGCCTTCCTTCAGACCCAGGCGGCATTCTGGTGCTCTGTGTTCATATTCAATCTGAAAAATAAAAGTGTGTGACCGGGGAGTTACAGAGGCGTTTGAAATTTTTATGCATATTTGATGAAAAAAATACAAGACCTATGTACTGAATAGATCAAAACGACACAGTATTTAGGCTATTTAGAACTTTTAGAAATGCTGCTTACTTTACATCCAAAACCCCGAATGATGAAATGACACAAAGCAAATACCTTGTCATGGTAAAGTTTTTATTTTACAGTGTTATCGAAGTATAACTGACATACATTAAATAGAATATATTTTAAATGTACTATTTGATGAATTTTGACATATGTATATATGAAACTATTGCACAATCAAAATAAAGTACATATCCATCACTCTGAAAAGTTTCCTCCTATCCCTTTATAATTCATGCCTCCCTTTTGTTTTTAGGCAACTACTGATCTGCTTCCTGTCACTATTGATAAGTTTTCATTTTCTAGAATTTTGTAAAAAGGGATTTATTTTTAGTTAATTTTTATACATGGTATGACATTAAGAGTGAAGGTTTATTTTTTTCTGTATGGCTATTCAAATGTTCAAACATCACTGGATGAAAAGATTATCCTTTCCCCTTTGAATTGCCTTTGTTGAAAATTAATTGACTATACATATTGGATTTATTTCTGGACTCTCTGTTCTGATCTTTTGGTACATAATGGTATGTTTCTGTGCGTGTATAACAATATCAACTGTCTTGATTACTAATAAATATAGATTTTTAGTAAATTTTGAAATCAAGGAGTATGAATCTTCAAATTATGCTCTTGTTTTAAAAAACTGTTTGACCATTCCAGGTCCTTTGCATTTCTATGTGTTTTAGCATCACCTTGTGAATTCCTTCAAAACGCCTGGTGATATTTCAGTAGGTCATGTATTGAATTCATTGATTAATTTGGGGACAATTAACATCTTAATAATACCGTCTTTGTGACTCATGAACATGGTCTTCTACAATTACTCTTAGCAATGTTTTGTAGTTTTCGGTGTACAAGGCTTGTACATTTTTGTAAAACGTATGCCTAAGAATTTGATATTTTTGATGCTATTTTAATTGCTATTGGTTTCCATTTCAATTTTTGTTTATTGTAGAATTAGAAAGTGAATTGATTTTTGTGTTTTGCAACTCTGCTAAACCATTTATTAGTTCTAGTAGTTTTTTTGGGGGAAGGAGGTGAGAGGGGAGATTCTCTGGGATTTTCTATGTATCCAAGCATGTAGTCTGCAAATAAGCAGTTTTATTCTTCCTATTCAATCTATATTCTTTTTACTTCTTTTCTTTGCCTATTGCACTGTCTAAAATTTTCAGTAGGATGTTAAATAGAAGCGGCGAGAGTGAAGTCCTTGTCTTGTTTCTTCTAATCTTAGGGGCAAAGTGTTCAGTTTTTCACCATTAAATATGACGTTAGCTTCAGGTTTGTTTGTTTGTTTGTTTGTTTGTTTTAATCTATGCCCTTTATCAGGCTGAGAAAGTTCCCTTTTATGGATGTTGAATTTTGTCAAATGTTTGTTTCCTATTTATTAAGATAATGGTATTTTCCCCGTTAGGTTGGTTATTATGATGAATGATAGTGATAGATTTTGAATGTTAAATGAACCAAGCATTCTTGAAATAAACTCCATTTGGTAGTGATGTATTATCCCTTTTATGTACTGTCAGATCTAATTTGCTATAATTTGTTAAGAATTTTCATATCAATATTTAGAAAGAACATTGGACTGTAGTTTCTTTTTCTTTAATGCTTTCGTCTGGTTCTAGGATAAGAATATTCCAGCCTCATAGAATGAGTTTGGATGTGTTTACTCCTTTACTATTTTCTAGAAGAGTTTCCTATTGAATTGTTATTATTTCTTCCTTAATTAATGGGTCAAATTTGGAAGGAAAATCATCTGGGCCTGGAGTTCTGTGGAAAGTTTTAACTACAAGTTCAATTTAACAGATATAGGACTATTCATGATATATTTTTTTCCTTACTAAACTTTGATAATTTGTCTTTTTCAAGGACTTTGCACATTTCAGCTAAGTTGTTGAATTTATTGACATAGAGTTTTAATAACACGTCTTTACCATTCTTTTAATGTCTATAAAATCTGTCTCATCTCTAATTCTTGATATTGGCAATTTATAGCTATGTTTTTTCTAACTGAATTGACTCAAAGTACCAACTTTTGATTTCACCGATTCATTCTCTCGTTCTCTGTATTTTATTTCATTAACTTGTTTTCTTTAGTTTTTCTTTCATTTTGCCTTTTAGGGCTAAAATTGCTCTCCTTTTTAAGTTTCTTAGGGTAAAAGCAGAGATTATTGATTTGAGACATATTTTTCTAATATCAGTGTTCAATGCTATAAATGTCTCTCTAAGCAAGGCTTTATAGCTTCATCCTACAAATTTCAATGTCATGTCTTAATTTTCATTCCATTTGAAATACTTCAAAATACTAATTTCCCTTGTAATTTTTTCTTTGATCCATAAGTCATTTTGAAATATGTTGCTCAGATACCTGGGGATTTTGTAGGTATCTTTCTGGTACGTACTTTTAATATAAGTTAATTGGCTTTAATTTAGTGAATGCCTGCTTTAAAGTTTATAGTGTATTCTTTAACTTATCACAATCTACATTCAAGTACTGCTCAATACAGAAAATAAGAACCTTATAACAGTATCTCCCCTTATCCACAATTTTGCCTTCCACTGTTTCAGTTACCCACAGTCAACCATGGTCCAAAACTATTAAATGGAAAATTCCAGAAATAAACAATTCATCAGTTTAAAATTGCACACCATTTTGAGTAGTATGATGAAATCTTGCACCAGTCTGCTCAGTCCTAGCTGGTGTGTGAATCATCCTTTTGTCCAGAATCTCCAGCTGTATGCATAACCCTACTTGCCCGTTAGTCTATTAGTAGTCATCTTGCTGTTAGATCAACTGTTGTGGTACCCAGTACTTGTTCAAGTAACACTTATTTTACTTAATAATGGCCCAAAATACAAGAGTAGTGATGCTGGCTATTTGGATATGCCAAAGGGAAGCTGTAATGCGCCCTTTAAGTGAAAAGGAGAGTACAGGGTAATAAGATATTTTGAGAGAGAGACTACATTCACATAACTTTTATTACAGTATATTGTTATAATTGTTCTATTGTTTATTATTGTTGTTAATCTCTTACTGTGTCTATTTATAATTAAACTTTATCATAGGTATGTATGTATAGAAAAAACATGTATATATAAAAACGTGTGTATATATGTATATACATACGTACATATATGTGTGTGTGTGTGTATATATATATATACATGTGTGTGTGTGTGTGTGTGTGTGTGTGTGTGTGTGTGTGTGTGTGTGTGTGTATGGGGTTCCATACTATCCACAGTTTCAGGCATCTTCTGGGGGTATCAGAATGGATCTTCCAGAGACAGGGTGGGGGAGGTAACTACTGTACTTCCAAACCCAAAGCCTCTTTGCTACTTCTACCTGTTATAAACCTCAAGTATACTGTTAACATATTTTTAGTTGGCAAATCATCTTTTAAAGAAAGTTTTAAAATAAGGAAAAAAAGTTTTTCCTCACATATCTACTACTCATATTTTTCATTCTTTTTGTCAATCCAGATTTCTATCTGGTATCATTTACTTTCTTACCAGAGGGCTTCTTTTAACATTTTTGATATGTTAGTCTGCTGGTGGTAAATTATTTTAGCTTTTGTCTGAAAAAAAAAAAAACAACTATTTTGCCTTTACTTCTGAGTTGTTTTCACTGGTTTTCTAGGTTGACAGTTTTTTTTCTTTTAGTACTTTAAAAATATTTCTCCTCTATCTTCTTTCTTGCATTTTTCTCTGACATGAAGTCTCCTGTGTTTATTATCATTTTCCTCATTATATGTAATGTCTTTTTTTCTCCATCTGCTTTTCACATTTTTCTCTTTATCACTGACTTTAAGCAACTTGATTTTAATGTACCTTTTAAATAGTTTTCTTCATGTCTCTTTCCCCCCACCCCCCTTTACTAGGGGCTTGCTGAGCTTCTGGGATTAATGAGCTTATAGTTTTAAACAAATCTCAAAAAATTTTAGCCATTATTTTTCCTGTTTTTTTTCTCTGTATTTCATATTGGAAGATTTCTATTGCTATGTATTCCAGTTCACTAATCTGCTAATTCCATCTAGTGTATTTTTTTTCAATCCAGACATCATATATTTTTCATCCCTAGAAGTTTAATGTCTTTTTGATATCTTCTTAGCTTTATCATGTTCATACCTTCCTCTGTTGTCTGAAACAAATTATATATATAATATATTATATATAATTTTAATGTCCTTGTCTACATATTCTTATCACATATCATTTCTGGAACTATTTCTATTGATTATCACCCCCCCGCCCCCGCCGCCATTATGGGTCATATTTTCTTGTTTCTTTGTATGTCTGGTAATTTTTGATGGGATGCTAGATATTATTAATTTTACCTTGTTGTTTTGGGGATTTTTTTAAGTCTTTGTTCTGGGATGCTGTTAAATTACTGGGAATCATTACTTGGAATCAGTCTGATCCTTTCCAGTTGTGATTTTTAAACATCTTTAGATGGGACCAGAATAGCCTAATTGACTCCTGCTACCAAGGTCATAAAATTCTGAATATGCTATTTGTCATCTTGTATGTTAGGAGGTCTTTTCCTTCTGAGTGGTATTAACAAAAACTATTCCAGGTCCTGTATGAAACTAAGGGAATGTTCTGCCTTCTCCTTTTGATAGTTTGTTCCACAGCCTTGGTAAGCTCTTCATATGCATGCACTGTTCAGCACTCAGCTGAAGACTCAAGCAGAACACTCTATAGGTCTCTGGAGAGATGTATATGATGCTCTCTCCTCCTTGGTACTCTGAGTAGTGAATTCTATCAGCTTACTTCCTCAAATTCTGAACTTTGTCTCCTTAATGCAGAGATAATCATGGGGTCTGTTCCTTCTCCCTAACCTGGAGCCTAATGTGCTCTTCAGGAAACAGGTTGGGGTAATCATAAGTTCACCTTTTTTATTTTTATTTTTATTTTCTCTGGTGTTACTGTGTTGTGTTTCTTCTTGTCCTGTGTATAAAGACAACTGTTTCATATATTTTGTGTGTGTTTTTTTTTTTTTAACGTGTAAAAGTAAATCCAGTCCCTGTTAATCCATGATGGCTAGAAGCTAAACTTACAACATGATAATGTTTTTGATGGCTTGAATATTATTTACCACTGGGTTCACATAGTATATTTGTATATTGAAACTTATAAGACTCTGGCCAAAGGAAAGTGAAGGTGCTTAATTACCACTCTGTTTCATAGCTGTGTGGTTTGTGACTGTTTAGTCTATGCTGTGGTATAGTTAGTGTCATTCTGTTCCTTGAATAAAAATGTATAGACAATCTAGTTGGTCATTAGACAGACATGCCATTTTATAAGAAATACCATGCAGGGGCTTGTGAAATGAATTATTGAAAATTCATCTCCATGTCTGGAAGACAATTCTAAATGCATGGCTTTCTAATGATATAAAGCTTCGCTGTTCAATATGGTAGCTGCTAGCCACATATGGTGATTTAAATTTAAACGAATTAAAATAAAAATAAAAATTTATTAACTCACCTGCATTAGCCACATATTAAGTAGTCAATAACCACATGTGGCTAGCAGCTTTGTACTCAACTTGTAGACAGAGAATGTTTCCATTGCCATAGAAAGTTCTCTTGGATAGCACAGGTCTAAGTCATTTTTACATATGATGAAAGCACATGATTTTGAGATACAAACCTGCTAATTCAGACCTAAAGTTTAATGGTAAGACAACTATAGAAAACACAGAGTGAATGTAAGCTCATTGGGTAGATATGAAGAAAGAATATTTAAATTGAGAAAACATATATTCTAATTCCATGGAGTTGACAGAAGAAATGCTATAAAGACCCAATGAAGTTTAACTTTACCAATAAAATTTTGACTAAGAAATCAAGGAATAAAGCAAGGAAGCACATTTAGTTGGAAGGAGGCAGATCGAATTGTAGGCTTTGACAGCATCCTTAACCTCAAAAGGTCTTCCCATATACTGTGTGGAAAGATCACATGGCTGGTTTTTTTTTTTTTTTTTTAAATCTCAAAACCATATTAAGGCATATAGATAAACATTATCAATAGTACCTACCATGCAATATAAAATACACCTTATTCATTCACAGCCATTAATTGATTTTTTATATAGACATTACATCTATTTTTTATGTATCAATATAGTATTTAAATTTTATTGTGGTAGGAGCACTTAACATGAGATCTACTCTTCTAACAAAATTAAGTGTACATTTATTATTGTTAGCTATAGGTATACATGTACGGCAGCTTTCTAGAGCTTATTCATTTTGTTTAACTGAAGCTTTATGCCATTGATTAGCACATCTACACATTTATCCATTTATAAATATTGAAACACATCTCAGAAGTTATGCCTAAAATAATTCTCATAGACATTCACATACATTTCTTAAAATCTAAGTTGTGACACAAAACGACTTATAAACAGACCATCATTATTAAATTTGCTTCCTTTGCTCCTATTAAAAAAAAAAAAAGAGTCAATGTTTAGGGAAAGTGTTAACATCCACAATGGAAACAAGAGTAGCTAAATCATTAATTAGGATTGGTCCCCTGTATCTGCTATGTAAACTAATCTAATCCCATTAGTCTTCAATGTTAAGTAAATGTTTGTCAATGTACTACTACCCTTCATGCTTCCCCTTACCCCTTTCTGCTGTGTGCTCTGCTCCATACCTTCTTATTATCTCTAGCTTTCCTCCATCTCAGTCTCCCGCTTTCCATTCAATCTTTTAACCTCTCCTACTCTATTGCTCTTACCCCTAGCACTGACTTCACTGGTTTCTCTTCCTCCACTCTCCCCTAAAATGTTGATATGTTCCAGAATCCCATCAGTATCATTAGCCCCTCCTCCTCTTTATAATCTCCACTCCGAAAAAATGGTATTTATGCCTATGTATTCACCTTGAACTATTTCCTGCATTTCTGATAACTCTCAAATCTACAGTGCTAGCCTGGATTGTCTCCCAATTTTCCATCTGTTATCCTAGAAGTACATCAAACCTAGCACATTCAAAGTGAAATTTGTCATCCTCTCCCCTCCCCTCAACTTTTCCTCACGGATTCTGATACTAGTTAATAGAGCAACCTGTCCAAGCCAGACATTTCGTGGATCCTCAAAATCTCTCTTTTTCCGATCCTCAAATCCGACTGGTCACTAAGTTCTATAAGTTCTACCTCAAAATATTTCACAGACTTACTTCCTTTTCTCCACCACTACTGCCATCTCTTTTAAGACCTTCACATCTCTTACCCAATGATTATAATAGCTTATTTCTTCTATAAGTTAATCATATACTAATCTAAGTTATATTTCATCTATTTGGCTAATTGAGTGCCCTTTTTAAATTAAATCACTTCACCCTCCCCTATCCCGAACATACAGTTAACACAGCCCAATGGTAGCCTTCTTACCTACAAGATAAAGTTCAAAGATCTTTATGTGGCCTCAAGGACATTTGTGACCTTACATCTCTACTTTCAAGGAGAACCTTCATTTCTTCAGAAATGTGTGCATACCTCTCTCCCAGCTGTTATAGCATTATTCTGCAGTTGCTATTTTACATATCTTTGTCTCTTCTAAAGGAATTCCTTATATGAAAACCTGTTAGAAACCAGACACTGTCTTTAGCAAGGCTCATCTTTATGTCCACGACGGCTAAACACAGTATCTCATTTGTAACAGGTTTCCATTTAATGCTTTTGTTGTTACTACTGAAACAGGAAAGATTTTATAGTCTTTTGTCTCCTTCATGAGCATTTCTGAACAAATCAGCTGGCCTTCTAAATAGGTACAGTCTAGAATACACATTAAATAGGAAAAAAAGCCCCTCTCCTAAAAAAAAAAAAAAGAAAAAAAATCTAGATCTAGCAAAATAATGGCATATCTGGACACGTGTGTACACTTGTTGTACACTCCTACAACTTTATATGTATAAACTTTCTGTAAAAACCATTATGAGGTGGTTAGAGCCTATAGTTTGGGTCACATAATTTTAATCAATCATCAAAGTCTGTTTGCAGAAACAAAAGTATTTGTATGAGAATAAGATTAGTAGATATTGCAAGCCTTAAAAACTCATATATACATATTTTAAAGGCCAAAGTACACTCTATGTATGGTGTAATTTTCATAGACCAGAAACAGAACACTGCTGTGGCTTCAACAATTGGAAAGAAAAAAAGTTAGAAAAATAAAGGAAAATCATTGTTTCAAAAATATTTTTGGAAGTAGGTAGGTAGGTCATCAATAATGAGTAAGTTGATGGTTCCAGTCATTGAAAATAATTATTTAAACTTACTTGATTATTATATGCATCAGGTGCAAGTTTCTTGTATGTTGGTGCCATAAGAGTAGACAGGTTTTGTAAATGAGACTCCAGTTTCTCTTCCTGTATAAAATGAATAATTCTATATATTAAATTCTAAATCCATTCTCTCTGTATATGAGAGAAGCTATCAGTTAGATTCTCTCCCCTACCCCCATATCTTGGATCCAAATAACTATATACTATCTTTCTTGTCAAATAATTAAAGCATGTTAACATGATTATTTCTAAGTGAAAGTATATATGTAATATATTACCTATTTTTGTATGTGTTATTAAACATCTATTTGGCAGATAGTTGGCATTTTAAAATATAAGCCTATACTGACAGTAGGGTTAGGAAAATGAAGCCATCTGGTCTTAAAGAGGTTATATTTTTCACTCCCTCTCCAATTAGCTGTCAAAGAAGATAGGCTATTGAAAGGATTTGTTTGGTTTAATTTGTCTATTTCTAATCATTATACTTTTAAACATCTACCAAAATAGCATTTCAAAACTTGAAATGCTTCCTACATATAACAACTAAAAATTACTAGACTAGACACTTCAAATACAGATAGAACTTTCAGAACTAGAATGTGATAAACATTAAGAACTTTGTAAAGTTCATTTGAAAGGAGGAATGTTCGGTTACTCTCTCTCTCTCCAATAAAGAACAGATTTTTCAAAGTAATATGCTTTTTAAAATTGTTGGTGATATTTAGTTGTTCCATTCATGCTTAGAAGTTCTCATTTCACATTGAGATTTCTCTAAAAATCTTAAGAGATGTAACCATCTGGCAGAGATGTACTTGTTTGCATTTTATAAAGTGAGAAGGTTTGAGTGGAGCCCTCCTGCATAACTGAGGGAGGATGTTACTAGTTATTCCCTGGATTTGGTTTACATCAAATAGTGGTGAAAAAGCTCTCCAGTGTGAAAAATAAAAGTGGCTGATGGAGTGCAAAACAGCTATTCTTCATTAGGCATATTAAATATTCATGTTTTTCTTATGAAAAGAGGACATCTAGCATATTTAAGTAATATTTAAGTAATTTTTAATATTTATTAAAATTATGATCCTATGAAAACGATTTATATCATGATTTCAAGAGTTTTTGCAGTTTATTAAATTTCCACTTATAGTCATAAATAATAAAGTTAATAAATTTTTCATTTAGAAGGACATATCACTATTGTAATATCCATAGCATACTGCATATTATAAGGTGCACAGTCACTAAAAATTTGATTATATCTAAATGCTAAATATACTGAGGTTTTGTGATTATTCAGTTAGTATACTCTAGAATGCATACTACCCCAAAGCTGTTAATTTGATACCAATCTGCAAGTTATATTTTGAGGAATATATATTCTTGAGAAAAGACAAAAAACTGACTTCAATGAGAAATCAGTGTTCATTTATTTCAATTATACTTTTATATTGAAAATCTAAATATATTTTAGTTACTTTAAACTATCAAATCTCATGATGTGAAAATGTTACCAAAGATGGTCTTTTCTGAATGTGGCAGTTATGAGTATGACTTCTATTATTCAGCTTCAAAGATGGAATTTTAAGGCTGAAGTGTTTACATTTAGATTTAATACTGAAATGACAGCTGTTTAAAACTCTGGATTTAACATAAAAGAGAAAGAATATAAAAGGCCATAAGTATGAACAGTTTATGTTGCTCAAATTTTATCTATTACTTTGGTATAATATGGTTATTATGCTAACTTAATAAATTGTTATAATGTGTCTACAGTTTAGCAAAATTTTTGTTCATCTCTGAGATGAAATTCTTTGTTAATGAGAGCTTAATGGAGTATGTCATATTGTTCATCTGTGCTCATCAATTTTCCATGAAAAATAAAGAGATTATATACATCAGGAAGTAAACAAACCTCTTTTGGGTCATCCCCAAGCAGCTTAAATTTTCTTGGTATCTTGCTTCTGGCAAACTTACATCCATTGTAGTACATGCTCCATGAACAACCAAAAGAAAAGGAGGCACCACAGGTCTCTGGGTCCAGCCCTTGACAGGCACAAGTTCTCCTGAGAAATCAAAAGACCAAGTTTATGGCTATGGATAGCATTATCTAGACTAACAATCTCATATTCTGGGTGTCTGCATGCAAAAATGAGTGCAAATTAGTTTTTAATAATGCTCAATCTAACTCTATATTAAGCTGTAACATAACCACATCAGAAAAGAACTATTTCAATTGACTTTAAAACACAATTTAAGCAAACTTTTTATTGTAGTATGATCCACAGAAGAGTACATAATTTTACAGCTTACAGATGCTAGCAAATGAAATACCCAAGTGAGTAATAACCAAACTAAACATATACCTGCACCCCAGAATCTCCTTAATTCTTCCTTCCAGGCATTGTCCCCGTAATAGTAACTTCTATCAGAAGAGATTAATTTTGCCTATTTTTGTTATAAATACACATATGTAGCTTTGACTATTTTATATATTTTACACTATATATAGGATACTATATACCTACTGAATATGTGTATGTATACATATATATGTGTGTATATATATATAGTTTTGCCTATTAGTATAAAAATACTATACTAAAAATACTAATATTAAATATATAGTATATATAGTATTAAAATAGGCAAAACCGTATACATACATACATACACACATATACATGCACACATATGTTTATGAAATTATATAGTATAAGCTTATTTTGTGTCTTGCTTCTTTTGTTCAGCATTATGTTTGGGATATCCATCCATATGGCTGCATGTTTTGCATTTTATTTGTGTATTTATTCACTGAGTACAGTTTTCCATCATATGAACATGCCACAAATTAATCATTCTATTACTGATGGGTATTTGAATTCTTTTTTGTTTTTGGCTAAAATGTAGTACTGTGACTTTATAGCCCAAGTCAAATATAACCTAAGAGCAGTAAAGAGGCAAGCAAAGAAGCCAAAAAACAAAAAAAGGTAAACAATCTACTAAGAAAACTACATCTAGCAGGTATTTTTTCAGCTTTATTGAGGTATAATTGATAAGTGAAATTGTGATAAAGTGTACAATATGATGATATATGTATACATTGTGAAAGGATTCCTCCATTGAGTTAACAGATCCATCAACTCACATATTTACTTTTTTTTTTTTTTTGGTGGAAAGAACATTTAAGTTCTTTCCTAGGCAATTTCAAATATATTCTACAATGTTATCAACTTTAGTCCCCATGTTATACATTAGATCCTCAGATCTTAACTCATTTTATAACTGAAAGATTATATCTTTTATCAACCTCTACCCTCAGCCTCTTGGCAACCACTTTTCTACTCTTTGTTTCTATGAGTTCAATTTTTTTGATTCCAAATATAAGTGATACTATGCAGTATTTGCCTTTCCCTGTCTGGCTTATTTCTCTTAGCATAATGCCCTTCAGGTTCATTGTGCAAACATCAGAATTTCCTTTTTTAAGGCTGAATAATCTCTCTCTTCCTCCCTCCCCCTTCCCCTACCCCCATGCATGCCTGAATGTGTATACACAAATACCACATTTTCTTTACCCATTATCTGTTGATAGGCACTTAGGTTGCATCCACACTTTGGTTATTGTGAATAATGCTGCAATGAACATGGGAATGCAGATATATCTTTGAAATAATGATTTCATTTCCTTTGGATCTATACCCAGAAGTGGAGTGCTGGATTATATAGCTGTTCTGTTTTCAGTTTTATAAGAAATCTCCATACTGTTTTCCACAGTGGCTGTACCAGTTTGTTTTCACCAAGAATGTACAGGGTACCCTTTTCTGCACATTCTTGCCAGCATTTGTTATTTCTTGTTTTTTGATAATAGATATCCTAACAAGTGTGAAGTAATCTCATTGTGGTTTTAATTTGCATTTCTCTGATTAGTGAATAAAAGCACTTTTTTATGTACCTATTGGCCCTTTGTATGTCTTCTATACAAAAATGTCTATTTAGGTTCTTTGCCCAATTAATTGTTCTTTCTGTTTGTTTTGTTTTGCCATTGAGTTCTATGAGTTCCTTGAATATTTCGGATATTAACCACTTATTGGAAATGTGGTTTGCAAATATTTTCTCCTATTCCATAGGTTGCCTTTTCATTTTGTTGATGGTTTCCTTTGTTGTACAGAAGCTTTTTAGTTTGATGTAGTCACACTTGTTTATTTTACTTCTGTTGCCTTAGCATTTGGTGTCAAATCCAAAAATCATTGTCAAGACCAATGTCAAGAAGTTTTTCAAAACAGGCTTCCCCAAGATGTGCTACTTTGGCATGTACATTATTTTGAAAGGCAACAGATTCTGTGAGCTTATAAAACACTTTTAAATTCCTTAAAGAATTTAAATGAGGGGCTTTGCCCATAATAAGTTATTCTCAGAAATAATTTTTATGACTTATCTATAGGGCAGGGCAAACTTCTAATTACTGAACATCTATCTGTTCACCTTATTGTCTGCCCGAAGGTGTCTTAACTCAGAATATTATATATACCTCATATTTCCTGTCTCTGGACCTCTCATGTATGTAAGGTTTCCAATACTTACAGATGTAATTAAACTTGGTTATTTTCTTTTGTTAATCTGTCTCATGTTGACTTAATTATTAGACTGGCTGCAAGAACCTAGAAGGGTAGAGGAAAGATTCTTCCTCCCCCAAACCTCTTATGCTTTCTTCTAAAAGTTTTACAGTTTCAGGTTATATGTTCAAGACTATGATTCATTTTCAGTTGATTTTTGCGTAATAATGAGAGGAGTCCAGTTTTATTCTTTTGCATGTGATATCCAGTTTTCCCATCACCATTTATTGAAGGTCCTATCCTTCCCCCATTGTATAGTCTTGGTTCCTTTGTCAAAATAAGTTGACCATATATTTATGGGTTTATTTCTGGGCTCTGTATTCTGTTCCATTCATCTATATGTCTGTTTCGATGCTAGTACCATACTATTTTGATTACTATAGCTTTGTAATATAGTTTGAATTCAGAAAGTATGATGACTCCAGCTTTGTTCTTCATTCTCAAGACTGTTTGTCTAATTTGGGTATTTTTGGTTCCATACAAATTTTAGGATTATTATTTTTTTTTATTACTATGAAAAATGCCATTGAAATTTCGCTGGAGATTGCACTGAATCTGTAGATTTCTTTAAACAGAATAGGCATTTTAACAATATTAATTTTTCGAATCCATGAACACAGAATATCTTTCCATTTACTTGTGTCTTCGTCAATGTCTTTTCATCAATATTTTATAGTTTTCAGTGTACAGATCTCTCACCTCCTTGGTGAATTTATTTCTATTTTATTTTCATATGCTATTATGAACAGGATTATTTTCTTAATTTCTTTTTGTGTCAGTTCATTGTTAGTGTATAGAAATACAACTGACTTTCGTATATTAATATTGCATCCTGACACTTTACTGAATTTGTTATAACAGTTTTTTGATGGAGTCTTTAGAATTTTCTACATCTATCATGTCATCTGCCAATAGTGATGGACTTACTTCTTTTTTTCTGATTTGGGTGTCTTTTATTTCCTGATTACCCTGGCTAGATTTCCAGTAGTATATTGAATAAAAGTGGTGAAAGTGGGCATTTTTGTCTTATTCTTGATTTCAGAGGAAAAGCTTGTAGCTTTTGATCACTGCCTATGATGTTAGCTGTGACCTCATATATGGCCTTTACTATGTTGAGGTACATTCTTTTTATAATCAGTTTTTTATCTTGAAAGGATGTTGAATTTTGTCACATGCTTTTCCTGCACCTATAAAAATGATCATATGATTTTTATACTTCATTTTGTTAATGTGGAGTATTGCAAAGATTGGGTATGTTGAGCTATTCTTGCATCCCTGGAATAAATCCCTCTTGATTATGGTATATGATCCTTTGAATATACTACTCAACTTGGTTTGCTAATATTTTGTTGAGGATTTTTGCATCTATGTTCATCAGGGATATTGGCTGGTAATTTTCTTTTTTTGTAATGTCTGTCATTTTGGTATCAGGG
>NW_011888848.1:4101912-4103908 GCF_000151845.1 Pteropus vampyrus
GTAAGTATTTATTGTTATAAAGTTTCCTCTTAGAACTGCTTTTGCTGCATCCCATAAGTTTTGGCATGTTTGTCTCAAGATATTTCCTGAGTGAGCTTTCTGCCTCTAGCACCCATATAATGAATGGTCCTATAAATCATGGTGTTCTATAAATCTTTTAAGCTGTCTTCACTCTTTTTCATTCTTTGTTTCTTTTTTCTCCTGACTGGATAAATCTCACTGCTCTTTTCCCTGTCTTTGATTTTGCTAATCTTTTTTTCCCTTGATATGGTCTACTGTTGAACCCCTCTAGTGGGATTTTCAGTTTAGTTACATATTCTTCAGCTTCGCGATTCTGTTTGGTACTTTTTAATATTTCCTATCTCTTTGCTGAAATTCTCATTTTATTCATGCATTACTCTCCTGACCTCACTGAACATCATAGTCTTATTAGTAGTATTATTTTGAAATCATTTCTTTATATTGTGACAAGAAGAGACCTTGTTAATGTCAAAAAAAACCCCCCAAGAATTTCAGTAAAAATAAAAGTGTAAAAGTTAAGTAAAATATCCTGTAATCTTAATTATGAATAGGAAATGATGGTATGAACTCATAATTTTAGTTAAAAAGCTCAAATTTTCTCTTTCTAAAAAATAATTATTTCCTATGTCTGCTCACTAAAAATGTCTAAAAGGTAAAAATATCTCAGTAGCAGTGAGCATATCTGGATGCTTATTCTGATCACTAAATATCATTTCTCTTGAAAATGAACATAGGTTAAAATCTATGAGTTAATAATGACGGTAAAAAGAAATAAATTAATTGATAATTTTGAGGTGATTACTAAGGCACCAAATCACTACTTGGAAATTTCACATCTAAAGATACTTACCATGAATTTATTCTGTCATTTGTTTACAAACTATATTTAATAGTAACTTAACAGTTGGTAAGGAAAAGTTCTCTAAAGAATTCCAGTTAATGAGTATAGAAGGAATGTTATAATTAGAAATCATCATTTTATAGATGTCAGCAAAGATGGCCAAATAAGAATCTCTGAAAGTTCTCTCCATCATAAAAGCAATGAGAATACTGGCAAATATTATCAAAATCAACTTTTGAGAAATCTGGAAATTAAAAGGCTTGCAGCTTTCCAGGAGCATTTATTCAAGAAAAGCAATGGAATTTTGATGAGAAGAATAAGTTTTGTGGTGTTCTAACCTACCCTATTCCTACTGTCCCTAGAACTTCACAACAGCCTTGAAAACCACTAGCCCACACTTATGCTTACCAACATGTGCATAATGGGAGTCCCTGAAATAGAGGAAAGAGTGTAAGAAAGTATGAAGCAGAAAGATTATTTAAATAAATAATGGCCTGGAAAATTGCCAAATTTGATGAACAACATTAATCTACATATTTGAGAAGCTCAACCAACTCCAAGTAGCAAACTCAGTTCTCCACTCCCAGAAGCATCATAATCAAGCTGTTAAAAGCCAAAGAGACAGCACCAAGAGAGAAAAGTAACTTATCATGTACAAGAGAGTTTAAATAAGTTGATGTTTCAACAGCTGATGACTCATCAGAAACAATGAAGGTCTGAAGGCACTGGAATGATATGTTAAAATGCTGCAAGAAAAGGACTGTCAACTATGAAATTCTATATCTTGCAAAACTATCCTTCAACAGTGAATAATAAAGGTATTCCTTGATAAATAATCTGAGAGTGTTTACTGCTATTAGGCCTGCACTACATGAAATACTGATGGAGTCCTTCAGGCTGAAAGCAAAGGAGACTAGACAGTAACCTGAATCCACATGAAAACGCCACCAGTAAAAGTAAATACACAGTTAAACAGAGAAGACCTTACGTATGTATTTTTGTTTTTAACTTTTTTTTCTCCTATCAGATTGAAATTGCAATTATTACAGATCTCTGTTAATGCACACAAAACGTGTAAAACATAACTTGTATAACAATAATAGCACAAAGGAAAAAAAGGAAATGGAGCTGTGT
>NW_011888848.1:4103958-4127731 GCF_000151845.1 Pteropus vampyrus
GCAATGGAATTTTGATGAGAAGAATAAGTTTTGTGGTGTTCTAACCTACCCTATTCCTACTGTCCCTAGAACTTCACAACAGCCTTGAAAACCACTAGCCCACACTTATGCTTACCAACATGTGCATAATGGGAGTCCCTGAAATAGAGGAAAGAGTGTAAGAAAGTATGAAGCAGAAAGATTATTTAAATAAATAATGGCCTGGAAAATTGCCAAATTTGATGAACAACATTAATCTACATATTTGAGAAGCTCAACCAACTCCAAGTAGCAAACTCAGTTCTCCACTCCCAGAAGCATCATAATCAAGCTGTTAAAAGCCAAAGAGACAGCACCAAGAGAGAAAAGTAACTTATCATATACAAGAGAGTTTAAATAAGTTGATGTTTCAACAGCTGATGACTCATCAGAAACAATGAAGGTCTGAAGGCACTGGAATGATATGTTAAAATGCTGCAAGAAAAGGACTGTCAACTATGAAATTCTATATCTTGCAAAACTATCCTTCAACAGTGAATAATAAAGGTATTCCTTGATAAATAATCTGAGAGTGTTTACTGCTATTAGGCCTGCACTACATGAAATACTGATGGAGTCCTTCAGGCTGAAAGGAAAGGAGACTAGACAGTAACCTGAATCCACATGAAAACGCCACCAGTAAAAGTAAATACACAGTTAAACAGAGAAGACCTTACGTATGTATTTTTGTTTTTAACTTTTTTTTCTCCTATCAGATTGAAATTGCAATTATTACAGATCTCTGTTAATGCACACAAAACGTGTAAAACATAACTTGTATAACAATAATAGCACAAAGGAAAAAAAGGAAATGGAGCTGTGTGAGAACGTAGTTTCTGTACACTATTAGAATTAAATTGGTATTTCAAATTAGGTCATTATAAGTTAAGATGTTAATTGAAATCTCCAGGGAAACCACGAAAAATATAACTTGAAATAATAAATTAAAAGAAATAAGGGAGTTATAATGGTATACTGGACAATATCTATTGAACACAAAATAAGGCACGAAACAAAGATATAGACATCAATGATAAATTGGCAGACATAAATCTGACTTTATCAGTAAGTACATTTAATGTATATGGATTAAATAATACAATTAAAATGCAGAGGCTAAAAAATGGATTAAAAAACAATTCAATTATATGTTGCCTACAAGAGAAATGCTTTAGCTTCAAAGATGCAAATAGGCTGAAAATAAAAGGATGGAAAAAGAGATATGCAAATAGTGATCAAATGCGAACTGCAGTGTGAATACTAATATCAGACAAAATAGAATTTCAGACAATATTATTGTCTTAATAGTAAGTACTTAATAGGTAGAATAAAGAAGTACATTTTATAATAAAAGGACCAATCCATTAAGATGTAAAAATTGTAAACACATATGAACTTAAGAACAGAGCACCGAAATACATGAAGTAAAAAAATGACAGAATTAAAGGGAAAAATAGATAATTCATACTTCACTTTCAATAATGGATAGAACAACTGTACCAAAAATCAAAGAGAAATAGATGAAAAACACTATAAATCAATTAGAATTAACAGACATTTAGAAAGCACTCCACTAAACAGTAAAATACACATTCTTCTCAAGTGAACATGGAACACTCTCTAGGACAGACTATGTCAGATTATAAACCATCAATATAATGCAAACTAGTTCTATTATCAATGGAATAAAATTATGAATGAATAAGCAATGTTGGGTAATTAATAAATATGTAGAAATAAAACAACGTACTCCAAATCAGTGAGTCAAAGGAAAAATAAGGGAAATTACAAAATACTTTGTGAAAAATGAAAATGAAAAGTGAACATACCAAAACTTTATGCAATGCAGCTAAAGAAGGCTGAGGAAAATTTAAAGTTTTAAATGCCTACATTAAAAAATACGAAATTTCTCAAATTAATAAACTTCCACTTAAAAAAAAAAAACTCGAAAGAAGAGCAAACTAATCCCAAAGCAAGCAGAATGTAGAAAATACTAAAGATTAGAGTAGAAATTAACAAAATAGAGGATAAGCAATAGAGAAAATCAAAGAAATCAAAAGTTAGTTCTTTGAAAATATCCACAAAAATGACAAAAATATCTAGACTAACCAAGAAAAAAAGAGAGAAGACCCAAATTATTAAAATTAGGAATGAAAAAGATGTAATTACTGACCTTATAAAAGCATTATGAGACAATATTATAGCAATGATATATCAACAAATTAGGTAATGTAGATGAAATGGACAAATTCCTACAGAAATATAAAGTACTGAAACTATCTCAAGAAGAAATAGGTAATCTGAATAGACCTACAACAAATTAAAAAATTAGTAATCAAAAAGTTTGTCACGAAGATAAGCCCAGGAGTGCATACCTTTGCTAGTGAATTCCACCAAACATTTAAAGAATTAACTCTAATGCTTTACAAATTCTTCCAAAAAATAGAAGGAACACTTCTCAATGTATCCTATATGAAGCCAGCATTACCCTGATACCAAATACAAAGACATCACAAGAAAACTATAGACCAGTATCTCTTATCAATATAGACGCAAAAATCCTCAATAAAATACTAGCAAACGGAATCCAGCAATGTTTAAAAAATATGCATTATGGCCCAGTTAGATGTATGCAATGCAATGTTGGTCCAATATATAAAAATTAATATAATATACAACATTAACAAAATAAAAGATAAGAAACACATGATCATCTTATTAGATGCAGAAAAAGCATTTGAGAAAAGTCCAGCACCCATTCATGATAAAAATACTCAACAAACTAGGATCAGGAAGAAACTTCTTCCACCTGATAAAGAGCAACTACAAAAAAAGAAAATAAAAGTACTGGTAGCATCATACTTAATGGCGAAAAACAAAGTTTCCCCCCTAGAATCAGGAATAAGACAAAGATGTTTGCTCTTGCCAATTTTTTTCAATATCTATTGTAGGTTCTAGTCAGGGAAACTAGGCAAGAAAAATAGGGCACTCAGATTGGAAAGGAAGAAACTGAATTATTTTTATTCGTAGATGACATGATCTTATATGTAGTAAATCCAAAAGAATCTACCAAAAAAAATTAGCACTAATAAACTAGTTAAGTTTGCAAGATACAAGACTAATATATACAAATCAATTTTATTAATGTAAACTAGCAATGAACAATCCAAAAACGAAATAAAAATAATTCCACATAAACTCACATCAGAAAAATAAAATACTGAGAAATTTAAAAAGTATAGGATTTGTACACTGAAAACTATACACCATCATTAAAGAAATTAAAGACCTAAACAAATGTAAAGATATCTGTGTTAATAAATTGGAAGAAAATATTGATATCGGTAATCCTCAAATTGGTCTACCAATTCAACAGAATCCCTGTCAAAATCCCAGATAGAGAAATTGACAAGTTGATCCTAAAATTCACAGGGAAACGAAAAGGTCTCAGAGTAGCCAAAACAATCTTGTAAAAGAAAAAGAGTTGGAGGACTTACATGTCTTAATTTCAAAATTTACTATAAAACTATAGTAATTAATACCATGTAGTACTGACTTTTAAGGATAGATATGTAGATTAATGGAATAGAATTAAGACAGAAAAAAACCCATACATCTTTGTCAATTAATTTTCACAAGGGTGACAAAACCAATGGAGAAAAATAGCCTTTTCAACAAATAGTGCTGAGACGCTTGGATAGCCACATGCAAAAAAATAAAGTTAGACTCCTACTTTACATTATAAAATTAACAATGATCAAAGACCTAAACATAAGAGCTAAAACTATAATGCTCCGAAGAAAACACTTGACGTAAATCTTCACAACCTTGGATTAGGCAATGGTTTCTGAGCTATGTCACTAAAAGTGTAAGTAATCTCTAAAAAATAGATAAATTTGATTTAATCAAAATTGAAAAATTTTTGTGCTTCAAGGACATCATCAAGAAAGTGAGGCGACAACCTACAGAATAAGGAGAAAATATTTGCAAACATTATATGTTGCCTACAAGAGAAATGCTTTAGCTTCAAAGATGCAAATAGGCTGAAAATAAAAGGATGGAAAAAGAGATATGCAAATAGTGATCAAATGCGAACTGCAGTGTGAATACTAATATCAGACAAAATAGAATTTCAGACAATATTATTGTCTTAATAGTAAGTACTTAATAGGTAGAATAAAGAAGTACATTTTATAATAAAAGGACCAATCCATTAAGATGTAAAAATTGTAAACACATATGAACTTAAGAACAGAGCACCAAAATACATGAAGTAAAAAAATGACAGAATTAAAGGGAAAAATAGATAATTCATACTTCACTTTCAATAATGGATAGAACAACTGTACCAAAAATCAAAGAGAAATAGATGAAAAACACTATAAATCAATTAGAATTAACAGACATTTAGAAAGCACTCCACTAAACAGTAAAATACACATTCTTCTCAAGTGAACATGGAACACTCTCTAGGACAGACTATGTCAGATTATAAACCATCAATATAATGCAAACTAGTTCTATTATCAATGGAATAAAATTATGAATGAATAAGCAATGTTGGGTAATTAATAAATATGTAGAAATAAAACAACGTACTCCAAATCAGTGAGTCAAAGGAAAAATAAGGGAAATTACAAAATACTTTGTGAAAAATGAAAATGAAAAGTGAACATACCAAAACTTTATGCAATGCAGCTAAAGAAGGCTGAGGAAAATTTAAAGTTTTAAATGCCTACATTAAAAAATACGAAATTTCTCAAATTAATAAACTTCCACTTAAAAAAAAAAAACTCGAAAGAAGAGCAAACTAATCCCAAAGCAAGCAGAATGTAGAAAATACTAAAGATTAGAGTAGAAATTAACAAAATAGAGGATAAGCAATAGAGAAAATCAAAGAAATCAAAAGTTAGTTCTTTGAAAATATCCACAAAAATGACAAAAATATCTAGACTAACCAAGAAAAAAAGAGAGAAGACCCAAATTATTAAAATTAGGAATGAAAAAGATGTAATTACTGACCTTATAAAAGCATTATGAGACAATATTATAGCAATGATATATCAACAAATTAGGTAATGTAGATGAAATGGACAAATTCCTACAGAAATATAAAGTACTGAAACTATCTCAAGAAGAAATAGGTAATCTGAATAGACCTACAACAAATTAAAAAATTAGTAATCAAAAAGTTTGTCACGAAGATAAGCCCAGGAGTGCATACCTTTGCTAGTGAATTCCACCAAACATTTAAAGAATTAACTCTAATGCTTTACAAATTCTTCCAAAAAATAGAAGGAACACTTCTCAATGTATCCTATATGAAGCCAGCATTACCCTGATACCAAATACAAAGACATCACAAGAAAACTATAGACCAGTATCTCTTATCAATATAGACGCAAAAATCCTCAATAAAATACTAGCAAACGGAATCCAGCAATGTTTAAAAAATATGCATTATGGCCCAGTTAGATGTATGCAATGCAATGTTGGTCCAATATATAAAAATTAATATAATATACAACATTAACAAAATAAAAGATAAGAAACACATGATCATCTTATTAGATGCAGAAAAAGCATTTGAGAAAAGTCCAGCACCCATTCATGATAAAAATACTCAACAAACTAGGATCAGGAAGAAACTTCTTCCACCTGATAAAGAGCAACTACAAAAAAAGAAAATAAAAGTACTGGTAGCATCATACTTAATGGCGAAAAACAAAGTTTCCCCCCTAGAATCAGGAATAAGACAAAGATGTTTGCTCTTGCCAATTTTTTTCAATATCTATTGTAGGTTCTAGTCAGGGAAACTAGGCAAGAAAAATAGGGCACTCAGATTGGAAAGGAAGAAACTGAATTATTTTTATTCGTAGATGACATGATCTTATATGTAGTAAATCCAAAAGAATCTACCAAAAAAAATTAGCACTAATAAACTAGTTAAGTTTGCAAGATACAAGACTAATATATACAAATCAATTTTATTAATGTAAACTAGCAATGAACAATCCAAAAACGAAATAAAAATAATTCCACATAAACTCACATCAGAAAAATAAAATACTGAGAAATTTAAAAAGTATAGGATTTGTACACTGAAAACTATACACCATCATTAAAGAAATTAAAGACCTAAACAAATGTAAAGATATCTGTGTTAATAAATTGGAAGAAAATATTGATATCGGTAATCCTCAAATTGGTCTACCAATTCAACAGAATCCCTGTCAAAATCCCAGATAGAGAAATTGACAAGTTGATCCTAAAATTCACAGGGAAACGAAAAGGTCTCAGAGTAGCCAAAACAATCTTGTAAAAGAAAAAGAGTTGGAGGACTTACATGTCTTAATTTCAAAATTTACTATAAAACTATAGTAATTAATACCATGTAGTACTGACTTTTAAGGATAGATATGTAGATTAATGGAATAGAATTAAGACAGAAAAAAACCCATACATCTTTGTCAATTAATTTTCACAAGGGTGACAAAACCAATGGAGAAAAATAGCCTTTTCAACAAATAGTGCTGAGACGCTTGGATAGCCACATGCAAAAAAATAAAGTTAGACTCCTACTTTACATTATAAAATTAACAATGATCAAAGACCTAAACATAAGAGCTAAAACTATAATGCTCCGAAGAAAACACTTGACGTAAATCTTCACAACCTTGGATTAGGCAATGGTTTCTGAGCTATGTCACTAAAAGTGTAAGTAATCTCTAAAAAATAGATAAATTTGATTTAATCAAAATTGAAAAATTTTTGTGCTTCAAGGACATCATCAAGAAAGTGAGGCGACAACCTACAGAATAAGGAGAAAATATTTGCAAACCACATATCTAATAAAGCTCTAATATCCAGAATACACAACTCTTACAACTCAAAAAACAATTTAAAAATGAATAAAGATTAAGTAGGCATTTCTCCAAAGAAGATATACGAATGGCCAATAATGCACGACATCATAAGTCAATAGAAAAATGCAAACCCAAAACAGGAGATACACTTCACACCCACTGGGAGGGCTATAATAAAAAAGACAGACAATTACTTTTGGTGAGAATGTGGAGATATTGGAACCTCCATATGTTGCTAGTAGGAATGAAAATGGTGCTTTGGAAGAAAGTTTTTTTTTTTTTTTTTTTAAACGACTATAGTGCCTGGTCTTCCTAGGTGGTCTCCCATCCAAGTACTAACCAGGCCCAACCCTGCTTAGCTTCCGAGATCACATGAGATAGAGCACATTCAGGGCGGCTTGGTCTATGACTGGTACAGCTGCTTTGGAAAACAGTTTGACAGCTCCTCAAAAAGTTAAACATTAGAATTACCATATGATTAACAATGTCACTCCTAAGTATATACCTAAGATAACTGAAAACATACATCTACACAAAAACTTATATACGGGTTTTCGTGGCAGCATTATTCATAAGTAAGCAAAAGGTGGAAACAACCCAAACGTCCATTAACTGAAGAATGGATAAGGGAAATATAGTACATATATACACAATGGGCTATTATTCAATCATAAAAAGAAATAAGTACCAATTAATATAATATGGATAAACCTTTAAAACATTATACAAAGTGAAAGATAACAGACAGAAAGGCCAAATATTGTATGATTCCACTAATATGAAATGCCCAGAATAGGCAGATCTATACAGACAAAGTTGATTAGTGATTGACATTTAGGAGAGAGGAGAATTGGAAGTGAATGCCTAATGGGTATGGGGTTTCCTTTTGGGAGTGATGAAAATGTTGTACAACATTGTGAATATACTAAACCACTAAACTGTATATTTTAAAAGGGTGAATTTTAGGGTATGTGAATTATATCTCAAAAATATTCCTATATAACAAGTTGAAGTGACTTTAAGGTGATTTCTTACATGACGTGGCTAAATGGCATTTTTATTTCTATATGGGCCTTTCAAATATTGTCACAAATTAGCAGAGGGCAGCCTCATTGTAACATGGCACAGAATTTGGCTTATGGTTAAATGACAAATCAGTAGAGCAACTGTAATAAAAATAATTCATTTACATAACAGATTTTTAAAAAGATTCTCAACCTTTGAGTTACTACTTGGACTTCTGTGAAAAAAAGTTAAAAATTAGACTAATTTGAGGATTATTGATATCAACATTTTCTTCCACTTTATTATCAAACTTATGCAAACACAGAAAAACTAGTAAAATAAAGTGTATATAACAAATGTATACAGCATCAAAAAAATAATAAAATTATCGATTTGTAAACTTTAACAAAGTAATAGACACAGGCAATGATCATCAAAGGATATGCTAAGCCACCAAGAGAAAGTTTTCTGGGAAACTATGATGGATGACTCAAGCTTACAATTCCTAAACTATGTGAACATTTAACATCACTAGACATGGAACAAAGCAGATGTATGGCCCTCCTGATGGGTAAGAACTAGGATTATTTAATCACCACTTATGAAGCATTTTAGCCAGTATGTACATACATGTATACGTATGTAACTTATTTAAGTCTCTAACTACCAGTACAGAAGATTCTGGGGATAGAGGAACGAGTGAAACAAAATGTGTGCAATCAGCCAAATCCAGAATGTGGGAATTTTTACAGAGCAAATTATATAGTCTCTTTAACAAATAAATTCATAAAAAAGAGGGAGAGAACTATTGTGAATCATAGAATTTATCTTCCAAACAGAGACACTTGTGAGAATGAAAGGAAATTCTATAAACAGTTATGCTAGACAATAAGTATGACCTGGGACCACCCTACACAAAATCAAGTGCAAGGTGTGGACTTTCTTTTCTCAATATCTTTTTACTTTTATTTATTTTTTGAAACAGGATCCAATCAAGAATTTGAACATGGTCTGAACATTAAATGATATTAAAGAATCATTGGCAATTTTAAGATGAATGATAATACCACGACTAGGTTTGGTCAGAAAAAAAATCTTGTCAGATATATATATTGAAGAGTCCATAGGAGAGATGGTATGGTACCTGTATTTTGCTTTAAAATACTAGTGGGGGTAAAAAGTTGGGGAAAATATATGAAACAGTATTGGTAAAATGTTTATCAACGCCGAAGCTGTGTGATGGGCCCATGGTGATTTGTTATACTATACGTCTCCATTTAAGTATGTTCGAAAATTTTTACAATATAAAGTTTCTTCAAAAGTTAGACATCACTCAGTGTGGCGGTAGGCATTTCTGACTTTGACTTTCTTATAATGACAGACACGCTCCCACAATTCTTACTTGCCAAAAAAATATTGGTTAGGCTTAGTCATAAAAATGGAAATCTCAAAGGGAAATCTTTAAAGGAGGAACAGCTGGTTTGGCTCAAAGGAAATGTAAAAATCCATTTTTGAATTTCCCACTGAAAGCTGCTCTCAGAGTTCTTTTCTGGATGCACAGTGGGTGGTTATGGTGTGTGTGGGCATCAGGATTTGTAAGAACTCAGTGATGAGGTTCACACAGCTTCAAACATTAAACTGAGTCAGCAGTCCCAATTTGAGATAATCCTCTGTTCTTGCCAAAAAGTCATAATTTAACTTCTGCCAGACATAAAGTAATATTAATTTTATAGGGTAGAAGAAACTTCAAAAGTAAATATGAGTGAAGTCTCTATTGCCACTGGTTAAGTATCTTTTTTAATGGTGTATCTCAAGGATATTTTTTGTTTTGGTTTTGGAGAATTGCTCTAAGTATGAATAGCCTAAAACTAAAATTTCATCTAAATAATTACTCATCTTTACTTTTAAATTCTAGATACAGATTGGCCTTTAAAATGTCCTAACTATGGGATGTGAACACACAATGCAATATCTATAAATATAATTCAACAGTAAGGCATGTGCCTTACTGTTGAATTGTACACCTGAAACTTACTGGATTTCATTAACCGAGGTCACCATAAAAAAAGTCTTAAAAAGTGAAGTATGTCTTTTAATAGTTTTGTACTTGCCTCCTATTAAGACCAGTTAAATTAAAATTTTTCTTAGACTCTGGCCCAAATATCGTTCATGGTTTTGCAAATGCAAAATAACACACTTTACGAAAATTTTTAACGTAAAATTTCTTTCTATATGTCAGATTCCATTTTAGGCAATGATCTTTATAGAAATTTTTAAAAGGCCTTAAGAGAAAAAATACCAGTGATGTATATTAATAAAAATTAAATCAATTACAAAGAATGTAAAATATAGTTGGTATGAAACTTCAAGATATTTAAATAAAACTACTGTCATTTTCACAAAATGTTCTTCAGTGGTTTACAAGCTTAAGCCATCAAGTCTAAGGAAGTCTGCTTTAAAAAAAACAAGACAGTGTTACTGAATTTCTGAGAAAAATGCTAACACCAGCATCAGCTCAAAGTGCCTTAACTTTAATTTTCTTTCTGATTAAAGGCACTTACATACATTTTTAAAGGAGGAACGAGGGAAGTTAAGGTGAACTGAATAGTATTTTACACCTAAAGCAGTCTATCATAAGTTTGAGTCATGTGTTAGGTATGAATCAGCAACTTCTACCTTCCTCCATATCATCTGTTTAAGAGGATTTATGGCACTGAGGTACACACCATGACATTTTGGATTATATCTACCATAGAAAGCCAAGTAACACTACCATAGAGAAAAGTCACTTTCCTAACCAGATTATTTATAGTTGATTTGCACTCCCTCATGACCCAGAAAGAGAATCTATGTTAACATACAGTAAAACTGTACCAGTTAGAGTAATAGTCAGCAAAAGAACGAATTTGGTTAGCAATGGGTTGTTGGAATGAGCAGCATAGTATTTCCATAAGCTCAGTAAACTATTTTATAGTTTGGTGGATAGAAAGGAAAGGAGACTAAAGGAAGAAGTGCAGAATTAAAATGATTTTAAAACCAATTGTGAGTAAAATAAGTGCTGTAGGATTTTGGTGTAGCATGGTAAATTTTCTTATATTCTTTGAATGTTGTACAAGAATAGCACAGCAGGAGAATAAAAAAAAAAAAAAAAGCAGCAGCAGCAGCAGCTTTTCTAGGTGAAGATTTAAACTCCCTGCAAGTGGAGGGGGTTACAAACAAAACCCACAAAGAAAAACATACTAACACTTGGATGCACTAAATATATTTAACTGCGTAACCCTGTTCTTCTGTTCCTAATATATATATGCCTGGAAAAGAATGCATATCCAGAGCCACTAAATCCTCAATTATTTAGTAGTGGCAAAAATGGAAGAAATTTTTATTATTATTGTAGAAATAAACTAGATTAAACTGAAGTCAAAATCAGTTTGTTCTCTATAACTTCTATAGGCCTTGCATTTTTGTGTTTGCTACATATATATTAAGGTCCTTGACCTGGGAATCCTATAGTTTCTCACCAAACTTACTTTCTGTTTCAAATTCTGCAATTTAGAAATGGTGTCAAGACTTTTTAATGTGGTGACCAGGCACATACAAGGGTTGTCACTTGCAGCAAGTGGATACACAAGTATTTTCGAGTTTACAGTATGATTGAGTTCCTGTGCGTACAGACCCTCTGACTTCCAGCAAGCTGCTCCTAACTAATGGCTACCCTGCCTGAAAGTACAAAATAGTTAATGAAATCAACTCGAACTGCCCATGGTAGCAAATACAACCTCCTACTGCATGACTGAAGCAGGCATATTGATCCCCATTTTATAAATGTAAAAATGCAGGTTCAGCTGTCTTCCTTCCAACCAACGATCAGGCTTTCCTAGGAGCGGAAAGAGAGGAGAGGCCCTGACTTCACTTACTCTTCATTCAGGGCACACCGACGGTTGGTGAGCGTGCCATATTTCCTCAGCGTCTCGGTGAGCTCCGAGTAGAGTTTGTCAGCCAGAGACAGTGGGATTCCTTCCCACACCAGGATGAGAATCACAATCACTGCAGCCTCACAGGTGTGGCCAGCTCGCTCCCGCACCAAACACAGTAGCTTCTCCTCAATGCAGCTTCTGCGCACCACCTGTGCGGGTCACCATTCCACCCCAACACCCCCCACCCCAACCAAAACAAAACAAGGGTCACTTGCAGCAGATGAGAGCATTGATTTATGTATGTATATTTTTTTTCACGTCTGGGTCACGGTAAGGACATTTACCACCACCTGCCATTGCCTTTTGCTGCCCATTTACAAAGTGGGGGCTTGCCCTGGGGTCGGAACCAGGAGAGAGAAAAAAAAAAACTGCTCAATGTTTAGCAGACTACTCTATACCCAGTACAATGAGGGCTATGCCCCCTGATTAAAGCCAGAGCTAGATGGAAGACATGTAGGTATTTTTCATAAAGTTCAAGATTTTCATAAAATGACAATATAAAGATTAACTGATTAAGGACCACTTCTTTACATTCTAAGAAGAATTATACTTTTAGCAGGTACTTGAATGGACCTCCCTCTCACCATTAAGTTCTTTCAGTTAAATATGGTTAGTACATGATTTTAAAACTAATCTGCCTCTCTTTTTCTTAAGAGATAACACATGATAAAATAAATATAAGCAATATCTCTTTAGCTGACATAAATGACTCATCTGGGTAACCCACGTCTCAGGGTTAGATTAATGAATCAAAATACCCAAGACTGAAGACCAAAACCTTGTCAATTCACACTTACCCATTTGGCAATAGGACATCCCTGAGAACTTTTGCCTTCTTTACCAGTATAGATGACTCTTTCAATCCTAATAGCTTTACCCTTCTGTCCAAACCTTAAAGAAATCCACAGAAACACACACATGTAAAATTAGCAAATGAATCCAAGTGGCATCCAAAATACCGAACATTTGAGCATAACTTATTCTATGACCACATCCTGAGAAATGAATAATTTATTTTTTTAAATAGCTCTAAGCCAAGCAAACTGGATAACAGACTTTAAGCCTTGTTTTACTTCAGTATCAAAATATGTTGATAATTGTAATAAACCATTTTGAAATTATATGTTGGGTGAAAATAATGGGAAAGCTTATTTTACACATAATATCCAAAATATGAAACTTTTTTAAGTTAGCTAAATTCAGTCTTTTAAGATACATACTATTTGATTTTTGTCCTTTACTAAATTTAGCTATTTTAAAATTTAGGGAATCAATAGATTTTAGTTAGAACTGTTCCTCAAAGACGCACTCATACTTTTAAAAAGAAGGCTGGCAAATAACTAGAATCCGGCAATTTTGAAATTATAGGCTAGTTCTAGAAATAGTTTATATTTTCCCTTATGACCAAGTCACTACTTACTACTCACTAATAAAGAAAAAAAAAAAAGGCACCAGATAATTATTTAGTGAATTTCTACATGCTAATTTAGAAATGGGGCAAGAATTATGCAAAATATGTCGTTGCTGCCCAAAGTGTCTTCTAATGTATTTTAATAACACTGCCTACCTCTTAAAGAAAAGGCACCCTAGCACAGCAACAGCTCAAGAGCTGTGGATACCTATATGAAAGTCTCTGCATTAATTATCTTGCTCTTATGAGTATTTTATATGCAGGAGTAATTGTGTAGATTCAGGTAAATACTTGCATACCTGTGGCTGACAGTATAAAAGAAAATTCGGCTATAAATAGAATCTGTCTCCATTTCTCTTCAGTATATCACACTTGCCCTTTGTCCATACAAAGGGACAACTTTCTTAGAGATAACTACTCCTTTACAATGCTAGGTGAATTTAACTCAACGGTTCCTTTTTTATACCACATCCCCCCCTCTTCCTCTTTGACACTTTATCATCAAGTGGGAGAGCCAGAGTGGGCCTCTCCTTGCAGTCCGTGCCAGCACTCTTGTGTCTGACAGGCTGGCTGGCTGGTTCTTGTTCATGCCTGGGTTTTCTGGCATCCATCTCAAAGTGGGCAGCCTGTGCCAGCTCGCAGACTATTAGTCCTGTCAAATATTGTGACTCTCCGGTGAATAGCACAGTGTGTAGTGTTGGCAATCCTGGAATAGCTAAGCCTACTAATAATTACTCAATTTACAATTGTTTACTGCTTTGTTTGTGAAAGCTGGAAAAATTCTGACATATACAAAAGGATAAACGTTAATCTGCCCTGTGCCTTTGCGTTAATTACCTTTCTTCCATGATTTCTCTAATAGCTGCCACATTAGGACCTGCTCCTAGATGGGTATAAAAAGGACCTTCATCTTTTTCAATAATTTGCTCTGTTGAGATAATAGAAGATTATTATTTTAGACCTCAATTATACTAAATATAAAGGCTACATCCACAAAGCTTATCCCCCAACTGCACATTAAGGGCCCTAAATGTGACTTTACACATTTTTTTCTTTAAAATGAGTAAATTGATGGACTAATCTATTAGAAAATGTGCAAAATAATTAAGTATATGTACATGCTGGCTGTTGGATAAAAATATATTAAATTATATTTCAGATATGGGATAAGAAATTATTTTATACCAAATAAGTGGAACAAAGAAAACAGTATGGGAATTTTGATATATATATTATATGTAATATCAACTAAAATAAAATTTTTTAACCTGAAAAAAATTTTTTTATGGCTAACTCGAATCGTGCCTGTGACTAGGATGTTAAAAGAGTAAAAATAAAATTTCCTGTCTTATCTCTCACCCCCAGGATATTGCTTTTTATTGTCAAGATACCTTTTTCTCCTCTGGTTTCTCCACAACATTCAGTTACTGTTTTGAAAACAAAAACATTGACCTCAGACCCATATTTGTATGTACTTTAGAACAATTTAAGATGAGAGAAATAATGGAGAGAGGGTCAGGTAAAAGGAAGAGGCTCTTGCAAAATATCAAAGATGAAAAAGGGATGGGGGGAAGGGTTAGAGTGCTAGGAGAAGGAAGTGAAGGCGCTTATAACTTACCTAATGTTATCTATGACATGTGTGGCACTTTAGCCCCGTAAGGCAACCTAATACTGACCACACACGAAAAGGCAGTAGGCATCTTCCCTCCATTCTTCTATAAAATGTGTTGTGTCCCGTGGTAAGAGGAGTAACATCAGGTGGGTGGACCATTAGCGACATTAGTTTAACAATTTTTTTTTTTTCAAATGTCTTCTATTGTACCCCAGCTGAGTAGCTATAATTACGATCTCCACATATATATGTATAAAATCTGCATTTATCAGCAAAATGTTTCCCTATTCCATCAGACTTATCATGTGTCTTGAATTTTATCAAAAAGGTGTTTAAAAAAAGGAAATGTCATATTTTATATCAAAAAGATGAAACTTTAAAGAGGAAATAGAACCAAAATGAATATAAATCACATAATATTTCAAGTGTATAAACAGAGAAAGGACAACTTCATGAGTATTCAGAACTTCAGCATTACAATTTCCCCCATCTCACCAAGACTGAAGATAATTGCTCCCTTTTCTAGAAATTAATCTTGTAAAACTATTAATACATTCAACCCTGAATTAAAAATATTAAAAGCTTCTATGTTTGTTTGCATATGGCAGTTATTTTCTCATTTTAATAGATGTTTTTAATACCTGGCTGCTCTTCAGAAAATGATATATAAGGAGTTAAATAGATTGATTAAACATAAAGATACCTTTATATTTCAAAGGGTTTGAAGAGGCGGAAAAATGAGCATGCACAATTGTTTTAATTTTTGGAAGAATTGAATGCAAGTGAAGTTCTCTCTTGCACAGCACAAGCATTTGTAATTTAAAAACAAGAAATGTAAGCTTCAGATTTTTTATGGGCCTTTACACTGCTGCCAGACTCAAGATTTTTTTTAAAAAAAAAAGAAAAAAAATCCCATATCTGAAGATAAATTTGCTAATTCTGGATAAACACCATGTGTCTCGGGACATTTTTAGCACTTACCTACACATCTGCATGATGGGAAATCATATTGAGTCTTGACAGGTGTATCCAATAAATTTTTTATAGGAGTATCTAGTAATTTGGATGGTGACTCTAAAAAATTATTGAGAACAGAACCAACTGTTCTTTTGGTTGGTGTCTTTTCTGAAGAAGGAGTTGCTTGCTGCTCTAAAGCTGGGGTGTGGCTATCAAGCTCTGCAGCAGTTGTTTGTCTAGTTAAAACCGTGACTGGCCCTGACATCTCAACTTTTACTTGCTTCTGTGATTTGAGAGTAAGAGCCTTATGGTCAAATAATGATTTGACTGGAAACTGCTTCAGATGTTGCTCCATGGTCTCAAGGATGCTCCTTTGCTGTACATTATCACAGCTTGGAGGTGGAATCTCTTGCTTAGTTATCTTTTTCCATGATTTGTTTTCTGACATGGGATGCATACAAGCATGGGGCTTGGATCCAGGTTCAACCTTAATTGGCCTCTGAGTCTGATTATGGCAAGACTCAGTTTGGAATTGTTGGGCTTGCTGCTGCTCTTGCTTCTGTAAGAGGTGCCACCTTAGAGCAGCATGCTTTTGAATGTCCTTCTGAGGAGGGGTGTGAATGTGACTTCCTCCCTGGTCAGGCACAGGGAAAGCATTTGCTTGGTTTTGCATCAGGTACCTTTGCTGAGTGAGTTGTGCAGCTTGTTGGCCAGACGTATCCTGGTTTTTACTTTTATATCCCTGTAGAACTGAAGCTTGTTGAGGCTTCTGCTCTTGTTCTTGAAAGCACCTGTGAAGAGCATCTTGCTTTGGGGTCACATTATTTGGAAAATATTGCATGTGATGCAAGTTTTGAGTCTTGTTTCCTGCAAAAAGTTCAGGATTTATAGTCTGTTCTTTATTCTCTGGAACTAGGTGTGTATTGTTTGAACAAGAAATCTGCACTTTGCTTGCACTCGATTTCAAGATCTGACCATAGAGAGAATTTCTACTGTTCATATTCTGTATGTGCTCCAATCTCACTTGGGAATTATGAGTCTGGAACTCACTTGATTTCGAATACTGATTTTCACCACGAAAGCATTCTTCCACTTTAACCTGGCTAAAGAATGATCCTTCTCTTTGCTGATCATTGTTGCCTTGGGGATGAGAAAAAGTCTGGGGCATTTGTTCTTTATTCTTCATGTGTAATTTTTGCTGCTGCTGCTGGTTTTGAGGGAGATGTGAATTCTGGGATGTCTGCGTTTGTGCTGCCTGCTTATGAGGCTTATGTTGTAAAAGGTATGAGTTTGAAAATGGCTCAGTCTCTGAAGCCTGTTGATTCAAGTGCTGCTTCAATGTTGAGGGCATGAGTTTCTCAGTTTGGGAATCTGGTCTTTGTTGAAAATGAAGTCTAGGGGCACACAGTGACTGCATGTGAGCTTCGGATGAAAGGTCTGTCTTGAAGTGCACCTGGAGTGAGGGTTTTTGGAACTGGAGATGCTGGTCCACCGTACCTTGAGACTGCCCTTGTTTTATCTCAATTTGGTACCTTTGTGGCCTCTGCTCCGGCTGCATTATTTTCTGGATATAAGCTTGCCCTGGGAGCCCCCCAGGCGTGTTGGAATTTCCAGTGTATTGTTTGGAGGTCATTTGATTGGAGGAGTTGGACTGACATTGAAGAATTGACCGCAGTGATGCGTCATTATATCTTAGATGGGATTCTGCTTGATGAAAGTGAGGGGCCTTCAATTCAATCCATCCTGGTTTCAGATAGGGCTGTTTTGGGAGCACAAAATCTCGTGTTTGTTCCTTGTCTCGACCCTTCAGAATCTCTCGCTCTTTGTGTCCCATCGACTGTTGGCAGTGGTCCTGTGAAACCCCACTGCTACCAAGAATTGGTGAATTATGTTTCAGATGTTCTGATACTAGTCTTGTCTTCTCAGAACACAATGGAACAGTCATTGTTCCTGGAGTCCTTATGTCATTCTTGTTAACACAATTACTCTGAAGCCTTTCTGGAAGCATCAGAGAGTGGTTGGATATATGTGTAGATGGATTAGGACTCTGGGATGGTGGTGCCTTGGACTGACCCTCTATTTTCACTTCCCTTAAAGGAGTTGTATCACTTTGGTTGTGGTAGCGATGGTGTTCTTCCAAAACACCATCATTCAGGGTGCTTTTTCCTTCTGAAGGAAGCTGAGGAACCTCTGGAAGAGGAGGAGGGGGAGAAAGAAGCAATTGTGATGGTGGTGGTGTGACAGTGGCAGAAAAGGAATCCTTAGTGAACACTGAACTTTGCTTGAAGTGAGCACCATTCATTTCATTTTGTTTTAAATACCGTTCAGAGCTGCCACCAGGAGCTTGCAAATTGCTGCTGGAACCTGAACAGAATTCTGCACCAGATAATAGCTTTGTGGTTCCTTGGATGTTACTGTTTTCTGTAGGAGATGGGCAAATCTCAAAAACCGATTTCTGTTTTTCTGGTTTCTGAAAGGGACAGGTACCTAGCACTGCAGCTGGTTTACAGCCATTATCAGCATCACAGGCCTCAGTCACCACTGCAGCTGGCTCTGGAGGCAGCTCAGAGTTCGAGGTCTGTGGGAAATTGATCTGCCCTGAGGTATGCAATGGGTGAGTGATCTCACAGGACAACTCATTAGTAGCCTGACTGTTAATGGCATGTATGTGAGATGTGGTTTTCTGCACCGCAATGGAAACACAATCTGGATAATATTGAGACAGTGTTTTTTCCAGGAGTTCACCATGTGTATTTTCCATGGAAGAGGCAGAAACTGTAGCACCATTAGGCATTAGCACTGATTTGTTTTTAAGAAGTAATACAATGTTCTTGTCATGGTAGTTAGCATTTTTCCCCTCATGCTCATTGAGAATCTGAAGCTCTGGACTTTCACGCCCACTGCAGTTATGTGTTGAAAAACTGGTGACATCTTTAACTGCATTTGCTGGGGCTACAGAGCTCACAGATTCTCTCTTATCATTCAAATTGGAGACATTTGGTTGACTGCTGCCTTTGCCTGGATTTCTTTCTTGGCTTTCCCCGAAGTTCGTTCTTTCTCCATTAGCCTTTTGGTCTTGTTTCAATTTCTTGTTCTGATGGAGCCCAGAGAGAGAAGGTTCACTAACCGTGCGTTTTATTCCTCCATTTTGCAAACACCTGGAATACTCTCTACCTTCTTGTATAAAGTCTGGACTCACACGGCTGTTCTGGCTTCCTTTCATATAGGGTATTCCATGATAACTTCTGAAAGACTGCCACTTGGTGTCTCCGTTTACTTCTGGATAAGGTCTCTCAGTTAATGGGCTTCCATTCTGGAGCTTTATAGCCAGAGGTTCTGTCTGGCAAACAGGAGAAGGAGATGGTGTCAGGAATGGACTTAGTCTGTTGCCCTCAACATGGTTGGTTCTATCCTGTTCCATCAGGCTTGCTTCGGGGCCATCCACAAGGCTGCCCTCTGGATGAATTCTAAGAGCATGGAAACAAAAATTAAAATGCATCAATCAATACATATCTAACGTTAATAATACATCTTAGAAAACAATCATGTCATTAATAGGACTGGAATTTCTAGACACAGCAAACTATGACACTCGTTTTCATGTTTCAGGGTGACAACCAATAGCTACTCAGGAAATGATTATTCTTGTCTTCCCAGCAACTCTCAAATATTTATGGTCATGAAGAACAAAGATGATCAGATTCACCGATTAATGTGACAAATAACTCCCGGTGTCAAAATGCTAAGAAAATAGAGAAAGACAACCTCCTTTCTGTCTTCTCTAGCACTTTACATAGCAAATCACTTCCTAAATTCTATCAATTCCATTTCCTGTATATTCCGTGAATTATCGTCACTGCCACTCGATAACCAGATCTACATTATCTTGCTTCATTATCGACTGCAGTAGCCTTTTAAAGGGTTTTTTTCCTCAGCCTGTTCTCTCCCCAGTCCTTAAGGCTCTTCAAATTGTCATCAAAGAGAAGGTTCTAAAATGCAAATCGCTGTCGGACTCTCCTCAGCACACTTCACTGGCTCCACATTGCCTGCATCAGTAGTTCTCACACTCTTTCACTCAAATACACCTGAAAGATAAGGCACACTCCCTGTAGTAACATCCCAGGGGATGGGATAGGGGTGAAAAGTGTTATTTATAAACTGCCCTGTCTAGGTGATTCTGTGTTTTCTTCTATAGGGGCTGGCTACTCATTTCAATTGAGAATTCCTTCCTAATGGTTTTTCGTATGCAGGTTTCTATTTTTCTCTCCTCCTACTTCCTCTCACAGTTTATACTCCAGCTGTTAACAACAGCTTGTAAATATACAAACATGTAAGCTGTTTCAGACCTCCATAATGTTGTTGTTTTATCTGCCCAGAGAGCTTTCTTAGTCCCCTTATTTGCCCAGTGACTCCTATGTGTTCCTCTAAAACTCTCTCAGATATCACCTCCCCTAGGATTCCTCCTTTGATTTTTCCAAGAGAATTAATCACCCCCATTTCTATGCTGCTTATATATCTTACATACGGTCTACCACTGAACAGATCACATTCAATTGTATTTTTTTTTTAACTCTTACTGGACTTTGAACTCCTTAAGAATACTCTACTCTGTTCATGTTTGTACTTAGTATCGAGTGAGCATCCAGTCAGTTTTACTAGATTAATATAAAATTGCTCGTTTTATGATCATTTAATCATTCAATCAAACATTTTTTAGACCACTACTGATGGAGATTTCAAAGTGCAAGTGACAGAGAAAGCAGGAAGAAATAGGTATTAAAAAACATAAATAATCCATTATATAAAGTAAATGCTGTACCATTCATGATACAGTTATGCTTTATTTTCCCACAGTTTTTCTCACTACATTTATTTTAAGGATGTAAGTAGAAAAAAATCAAGACTGTCTTTGGGCAATAAAAAAAGCTCTATTAAAATAGTCAGTGCTTACTAACTAAGACAAATAAAACAAAGGAAGAAATAAGATATAAACACTGGAAATCAACACTAAAATTATCATTATTTGTAGATAATAAGATTGTATACTGGTCAACCAAGAGAATCAATGGAAAAACTGTTGCAGTTGATGAGAATTCAGTAAAGTAGCTGAAGAAAAAAAAAAATCAATAGCCTTGATATATAAAAACAAGTAAGAAACTTTAGTGGAATAAAATACTGTGATAGAAAAAAATATTTTTGAAACACTAGGAATACACTTAAAAAGAAACATGGAAGACCTATTTGAATAAACTTTTAAAACAGTAATGAAGAGTACACAAACACAAAAACAAAACAAGTAGAAAGGTATAATATGTTCTTTGATAGTTGTCAAATTAAACCATTCAATGTACTTTCAATAAAAATACTAACAGAATGTTTTCAGGAATTAAAGAAGCTGACTTTAAAGTTTATGTGGAAAAATAAACAAATTGGATGGCCAAGAATAATCTGAAAAAGATTTGTAATAGGGCCTGGACAGGGCAATAGCCAAATTAAAAGATATTAAAAAGCAACAAAAGCTATCATATTTAAAACAGCTTTGCCATCAGTAGGTAACAGAGTGTTAATAAGACCGATGGAATTGAATAGAATGTCCAGAAGTAGATACAAACAGAAATATGGTTTGAGGCAATGATGACATTTCAAATAAATCTGATATTGGAACAACTGGATAGTCTTTTGAAAAAAAAGTGATAAAATTGTATCTATCCCTTACATCTCATACAAAAATGAATTCTAGATAGATTTAACATTTAAAAATGGAAAACAGCCCCTCCACCCAAAATTAAAAACTCTGAGAAAACCTGAAAAAAATATATAATGACTAGATAAGTTCTTTGTGATACAAAATCTAAAAGCCATTATATACTAAAAAGTTCTGTAAAATTTATACGTGCAAAAATAAACCAATAAGCAAAGTTAAAAAGTCACATAAAACTTTTCCAAATATAAAAAACACACAAAGTGACAAGGAAAAGTCCAACCATCCAATAGAAAAATGAGCAAAGGACATGGGCAGTTCACGGAAAATGAAATGCAACTGGCATTTAAATATTTAAAAAGATATCCTGTATCACTCGTAAAACTAAATGCATATTAGAACTGCAAGGAGATACTGTTTTTTTCTAAAATTGGCAAAGATAAAAAAGGTTGATAATACACCATGTTGGCTAGCATGTAGGGAAACAGACACTCCCTTGGATGGTTCTCAGGAGTCAAAACTGATATTAATGCAATTGAGGACAATTTACTGATATCTACAGTATTCCACAGAAACTTTCTTTGACCCTTCAGTTTCAGGAACTTATCTAACAAATATGCTATTATATGTTAAAAGATGTATGCACAATCTTTTGTAATGGCAAAAATAAACAACCTATATTTTTAGATGGAAGTATTTTCAAGTAATTAAATGAAATAAAGCAAGCTGCAGAACAGTATGTATAAAAATGCCACAATCTGTACATTTACAAAAATAAATATAAAGTCAGTTCTGCAAGAACATACAACAAACTGGTAATAATACTTTGCCTCCAGGGAAAGGAATGGGGAGGCTGGAAAATAGCAGTGGGAAGGAGATTAAACTGTTTGTTGTTTCTATAACTTTTATGCATATGTATTAATTAATAAATAAAACAAATTAAAAAGTCATAATTCCTATTGGACAAAAAATAGCAGAGCAAATAAGTGTTTTTAGTTCTGCTGCTAGACCTCCTTCAAAATATTAAGGGATGGGTTAGATATGCATAGCCCCTAGTTACATAAGGCTATTGAGCCCTTGACATGTGGTTAGTCCAAACTGAGATGGGCTATAAATATAAATACACACTGGATTTTAAAGACCTTAGTGTGGAACAAACAAATCCATAAAATAACTCATTTTAAAAATTATTTATTACACGTTGAAATGTACTATTTTGGATATGAGTAAAATATATCATTAAATTAATTTCATTTGTTTCTTTTTACTTGTTTTAATGTGGGTACTAAAAAATCTAAAATTTCATATGTGGCTTATATGTTGTAGTTCTGTTGGATAGCTTTGAACTAGACTAATACTCTTAATTATCAACAGCCCTTAATAAAAAAACTCTAGGTTTTAGAATCATTAAAATTAATTTGTAGTTTTTGATATAAAACAATGCTCCAAAATCAGGAGTACTACTACTTTTCAAAAATTAAGAAGCACAGAAATAAACCCAAATAAATCCTTCATAGACTAGGTCAATTAGTTTTCCAAATACAACAAAAAAATATTTTCTTTTGGCAACTGTAAGGTTAATTCACATATACACCAATCAAAAGGTATTTACATGTACACGTGTACACTTGTTATATAAAACTTGCATGATCCATGTACAATATATATTGTCCTACTTAATTTTCTAGGTATACATATTTTCAGCATTTAATATATTATAGTCTATTATGCCCACAATTTGGATATTCTTTGAAATGTTAAGGCCAGAATTACAATAGATGGGAGTTTGCAAATCTTTTATGAGCATAATAACAGCTCCTAAGAAGAAACGAAGGTGACTTAAAATGAAATTTCTTTCAATATGGAGTTTTTAAACACAGTAAGCATTTTTAAACACTAATTTAAACGAATTATCAGAACTATTGTGTGACAGCAATTCCTTTATTGAGCACAACCACTGGATGTGGAAAATTAATGGTTAACTTTTTCAGGGAAGGCAGGAAATTTATATATTATGTTTCCATTTTAGAATGAAGATAATTTGTTATTCAAGGATTATTTTTTATTGGCTTATGAAACTGATTCAGAAAATTTAAACCAATAAAGTACCATTTTAGAGGGGAAAAAAAATATTTTCTTTGATTCAATAGGTCCTAAACCACACTTTTTGTGTATATATCCTGGAATATTACATGATCCTGTAACTCACTTGCACAGCACTCTTTCAAT
>NW_011888848.1:4128396-4165465 GCF_000151845.1 Pteropus vampyrus
AAGATTTGTATGTGGTAATATATGCCAAATAAAATCGTATCCATAAAAATACATTATTTTAGAATGAGACTCAATTCTACAACAGGGACAATGACTCATCTAAGAGGACATTGGCCAATCAAAATTAAGGTGCTAATTTTTTCTTAAAACTGTTTTTAAGTTTATATGCAAGAGCATAAGCAGAAGAGCCTATAGCAAATCTGGAAAGGATGACTGGTTGTTTACCAGGCATGTTTTACATGGTGTCAATACTTCATATACTTCATGTTATAGTATTTAGTTGCAATGTTAAAATGAATAGAAGCTTTTATCATATGTGAGATGCTCTTATGGGTCATGAATGATTTCAAGCTATCAACCACTATTTCATGAAATTCCTGAAATTTTCACGATCTGCTCTTGCAAACTTACAATCTGGTTCTAAGCACACTACTATTGCAACTACCAAAATATTAACAAATCATATTACTACCTCCCCTTTTGCCAAAAGAATGAAAGTTCCCTGAGATCAAATACATGCTACATTATTTTGGTAGCCTTCCTTTTGCCCATAGAATTACTGAACAGTATTTGAATTTCCAGAAGGCTAAAAAATTTTAAAGTGACATATTCAAAATGAGTGATAAGATGTGACAATGATGGTGCTAACAAATGTATTTAAAACATTCAGAATATAATAAAGGATCTAGGTCCATTCTCTTATTTTACAGATATAAAAATTGAACAATTAATTCAAGGTTAGGCAACAAAATAATCACTCTCACAGGGGTTAGACTGGCAGCTCCACAGAGCTTCCTGCCACATAATACTAAGAAAAACACACAATTCAGGGAGTAGGTTAATAAATTCACACTTAGCGAACATTTGAGTTTTTTCCAGGTTTAGGAAAAAAAAAATTATGATTACATGTCTGTAGGCCTGTAATTATTAGAATTATGAAAGGCATTTTGCATGTTATTTCATCAAGGTATCATTTCTTTGTGTGGATTGGAATAGATAAAAAAAGAAAACGTAAACATTTAGTACAGGGAATTTGAAGTTACCACAGAGTTATTCTGATCCCTTCTTTGCTATCTTTTTTGATTACCTTTTCAATCAATGCTGGGTTGCTGATGATTTTTCTCTGAAATATTTGAGGACAATTTATGCAGATCCACTGATAATGTCATTGAGAGAATTGGAGCTCTATGCTCATTAGTTCATTTGTGAAGTTGATAGTTCACAGTTCATTAGTCAAGCATTATTTAAACTACCCTCAGTGCAAGCGCTATGGAGTAGAGCTAACACAAAGATGCACAGGTGCTACACTGCCCTGGACTATGGTTATCGTAAGAGAAAGTGACTGTTCAAGTGCCACAGGAGCACAGGAGAGGGGAAAAGCACTTCTAGATGTCAGGTTCTGCCTACCATATCAACCTTCATTGCCTCTTGTGTTAGTAAAAAATACATGTCCCATTAAGTCAAAGTTAATTTTAAAAGGATGACAATGAACATTCAGCAAACATATCCATTAATATCACTGAGGCAGAACTAGTGCCCTAAGTAAAACACTTATCAGTTGTCATCAAGTACAGAGGAGACTATGTAAAAAAAAAACAAACCCAACTAAATGGCGTACATTAAAAAAAAAAAAATTCAACAAATGACTTATGAAAGTTTTTCTGATTATTGAACCCTTGACCTAGGAAAAGTTTATCTGCTTTACTCTAACAGTTATCTTTGCTAATCAAAATGTAATAAGTAGCTCATTATTTAAATTGTACACACACACACACACACACACACACACACACGTGCGTGTGTTTTCTGATTACATGGTACGGCAGGAGTTTTCTTCACAGGTTTACTAAAAAGGCAACAAAGTGACTTAAACTTAAGAATGGACAAAAACGTAACACTCAAATTCTCAAACCAGCTTTGGCATTTTTTTTAAAGCCTAAAGAGGCAGTTTTAGAAATTACTTACATAAATGACAGGTGTTAATTAAATTACAATTTTAAATGTCATGATTTAGATCCTACAAGACATATAATGTTTATCCTTTTATTCTAATAGTCTAATATTCCCCATAAAGTATGGCCTTCTAAGGAACCAAAAAGAGTTGTATCAGTTACAAATTCCACCAATATTTTTGGAAATTCTAAAGGTCAAATTATAGCCAGGTAATGTAATATAAATAGGATTATGCAATAATATGTTATGGCCACTCTATGATTTCAGTTAATGCTCCAGAATAATTTTTCAAAAGCTGAGAGAGAGAGAGACAGAGATTGAGAACTTTAAATAAAAATGCCATGAATGTAAACCTTCATCCTCTGTGTCAGAAGTACACATTTATAAAGCATGTTTATCTCAGTTAAAAGTACTGGCCTTTTGAACAGTAGCTAACATTTAGGTTTCCTAAGCCCAAAACAGGTTTTAGCTACAGCAGTTTTCCTTTGGTATTTGATTTTGCTCCTTCTCCCTCCTCTTTGACAGTAATTTATTATGAATTCAAGTCACATCGGCAGCATCTGTGAAACAATTACTGCATCTAGGACTGACTCTGCAGTCTAATCCATCATAATTATGACAGGCCTCTTTGAAGATGCTATGATGCATGACTTAAAAATAGCACATTAGTGTGCAAATGGATCAGCATCTCATTTCACCAATATGCATTTAGGGTTGTAATTTAGCTCAATACCATTTGACTCTTTTTGAATCACTCAAGAATGGAAGCTGTATCTCTCACCACATAAAGCTGTAGATGATGCTCAAAATTTGTGAAGAGGGCTTTTGTTTTTGCTTTTATTTTTTGGTTTATTGATTTTGTTGGTGGTGTGTCTTTTACTGCTCTAAGAGAAAAAAATACACATCATTTAAATCTTATGTCAGCTTTTTTCAAGGAGACAAGAGTCAATTTATAGATCTATATAGTTGCTTTATTATAAGGCAATACATTTTTTTCTATAAAAAAATCTTTGACTTCATGTTCTAATGTTAAAAGTATATAAAATACTCTGCCATCATCAGATGAGTCCTGTTTATTGATTTATGCAAATTATTGGGGGGTCAGTTCTTAAGACTAATTACTTGCAGGAACTCTATCTACTGAAAGACCACATCAGCTTTAGGAAACTACTATGTATGTCTGTGTCACCTCCACTGACAGGCTTTGCCCCTGTTAGTAATTTGGGTCCTAGGAATTAATTAGTTCTTGACATGGAAAATGTTGAATAAAGACGATATATTTGTCAACATGTCTTACGTAGATGGCACTATTTCCAAAACTATTCTAGAGTCTTCCTACCAAAATGGGATATGATTTTGTGTCAATTACACCTTTATTTCAAGATATGTACAAGACAATAGGCCTCAGCATTATCTGGTGAATGTCTCTGGGGACAATGCTCTAAAATGTTGGTTTCGATCCCTAGCTTCTGAATCTATCAAATTCCCTCTATTTAATTTGACTTTCTTTCTTAATTTATATATAATATTAGTATGGTGGTTAAGTCCCACTCTGGTAGCAAGCAAAGTGTTTTTATAGGGCATTACTTATGTTATTAAAAACTTCTTTATTAATTTAATATTAAAGCTAAAATTTTAAAGGAAAATAATCAATTCAAAACATTTATTTTCAACAGCAGAATTAAGGTACCCAAGCTACATGTTAAGTTTGGAATAGAATGCTTTATATATGCATTAAGTATGGAGAATATGAAGTGAATTAATATTTTATGGCAAAACTGATATTTATATTTCTTATGAGAAATTTCAATCTTCATATTAAGAAATCTGTGAAGATGTATTTCACACTCTTGAAAAAAAACCAATGTCAAAGTCTCAGAGAATGTTCTTGTTAGTTCCAGAAGTGCATTAATTAAACAAGCAGCGACACACGCATGATGGGCACACGCACTGAGCACACCATGGTGTGTTGCACGCTTACAGGGAGGACTTGTCAGGTTTTTTATAATCCTCAGTAGATACTATTTAATTCCAATGTCTGAAGTTTTAAAATTTGTTTCTTATCTCAAAATAACAGTAAAGACAAAATTTAATAACGTATAGATTGTTTGAGGGAATAGTGTCAGGAGGAGTGTCACTGAAGATTAGAGAAGAGGCTTACAGACAGAAGTCTGAGTTTAAGATGAGGAGACAACTGACAGTTCGGAAATAAATCTGCTTACAGTCTGAAGTTCTAGTCAACCGGTTTTCCAACCGATAAGATGGGCATGATGATCCTTTTGTCAGGTCTCAACTATCCATCCATATATCTGTTAATCCTGGGATTGTTTTTCAAATTTGGGCTTATTCCTGGTCTCGCTTTAACTTTCATCAAACTAATATGTGCTGAGGAAAAATATCATCAAACATAATTAGAAATGTAATTTGTCACAAGCACATTATTTGTTTCTCATAAATTATAAAAATTACTTAGATTTATCAGCTTCCGTCTACTCCATCATTACAATGGCTACTTGTGAGCTGGTTGATCTTACTAGGACACTCTCTAGGACATACTTATTAGGATATACTTTATCCAAAGCTTGACATTTTTAATTTTCTTAAAAATGTACTAGAGAAGCTGTAGTTGTTTGTATTTGATCTTGCTGATACCCTATCTGAGAATCTGTCCAGTGGGCAAGTAGACTCCAGCAGAAAGGTGGACTCTGCAGGCAAAGCTGAAGTGGGTCTGGTGATAGAAGAGATGAATAGGAGACAGACTTTCTGTATCAGGGAGCTGTACAGTAAGAGGCCCCTGCAGGTCCCTCTGAGAATGCATATGTGCCAAGAGAGAGCTAGTCTTTGGATGCCTGCCTCACAGAGGGCTTCCACTGGCCAGTCTATGTCAGCTACTAAAATAGAAACACCCAAAGTCCCACAGCCTTGTTTAGGTCCATATGGAGCTCTAAGCTTTTTTTTCATTCTTTCTTGCCCTGCCAACCTCCTAGTGTCTGGTGCTTAAAAGAGAGGGGTGGGGTGGGGTGGGGGTAGGTATTCAGAATCAGACTTTCCTGCTCTCAGGCCCAAGTGTTGGAGCAAGAGATTAAGCCTGTGCTGGGGAAGGAGAGGAGTATTGATTCAGGCTTGACTGGGAGTTTTAAGATAAATAGGGCTGAGTTTCAAAGACCTTAATAAAATTGTTCTAATAACCAAAAGATGCTATAAAAATAATGGAATCTAGTCAAGAAGACACCATAGGGAGGATGCGTGGGATGAGACTATCATGGTATATTTGATGGGCAATTATAGGACAAAAATACTTGTATATATTGAGGTATGATTTTTCTAATAAAACTGTTATATAAATCCAATAAAATGATTTCTAGTGATAATAGAACATTATATAATTTAGGACAGGGTTCATAATCATTCAATGTTTTTATATGACAGTGGCAGTCATAAAAATAACCTGTCAATGAATCCATTCTGTTATTCAACAAATATTGTTGAACATATCCTATGTGCTAGGCACTGCTGTAGCCAATAGCAGTATACCACTGAACAAAAGAGACAAACATCCCCGCCCTCTTAGACCTGATATTCCAGTGGGGAGAGAAACAATAAACATAATAAGGAATAAATTATATGGTATAGTAAGAAGACGATGAGAGCTAGAGAAAGAAGAAGAAATAATAGGGCAAGATCAAGAGTATGCGAGATCAAGAGTATGGGGGAGGGGCTGAAGTTTGCAGTCTTAAATACTGTAGTTAGAGTAAGTCTCACTGACAGAGTGAGATCTAAATAAAGTCTTGGAGCCAAATTATATAATAAACATTCCAATTCACCAAGGTGCTCTTAATCGCTTTGATATTTCTATATTACTAGATACACTGTCCCTAAAATCAAGAATAGAAAAAGAAAACTATAAGATGTAGAAGACAACTCTATTAGTGTCAAAGAAATTGTTACATCCTTGGGGCATCTAAAATATTAATGTGAAACAAACTAATAACATACCTAACATTTTATTGAAAAGCTCTATAATAGTGATCCTTGCAACACAGGCATTTTGGCAATTATGCACTGTAGTATATTCATCAAATCTGCTCCTTCTCAAAAGTGTTTTATTCCCTACAAATTGCCTCAAAAGGCATGCCATCTGTGTTTCTGAAAAGTTCTGTACAACCTTGAACAGCTCCATTTTCATACCGATCTAGTCCTAATTTGCTACAGTTACCATGACAACCTAGTCATTTTTCTTTTTCTTATTCTGGAACAATTAGTGGTTATTGTGTTTTAGTTAACTTTGTAGGGTGTAACAAAGCTATTCTTGAGGATAAAATAAATATACTTAAAGATTACTAATGGATATGCCATTAAACCCATTATTCATCAATGAGTTATTAGCTTAAGATATTTCCATATGTGCCAGGCCTAAAGAAAACTGCCAACATTATTTCATAATATAAATAAAGTAATTTTAGTCCATCCAGAGGAAAAAATAAAATAAAAGAAATTCTCTAGTGGGTAAAGCATTAGGGAAATGAGAAACAGCAACTACATAGATGTTTTAAAAGGACTTCATATAACCCTGTATTCATCAGAAACACATTCTCTCACACATTATGAAGACTGCTCTCATCTTCTTCATCTTATGTGATCTGTTAAAACATCTGATAAACACGTTAGATCACCTGAAATTATAGTACACCTTTTAAATGGTATCAAAATATATATATAGAAAGACTATAATTTTTTTTTTTCCTTGGAAAAAGTTCTTACTTCTGGAAATACAATCTATGGGATCCAGAATTAATATCAAATACAGTCTCTATCTTTACAGATTTTTAATTTATTTAATTGGCAAATAAGATACATATATGTTAGAACAGCTATTCAAAACAAGAAAGCTCATTTCTAGTTTTGGATATAAATATTTGAGCAAGTTACAACCTCTGCAAATTACAACCAAAAATAAAAGAACTCTAATGTAATATGAGGGAAATGAACATCTAAGGTCTTTATGAGTTCTAAAATGCAATAATTCTTTAAAATTGGCAATGATAAATATCTACTGGGGTGTCATTGAAATGTCATTACAAAGACTATCTTTAGTTTGGGAGGTACAATTTTTACCCCATTTCCATATAAGTAAACAGAAGCTAAAAAAGTAAAGTAGGTTGGCATAGCTGATACGAGGCAGAGGTAGATATGAAATTCGGGCTTGTCCAACTTCCAAGCCAAAGTGTGAATAGATGGGGGTTGGTCAGTTCAGGGCAAAGAAGCAGATTTGGCACTTGTTATCAATATTCTCCTGGGAAGAGAAACTCCAGGTTGGCCGACATGAGTACAGTCACTAGGCAAGCAAATTCTTCTATGGGACATGGATGACTAAGCAGCTTTCTTCATTGAGGTCTAAATAATAAAATATCACTTAAGACACTCTGCCTCCAAGAAACATTGGGTACCCTTAACACATTTACTTGGACTATGAACACAAATCATATTTTGATCACTGGAAATGTGAGTTCCTGATTAGGAATTGATAAATGTATAAATGTGTTTAAACGCCAACCTCTTGTGGGTTTGATTAAAACAAATCACTTTACCTCAATCAAATCAACTCTGAGGAAAAGATAAAGTTGGGTTTTTGAATTTTCAAATTAAGAAGCAAATCCTGGGCAGTGGTGTCCACCCCAACGTGACATCTTCTTGACATCTCTATCAAGTCTCTTTATAAGTGCACTGTTAATAAACTAGACATAACTCTGCGTACCTAGGCACATGAGCACAAATGTAGACCCACACTACTGGGACAGAGTCACATCATCTGCAATCGATAAAGCTGTAATTCCATTGGATATTAATATATATTTAAAAAAAAAAAAGAAGGGCCAGGCTGAGGGAGAATAAGGAAAACTGGGTTAAAAATAAATTTAAAACTTTCATTAACAAAAGGCCTCAAAGCTTTTAATATGATTATGGGATCTCTAAAAGGGTGCTGTGATACATAGCATTTCACAGACACGGCTTGGGTACCGAACAGTTGTTTACAGAGTATCCTGCAAAACCAACATCTCATAGAATAGCACACATTGGAAAACTCTAATTCAGATGTATATGATGATTGATTTTATGCAGTTTTAATGTGTACATGGATCTTAAGGCACTGATGAGAACTTGTGATCTAGGAAAATATAAATTCATATCACTACTCATAACTTAGCTGTGAAGAGCTCTGTGTCCACCTTCAAGAGCTAAGGATGTATACATTGCAAATCTTGCTTTAACTTCAAATTAAACATGTATAACCTTAAAGAGATGCTGTAGGAAATTAACTTTTGTTTACATCAATTAGCCTATGGTAAAACTGGTTTCTTTATCTGTCCTGTTTAAAGTTGCTGAATCTACCCACAATGTTAAGTGAAGGTTTGCTGTATTGTGAGAGAAATGAGTACTTAGTCTTAAGATGAAATCTTGTAAACTAGACTTTGTGATCTCTACATTTCCATCTGCCACATCAAGAAAGCCATTCCTAATTGTAATCGTTCAATACGAGATCACAAGAAAAGTAATGAAAGCATGAGTATTGACATAAGGTAGGTTTTTATGTTCTAAGTATAAATAATAGAAATAAAATCAGATTAGAGTGGAGAAACTATTGTAATATAAGAATCCAATTAAGGGTAATATTGAATAAAATAGGAATGGAAAACTTAGCTTTTTATAATTATTTTCTAAATACCAGAAATGCTATTATGCTCATATATTAAAGAGAAATAGTTCTATCAAAGATTTCATCAGCCTTGAAGTTAACAATTAAAAGTTTGGATAACATGACCACGAAAACGGTTTTCTTCTAAATCCTTTCAAATATGCCATTATTAGATAGACTATTCTTTAGCACTAATGTAGACTATAAAACAACCCTGAAGCATAATTTAAAAAATGAAATAAACAGGAAAATTCAGATTCCCAGCTAAATTTTTATTTATATTAACCTATCCTGTGTAATGCTTTACTTTCCCAAATTACACAGAAAATCATTAAATTTTTTGCATGAGCTAAATAGATCATTTAAGTTATGTCTTTAAAGAGAAAAGTTGGCTCTCAGGGTGTAATCTGGGTGATTGTTCCTTTAATGTGTCATTTAACTGATGTGTATCTTCACAAGACATGCCAGAAAGAACAAGAAGAAAAGGATATTTAAAAAAAAAAAGGATTATAAATTTAATAAATTTAAGCATTGAGAAAAACTAAAAATATACTTCCATGTGTGTCTGCATTAAAAATACCACTGAATTCAAAATAAGACCTAATTACCTGCAAAGTAATTTCCATATAACCATAGCATTAGATGTCAGAAATTTACATGTCACACAAAATGGTACATTTAAAATTAATTTGGCCAGTGGCTTGCCCAACACACATAGCTATCCATCTGTTATCATGACTATAACTAAATCTGTTAAAAGATGAATTAGTCTTTTGTTTGAAAATAGCTTCAAATTAATAGATTAGTGAATGATAACAGTTTATGGCATTTTTTCACAGTACAAAATGGAATTTTCTAGAAAAATATTAGAAAATATAACTTTTCTGCCTTGTTTATCATATAAATTTTCTTGTGTCAAATCATTCTATATTTCAATTATATTTGAATGTGGTATATGCAATATAAGTCTGATACACTGTACACTTAAAATGTCACCAACCCCTAAAAGTAGCTTTCCCTTGTTTCTTTCTGCTTTCCATCTTTCAGTGGGTATAAGAACTCTGATTTTAATTGCCATCTTAAAAATACTGCACCATAAGATAAGTCCACCAGTTATAACAAGCACTGAATTAGGATGAAGAAAAAGAACTCAGATTAACTCTTAAAAGTTACAGAACTCTATTAACCTGAAGCACCAACATTTCCACGAAAGGACTTTGTTAAAATTCACAACAGTATTTCCTTTGAACTCTCCTCCCCCTCACCTGTTTCAAAGAATTAAAGTGAAATAAACATATTTGAACTTGAACATTCATTTGTTTTAGTCTTTAAAAATATTAATATCTATTCTACTTGTCCTCTTCCATCCCCCAGAAACTCTAACCAAACTCCAAGTCCACTAACTCTAATACTAACAGTGTGGAAATGTTTTACATTGTCTTCTAAACCCACGGTTAGCATAAAGATCATAAAACACTCTGAAGTTAAATTATTTTTATTTGAGGGAAGAGTAAAGGGTAGAAGAAAATGGTGGTTAGTATTCTAATGAGAAAATTGCTTTAGTCATACATGAAGGAAACAGAATTCTTACATCAGACATTTCTACTCTAAGGTATTGACTTACAGTTAAAATATTACTCAGGCCACCCATTTATGGTATTGCATAAAAATTCAACACTGCTCTGTTGAAAGAGGTTATGGGTTAGAATCCCAGAACTGAGTTGGAACTCTGATCCCCCTTTCAGTTTCCTACAATTTAAGGCAAACTCTTTCCCATGTTTAAATATTCTCTTTGTAGCAACATGCAGCATGAAGAGATGGTGAAATCACTGGAGCCAAAAGAAAAAAGAAAAAAAGAAAGAAAAAGAAAGAAAAGGAAACTGCTTGATTTTATCTTAACAACAGTTAATGCTTTCAGATGATGTTTAAAATGGCATTATTGAAGCAATGCTGGGAAAATGCTATATTTCTTTCTGTTTCTTTGTTCAAAATACTTTAAAAACTCTCAGTCTTTCCTCAGAACACACTCTGGTGTTTCCAGCTTTGGGAGACTGTCACAGAGCTACTGATTTTATGAAGATTTAAAGTCCCTCCTAGCTAATTTAAATTTTAAATAATTGAAATTATAATTCAGGCTTTTTGGTAATAAATGTAAGTTAACTGTCACCAATTTTTAAAATCTTTCATTAACTTTCTTGAACATATATTTCATACTCTGGCAAGTGATCATAAGATGTTATTATAGGGAGACACTGAAAAAAACCATTCTTTGCAGTTTAAATATTGCTTAGTTTAAGAAAATTAGATATTATAAAAATGTCTCATGACATTTTCTGTAAGAATAAGCATTATATCTTTACTACTATACATGGCAAACATTTATGGTATACTTTTTAACACATATTTTCAAATCTTTAGTTCAGCTTATTGTTTGTTGAGCCTGCGAGCTGAGTACTGTGCTAGGTACCATAAAAATACGATGATGACTGATCATAGTGCTCTCAGGGAGCTTACACCTAAATTTAGAGGTAAATTAATGAATTATAATAAGATAATTGCCATCAGGCTCATACAAACACAGAACTCTGAAAATATACATCTAAATTGAGATGATTTTGGTAAAGAAACTTAAGAATTTTTAGGATATTTTCAGTTATAGTGAGAGAAGAGAAAATTAAGTGAAGGGAAATGCTTGAGAAAATGTATAGAAAGTAAGTTTAAAACATAGAACTCTTAAGATAACAAGAAATCCATATGGTCAAGCAGAGATATATGTAAAACCTTAGAGTGAGAAGGGTACAGATGTGATAGTAATTAAGATATCATTTTGTGTAGGGCTATTTGTGATTGCCAGTACAAGCTTTAATGCATAATCACTCAACTTGATTAAAATTGGCTAAAAATATTTAGTATACTTCTTTTAGATTTTACTTCTTCTGAATGTATTTTAAAAGCTGAGACTCTTCCTAAGTTTCACCTTTCTGACTTTATGTAAACCACATAAGTATATTGTCAAATTTCAGTAGATTATGTCAGTAGCTTATAGATATTGAGTTCTAGTCCTAAAAGGAATCACTATGGGCTATTTCATACCGTAGCTGTACATTTTCATGTCAGGGTTCAAGGTTGAGTCAAGATTTAAACTCAAGACTTCATGCAGTTGAAAAGAGAATATATGAACTAATGCATTTGTAAAATAAAACTTCTATGGAGTCTTTTGGTGGGGAAGGGTGGGGTGGAGAATACATACATTTTTTAATAATAGAAAATTAGAAACTTGAGACGAATAACAGTAATTCAAATTTTAATGTATTTAAGATGGAAAGAAGAGCACTAAAAGATACAGCCCTTACAATTTTAGTTTCTAAAATTTGGGAATCCTAACTTTGATTTAGTGTACACAAATCAATAATTTTACTCTAGTTTAAAGTATAGATGTGCATCCAAACTCAAAGCAGAAGGAAAAAATAATAAAGATTAGAGCAGAAATAAACAAAATTAAGAACCAAAAACATTAGAAAAGATTCACAAAACTAAGAGATGATTTGTTGAAAAGATAAACAAAATTGACAATTTTTTTTAGCTAGACTAGCTAATAAAAGAAGCAAGAAGACCCAAATAAATACAATTAATTAGAAATGAAAGAGAAGACATTATAACTGATACCACAGAAATAAAGAAGATCATAAGAGACTATTATGAACAACTATACACCAACAAACTGGACACCCTAGTAGAAATGAATATATTCTTAGAAACATACAAACTATCAAGACTGAATCATAAAGAAATAGAAAAACATGAATAGATCAATAATGAGGGAGGAAATTGACTTAGAAATTAAAAACTTTCCAACAAAAAAGTTCCAGATGGTTTCACTGGTATATTTCACTAAACACTTAAAGAATTAGCACCAATCCTTCTCAATCTCTTCCGGAAAAGTGAAGAGGAGGGAAAACACTGAAACTCATTTTACGAGGCCAGCGTCACCTGAACCCAAAGCCAAATAAATATACCATAAGAAAAAACGATAGGTCAATATCCCTAATGAATATAAACACTCTTAAGAAAATACTAGCAAACCAAATTCAACAGTACACTAAATAAGGGGTCAACAAGAGAAAAAGCCATTATTGCTCTTTCTTGTTCTCGCCTCTTATTTACTGATGCTTAATGGAGATTTTGAGTAGAAGCTGGACCATTTTTATTTTTATTTTAAAACTAAAACTTTCTCCTAAGTCAATTTAAAAAATTTACTGCCTTATATTTTTTGCTTTCATTTTTTTTTTTTTTTTACTAAAAAACAACTTTGAATCCTTAATAAAATAAAACAAAGAATTCATACGACTTACTAGGAAAAACGAAACAAAGCAAATAATCCCTTTAAAATGTGGACAATAGAACTGAATATACATTTTTCCAAAGAAGACATACAGATGAGCAAAGGGTGCTCAACATCACTAATCATTAGGGAAATTCAAATCAAAACCATAATGAAATATCACCTCGTACCTTTTAGAATGGCTAGCATCAAAAAGCCAAGAGATAATTGCTAGTGAGGGTATGGGAAAAGGAAACACTTGCGCACTGTTGTTGAGACTGTAAATCAGTGCAGCCACTATGACAAACAGTATGGAAGTTCCTCAAAAAATTTTAAGTAAAATTATCATATGATCTAGTAATTCCACTTCTGAGTATATATCTGAAGGAAATGAAAACACTATGTTGAAGAGACATCTGCACCCTCATGTTCATACTGTTCATAGCACCATTATTTACAATAGCCAATACAAGGAGACAATCTAAATGTCCATCAATGGATGAGTGGATTAAAAAAATGTGGTATATAGACACAATGGCAAATTATTCAGCCATACAAAAGAATGAAATCCTGGCATTTATAGCAACATGTATGAACCTTGAGGGTACTATGCTAAGTAAAATAAATTAGATGGAGAAAGACAAATACTGTATGATATCGCTTATGTGAAATCTAAAAGCAAAACAAACAAAAAACCCATAGATACAAAGAACAGACTGGTGGTTGCCAGAGGCTGGGAGTGGGGTGTATGTTTGTGTATGAAATGGGTGAAGATGGTTAATAGGTACACAACTCCAGTTATAAAATACATAAGTCTTTGGGATGTAATGTACAGCACGGTGATAGTCTGTATTGTATATTTGTATATTTGAAAGTTGCTAGAAGAATAGATCCTAAAAGTTCTCATCAGAAGAAAAAAAATTATTAACTATATGAGGTAATGGACATTAATTAAATTTACTAAATGATCATTTTACAATATGTCTATCAAATTATTATGTTGTGCACATTAAACACACAATGTTGTATGTCAATTATAATTCAAAACAGGCAAAAAAGCAAAATATAGGTGTGTATACCCATAAATATGGCAAATATAAGTAAATGATCCACCACAAATTATAAGTAATCGATTTTGAATATATAAGAAAACTGATTCAATACCTAAAACTATCATAAGCTTATAAATTTAATAGTTTTGTGATTAAGTACAATCTTTTGAAAGTCTGCTGTTCCTCTCAATGTGAAAGGTGCATGAAGTTATCTGTACAGATCGTTCTGCAATACAGAACAATAAGAGAAACAAAGAGGTGCTCTTGCTCACACCTCTGAGTAAACTGGACTCCCCAGCCATCTAACACTTTCAAATTCTCTTATTTGGGGACAGATAAAGGGCCGAAATGAGAATAGTTAATTTTATCCTCAACTCAATTTCCCTTGAGACTATAATGGGAATATTCAAAGTTAAGAGTATCTGTCTCCATTGCCACCCTGCTAGTTTGTACCTCCTTCAAGGGCTTACTGTTACCTGCATGGTGAATGTGAAGTAACTGTAGAAAATCTCGATGACTTAAGCTAGAGTAAGAACATAGGCTTTGCTGTCAGCTAGACATTTAAATTCTCATTATCCTACTTACTGTGTGATCCTGATTGAGCCTTTGTTTCTTAGTCTAGTGACAACACCAACACCAAAGAGGTTACTCTCAATATTAAATGAGATACGTGAAAGACGACTGGGATGATTACTCTCCTAACAGGCCTGTATCTTCTGCCTCTATGCCTTTGCACCTCCATTCACATCTTCTTACAGGATTTCTCTGCCTATCTTCCCAGGTTAATAAAAATTTACTTCCTCCATACAGCTTTTCCCATTCCCTTTCAGCCCTCTTCTGAACTCTCTTTCCCTTTAGACCCGTATTAGGGCATCTCACTTTAGTGACACCTTGCACTTAGTTGTCCTCTCTCTCTCACTGCTCCTTCACAGTGTCTCATCAAGCTGTTCCTCCTCTGCTTATTCTGTAAATGCTGGTATCCTCAGGATTCTAGTCTAGAGTCATTCATCCAGTTATTCTTTCTATTTAACATGTAGCTATAATCAAGATATTGCTTTGAGTTCTAGGGATGTACAAGTGGACAAGATAGTCTGGGTCCTTCATTAGTGAAGTTTATTTAGAGAAACAAGTAGACAAATAGGCAATAGCAGATTGATAAGTGCTAGTAAGGAAACAGATCTGAATGACAGGATAGAGAGGGACTGAAACGGGACTATTTAGGTAGAGAAGATAGGAAAGACTCTCTGAGTTGCTTAAATCTATGTGAGCTGAATGAAAAAGCCAGTGGTAGAATGAGCTGGGGAAAGAATACACCAGTGAGAAGGAACAGAAAGTACAAAGGCATTGAAGCATAAATGAGACTGGCATATCTGAGGAACAGAGAAACTAGTCTTGATGGTTCTAGGTGAGCGAGAGTGAGAGAGAGAGGTTTTAAGATGAGTATAGAGGTATACAAAGGCCAGGGAGAGATAAGTGCATAGATTACTATTAAATGCAATGGAAAGCCATCAGAGCATTATACATAGAAGAGTTGTATGAACTGATTTGGACTCTGGTAGTTTGCAGAGAATAACTGAAGGCATTAAGAGTAGATTTATCAAGTTGGGGACTGTAGCAATCCAAGAGAAATGACATGATATCCTGGATTAGAGTGACAGCAGTAGAAATAGAGAGCAGTTGATGGATTTAGGATACACTTTGGAGGCAGAAACAAAACAACTTGGTAATGGATTGGATGTGAGGGAGTGAATAAAAGGGAAGAAACAAGGAAAATGACTACAGTTTTGGTTCGAGCCAAAAGGTTAAAGGTAGTGCCATGTACTAAGACAAAGGTGGATGGGAGGAACAAGATTGATGGGAAAATTATGAGTTCTGTCTTGAACAAGCTAAGTTTGAAATGCATATTATCATTCAACTGAGTATATTATTAGGAAGGCATTGGAGTATAAAAGTCAAGAAATAAGTAAGAGGTCTAAGCTGGGGATAACCTTGAGCTATATCAGCCTATATCAATGGTATTTAAAGTCATAGGACTGGATGAGATCATCCTAAGAGAGAGTACAGTTAGAGAAGATGGCCAAGACTGGGACCTGGAAAATTCTAGAGTTTAGAGCTCTGCAAAGAGAAAGTAAAGAGAGCAAAGTGACTCAACACATGGCCAGAAAGATAGTGAGATAACTGTCTTTTGCTGGATGACCTATTTAACTCCCATGAACTTACACTGCAGATCTGTCTCAGATCTCTACTTCCAGTCCTCAGCAGAGTTCCCAATTTGACCTTACAACTGTCTCTCAGTCATCTGTATATCCAAAACTGAATTCATTTTCTTTCATTCTAAACACGCCCTCTCTTGTATGTTCCCTAGCAGAGTGGATGGTAATATCTACCTACCTAGTTACTTAAAAAGAAACCTTAATGTTTAATTCTTTCTTCCCTCTTATAAGCATCCCATCAAATACCAGGTATTATTGGTTCTACCTCCTCATTGTCTCTGAAATAGATAAATGATCCACATCCTTGCTCTTACCACCATGTCTTTTGCTGCCACCATCTCGTTCCTGGATTACTACAACAGTCCATTAAATGAACTTCTTGCCTCTAATATTGTTCATCTTCTATTTTACATACTAAATACAGTTCAGTGCTGAACATCATAACTTCTCTACTTACTTCCCACCCTTAAGTAGGTCTTCTTAGCCTTCCATACCCCTTAATTTGAGCCTAAGGCCTTCTCTCTAACCTTTTTTTCTCACGTCCATTTACACCAGCCTCTTGTTTATGTATTTATAATTTACAGTTCCTTTAACACACCACATTCTCTCCTGTTCCTATGCTTTTGCATCTGTTGTCCCTCTCACTGCAACAAATCTTCCCTCTCTCCTCTTTAGTCCTCTCACTCTGAACAAATTAACTCTTACTTATTCTATTCAAGTTTTAGTATATACAACACTTCCTTTAGGAAGTCTTCGATGACTTTCCAAGAGGGTGTTAGATGCTCTCTTGGATGTTCCAAGAACACCTGCTATTTTTCCTCATCATAGCACTTAACGCACTATGCTGCATCTGCCTATTTCCTTATCTGCATCTTCCACCCAGCTTAAACTTCTTGCAGAGTAAGAGCTGTGTCTATTGGTTTCATAGTCATAACCATAATACTTAACTCAGTACCTGACAGAAAGTATTTGTTGAATGAATTGTGTACATATTCTCTTTTCTACTGGTTTATAGGATTCTTAAGATCCACATTTAGCAATTACATCTTTTAACACAAATTTATTTTAGTGGCTAAGTGCATTAAGAACTGGAACACATAAAACTTCTAATAAAGAGCAAATGTATAGGATCACATATATGGTGACAGAAGGAGACTAAACATTGGGTGGTGAGACATAATGTGATATACAGATGATGTGTAATATTGTATGCTTGAAACTTTATATAATCTTATTAACCAATGTCCCCCCACGAATAAATTTAATTAAGAAAGAGCAAAAGTACGTACTATCAGGTACAGAAATGATGATACTTAGAAAAAATGTATCTAATCATTGAATTGGCGATTGAGGAAAAACAAATTTAAAGTCTCTTCCCATTCATGTTTATTTTCAGCCTGGGTCCCAATATACAAAAAATAAATCTTCATAAAATGACTGTGACTACAATATAAATGATTCAGTTTCTTTTTTAAGCAGTTTGGATAAAAGTGCAAAGACCTCACATAGGAATCTGGAGACCTAAATTCTCTTAGTGATTCTCCTTGTAATCACTAACAAGGTTTATCCTTTGACTCAGTTATTTCTGAACTACCTATGGGCAAATTCCATGTCTTATCTGCCTTCCCTCTCTATCTTAAAGTCTAGCACCCGTATGCAGCAGGTACTTAACATTTTTCTGTTGATTGAATGAAAATAGAATAGATAGGATTATCCTTTGATAGGCTCCACTGTTAAACAAACAAACAAACCCTTAAATGTCTTTAAAATATCTGTAACTGAATATTTTATACCAAGGTGGGGGCGGGGAGGGGGAATGCAGGGTGTGGAATATTAGTACTGGTGTTTCCAGATGATTAAAAATAATCTGAGTTTTCTGTTTTCATTTAAGATAGTTATTTCATAGCTGGCTAGAAGTTTACGATTTCTCAATTTTCTTAAAGATATCTACTATTAATAAAATATCTTCACTGTGGAAGAGTAAAATCACATATTTAATTTCATTAAGAAACACACACACACACACACACACACACACACACACACACACAAGAGAGAAATCTGTTGTCAAATTTCTGTTCTGTTCCCATTGTGACAAACTAACCTGGCCTAGGTACAATTTTAAATAAAAGAAAGTTGTCAGAAGCATATCATGTCAGCCATTAACAAGAATCAATGGGCACAGTGTATTAAGACTAACCCTGGAAATCAGTTTAAGCTGACTATTTAATATAAACATCCAAAGTCAGTGGGTTCTGTGTCCAGGATCGTGCAGAGCATTTCCATCAGAGTACGAACAGAAATTTCAAATTTCCTCCCAGAAAAGGTTAAAGACTCATTTTGATCCAGAAACCTGTTATTATACTTGGCTTATCCTAGAACAAATTCTGACTTCAAATACTCTTAATCAGATGCAAATTTAGAGTTATATTGTTACAAACTTAATCACCTTGGTTGAATAACTCATAACTGAAATGAACACCAATGGTGAATACATAAGAAATATTCATGCAGATATTCATCACAGTGTATTTAGTTTTGCCGGATGCAGCCACCATCCAAACGTATACACCATACAAGAGGCATCTATTTGTATTTCTGCTATGCAAGTTGTAACTTATGGAATTCCAAACTTAATTAAACTGGCATGCATTTTAATCATTTTCCAGCAGATGTTGAAATTTAATAGCTTTGTCCTTTTATTCCTGTTTCTTTTAAAACACTATCATTATTTGAATTTGAGTTTACATTTGCTGACATTTCAATTCTTTGGTGGAAGGAGACTGGTTTTAATTGTTAACAAGCTTCCTGTTGTTTCCTCTTTCTTATGGCAGGTCATTATGTAAAAAAAAAAAAAAAACCCCCAAAAACAAAAAACCAAGAAGACATCAAAGAATAGAATTAATACTAAATTAATCCCAAACTTTGAGGTTAATTGGAAACACCATCTTCTCACCACTGTGCCTTTATGCTCTCGTATTTTATTCTTCTTTATCCTATAAACTAGTAAATGAAGTTGTGCACACTCAGCAACTCTTCCATGATTGGTAAAGATTCAAGAAATATAAAAGAGTTAACTAGTAAAATAAAGATGCCCTAGTTAGGTTTTTTAACTTGTTGCATATAAAAATAAATCAAGTATCTCTGTCCCTTATACTTTATTTAACAGCAAGAAAAAATAATTAGATAATAAAAATAAAAACAGAGTTTCCCAATTTGGAAAACTGATTTTACAGATGACTCTAAATATAATTTGGAGAAATATATTAGAGAGTCCTGCTCAGTGCTGGGCAGTAGATTATTCACAAATTAAATAATCAACTTCTTTAATTTTTGTAGAAAACTGTTCTACCAGTTCCCACCGAAATAAAAGAACATGAAAATACTCATGCATCTGAAGAGTGAGCATTATTTATTCTGCTAATGGCTAACTGTATAACACAGGTATTTATAGTGACTTCCACAGACAAAAAGTTTGTGTTAAAGAGAAAAATAGCTGGGCTCTTTTCCCTTCTGAAATCACATAAATACAGAGTAGCTATCATGACCAATCATTTCAGTTTCTTCTTATGTTACCTTAATACAGACACTGAAATAGAAACTAAAAACTCATAAGATAGTGAATTTTTGCTTTAGTTTTCTTATACATTTATAGCATTGGTTCCTTAGCTTTGAGATCCTGTTAAGAATCTTATGAAAGCAACTGGTCTCCTCTTCCTAGCAAAATTTTTGTAAAATTTCCAATGGGTTTATAGTGTCCCATAAATTAACACTTAGAATATTTAGCAGCTAAAAACCAACTGAACATGCTTACACCACTTGTCTTTTAAAACTCCCTCCCCATTCTCCTGCAGCATGCCAGAGGAACTACGAAACACAGAATCTTGCTTAAAATTGTTGGTTATTCTGGACACACTTCAAGTCATCACAAATCCAGTTTTCTACACTCCAGTTTCAGCCTCTACTCTCCTTTTAAGGAGAGTTTCCATGCTTAAAGTTTTCATGTTTGTGTTAAAGCAATCACTAATGGAATTAAATTTATTATCCAAACTAGAAACTCATAAGATAGTGAATTTTCACTTTAGTTTTCTTATACATTTATAGCATTGGTTCCTTGGCTTTGAGATCCTGTTAAGAATCTTATTAAAGCAACTGGTCTCCTCTTCCTAGCAAAATTTTTGTAAAATTTCCAATGGGTTTATAGAATCCCATAAATTAATGCTTAGAATCCTTATCAGCTAAAGATTTTGGCTCTTCAGTTTCACTTGAAGAGTTCAACCTTGGAAATGTAAAAAAAAGTTGACTCTAAAACCTGTTGGTTTATTTTTGTCCTCGTGAGACTGGCTGATAATTTATTCTCTCTTCTTGAAAGCTCATGTTATTTTTTGAATTTCCTCAAAAGCGGCATGCAATATTAAGTCAATTTAAGGAGCTAATTTTCATCATGTTCATGAACAAACTTAGGCTGGAAGACTTGTAGAGAAGTGGTAAAATAAGAGCAGAAGTCCAAGCCCTCTTTCTAGTAAATGACTGAAATAATCAACAAAAAACAAAAAATTGGAAAATATCCTGCATTAGCACTAAAAAACAAATGAATAGTGTCAGCTGAGAGGCAGAAAGTTTGAGGAATTTCTAAATAACATGTAGAAGAATCCATATTAAGAGACATCACTAAGAATCTAATGACAACTCTCCTTCCTAAGCCAGTTATGGAATGCTGTGGAAAATAAGAAAACCTGAGCCGACTGCCTAACACTCCTTACTTTGGAGGACATGGGTTGAAGTAGACAGGGCTCACAGGAAAAGGGACACTTTGTAATTGAAGCCCTACACTCCTGTCCCATAGCTGAAAAGGAACTAGAAACACAATAGAAACTCAACAGTGCTGTGGTTTCTCTCTCTAGTTGCATGTTCTTGTGGCAGGCTCGCCATGACACAGGAGAGCTGTTTTCCCAACCAAAAGGCATCCTCCTAATGTAGAGTGGCAAAAACTAAAGATGAGGGAACCTTTGGAGAAACAGGTATGTCTTATTTACCATGAAGCAGCCAAAGAAAGCTGTGTTTGGGAAAGAAAACATGCATGAACTCTCTGAACAGAACACTTATGGGTGACAAAACTCTTCTCCAACCTGGCTTCTCATTGAGAGTGGACTGACCTTGATTAAGAGTGCTCAATTTCCTCAACTGGTAGGGCTCACTGGGGGAGGGGAGCCCAATATGAGATTGAGCTCTTCCCTAACTAAGTGGGCTGAAGCACCAAAAAAGAAAGTCAAATGAAAACAAATTATGAACCTGGACTAGATGTTACGACAAGTGAAAGAGAGACGATGGCAGCAGCTTGGGGATGGGGTGAGGGTTTAGGATCTGATCTCTTAAGCAGTATTTTCAACAAACAGAAAAAAGTTTTATAGTGATAATGTATTAAATATACCATTAAAGGAATGTTTTCAACAATCTAAGATGATTCTATCAAACTTTTACGGTAGCAGGTGAGTTGGTCCTCTTTCAAAGATATATAAAAAGAGGAAACAAATCCAGAATACTATCTATGAAAAAACACAAAACTTCAACTAAAAGAGGAAAATAAATGTACTTTCAAGAGTAGAAGAAGAGTATGCTTTCAGAAATGAATTGCTTAGTGTTCTAGAAATAAACTTAGACCTCATGTGCCTTATCCTGCCCATGAAAGTTTTCATAAGTACTCTTTGAAACAGTTGAATAATTAGATTATAAAATAGGCTAAAATTAAGAAGGAAATTAAGAAGTTAAGGAAAATAAACCAGGTAACATAATTTCACAGCAAAATATAAAACACAATTAAAAGATGCATCCCCTACTCACAAAGAAACTAACATTACAAATAATAAAATTATGTCAAGTAGAGAATAAGCTGAAGAGATGTTTCTATTTCTAAATAAGTTTTTGCTCAAAAAATAAATTAAAACTTAAAAAAATAATTTCTAATAAATGGTAATAAATACAGCACATCTCAAAATGCATAGGCTGTAGCCAATTTATAATCAAAGTCTTAAAGTCCTTTTACTGACAACAGAAAATAGAATAAAAATAAATGACATAAGTATTCTAACAATAATTTAGGAAAATAAAACAACAAATTTAAGCAAAGGAGAAAAGTAATTAGCAATAAGAGAATTAATAACAAAAACATATGTAGTAGGCTTAATAAATAAATCCAAGAATTAGATTATTCGATAGGAATTACATGGACAAAAAAGATCACTACAGCAACACACACACACACACACACAAACCAGTGTAGACAGAGGTGCTATATTTATAGATATAGAGAATATTAAAATAATAATAAAATGGCATATACTTTAGACCAATAAATTAGAAAACCTAGATAGATTAAATGAGGTTACAGGGAGATATATATTGCCAGGATCAGCTCAAAAAAAAAAAAAAATGGTAAACATATATATGCTTACTGTTAAAGTGTACAGCTGAAACTTATTGGATTTTATTAACCAATGTCACCATAAAAAATAAATTAAAAAAAAAAAGAAATTACTTATCTAAAATTCAAATAAGAAAAAGGTATAAAACCTAAGGCTATATATATATTTTTTATTCTAAATAAAATACATTTAAAATGCCCAGTATCCAATTCTGCATTTGATGTGGGAAGTTTATTTACCTTCCTCTAAAACTACCGGTTTTAATAATCACTTTACTGTTTGGTTAGGGAACCTGAAGCTCAGAAGTCTTTCCTAAAATGCTCGCTAGAGATCCACCATATTTGACTTAGCCTCTCACGCTTGCATATATTCTCAGCTATGTCTTCTTAACAGTGCAAAGCACCTGGATGGCAATACCAAACATATGGCCTCCCCTAAGAGCCTACATTCTAAAGTACACAGACCACTTTCCTCCTCTTATCTGAGGGTGAAAAACAGAACAAAACAAAACAAACAAACAAAAAAACTGTTGTATAAGAAAATCTATCACCAGCTAAACTTTCTGGAAATTTCAAAACATTTCTTCTATTCCTGTCTTATAAAGCAAGGTCTTGAGTGTGTTTATTCATCAAAAGTATCACCCAATAAACATCGAATATCTACAACAGCTTTCAAATTTATTTTCCTATAGTGAAACATTTATGTTCATCAATACTACTGAAATTAGAACACTGACTACATCCCTAAAGTCTTCTGAAATAGCCAACAAAAGCTCAAGTCCCAACTGTAATAAATGTAATTGGGGTAGGATACTTTGGTGGGGGGGGGAGGAGGGGGGGAGGGGAGTATCAAATGTTACAAATGTTACTTATACAAGTATTTTGTTACAATTGATTCTCTGAGGTTCTAGCTCTGAAATAATTTAACTTTGTATATGAGATTTCCATGCCTAGACACCTAAAGTTCCAACTGCCCACCCCCACAGTTCTTCCACTCCACCCTACCCCTTCCACCATGGGCAGTTGTGGTATCCATTCCAAGAAGGAGCCAGAGAGGATAAAGAAAAAGAAAAGATATGAAAAACATCACAAAGTGAATTCATTCTTTTTGAAGAGTATGATTAAGTGTCTACTATGTAGTGCATGATATTAAGTATAAGGAGATAAGACACAGCCTTTGTCCTAGGGATTTCAGAGTTTGTAGAGAAGACAGGCACAAATGACTACAGTAAGTATGATGTTGAGAACAACAATGTCACAAATATAAGGCTTTGCTGATGAGAAACCTGAGCTGGGTTTTTAAGGAGAAAGGGCAAGTATCTAAGAGAGGAACAGCAAATACAAAGGTTTAAATCTGTGAATTGTTTTGTTTGAGACCTATAGTTAGGAATAATTACATTACAGAATCTGAGGGACAATATGATGACAAGGAGGTTGAAGAATAATCAGGAATCAGCTCAGGGATATGAAGCACAGAGTTTGGTTTCTTGTAGGCCAGTGGTTTTTCAAACCGAGTTCTTTAGATACTAAGGAAAAAAATGATAAGAATGAAGGTGTAGGTAAGTGAGATTTGGGGTTTTGTGTGGGAAAGAAAGGTAGAAATTCTTGCCCAACAAGTTCAACATTCTCAACAAAGTAAGAAACAAGCTATCTAGGAGGATTTAAGGAGGCTGTCGTGTACACATGTATGCACATATGTGTGTGCACATGTGTAAGTGTGCAAGGAGATTCAAGATCTTGAGAAGATGGCCAAGATTTTTTTTAAGTTCCTCCAAGACCCCCAGCAAGATTCAAAAACTATGCATGCCTTTGTTTGAGAATTACAAGTTATACATGTATAACATTATACAATCACAGATTCTCCCAGAAACCCATTACTTGTTCTCCCAATCTTCTCAACATAAAAAAAGTTAAAATAACACATTAATTTCACATTTTTCAGGAAAAGGTTAGGTCAGATTAACATGTGTAAAGGTGGGTGAACATTTCTAGGGCCTTCATTTGCATTGGAGCTTTCTTTCAGAATACAAAGTGTTTTCACTAAGACTTTCATTTCCGCTTAAAATATACTATGAGATCAACAGAGGCGACTGATGCTTCATCTTTTGGTAAGGAAACTGAAACACAAGAATGGTGAAAACAACTTTCATAGGGTCCAGTCATGGCTTTACTTGTCCTAATCTCAAAGTACATGTCATATATAGATAGGCATTAATACCAAAAATGCTATAGTGCTATTTGTGTATTTAGAGATTGCCTAAGTTCTCAGCAGAATCCCAAGAGAGTGTCCATAGTCTTCCATAATTCAGTCTCTTGGGACATAGAGACTATGAGGCCATTCTGGGCTTTAAAATACACACAAGATACCGCATATAAAAAGGTTTTGTTTTCACACAGTCCGGTCATGACTTGTACCATAATGTGGCATGTGTAATAGAGAGAGTAAAAAAATGTATAAAGAAAGAGTTGTAGTGCTATTGTAAACAGAAAAATAAACATTTTCTCCTTTAAATACTCTTCTGCTTACTTTCTAGATAATTATATTTTATTAAAAACAAGAAGACCCTTAATAACAAACATATGGGTAGCAGAACAGTTTGAAGAACACTGCATTTGATGATCTCTAGGGTCTATTTTTGCTAAAAGTCCTGTTTCAAAGGTTAAATTTACCAAGCTTGTTAAAACAATGACCATGAATTTCAATTTATAAGATTGATCTGTAAGAAAGGGACATTTAAAGCCTTAATTTTAAAGTCCAGGTGGTGATTTAAATTTGAGATAACCAAAACCATTTTTCTTCTGAAAGAGAAACAGGAAAAAAGTACAATGATAGAAATACTATTACATCTCAAACTACTAAAGAGATAGAAAGATGACTTATTTTAAATCAGAAAACATCAACAATGACTAGGTTAAAGAATCTAAGCGTCTACAAGCAATGACCCTCTTCTAGTCTTATCAATGCTTCTTTGACCCTTTCTAAACAAGGTAGATCTGTTTAATAAAAGAGGATAAAAATATCTGCATTAATTAGAAAAATAGCTACAAAACAGTGCTAATGGGCCAATCCAAACCTTCTAACTCTATTCCACACAAGCAAGCTGGAAAAATACAAACTACTAACACTTCTTACAGCCAGAGTCGAGAGTTAGGGTGAGGGGTGCTCTCAATATGGAGATCTAAGGCCAGTCCAGTTTCTGCCAATGGCTAATAGCATGTCCTTAGGGAAGTCATGTTTCACCTTTGGCCATCCTAACTTCCTTATTTCCTTTAATGCCAAACTTGAAAAGAAACTTTTCCTCTCCTTTATTTCTCATGCAATTCACAATTAAATCCTCATGATTTTTCCTTAAAAGATAACAAATCTATCTTTTTTCAGTCTTATCTCTATTATCATAATCCATGTTTGCAACCTCACTCCTAAATCACTACAACCATCTCCCTACTCTTCTAAACTTGTCAAAACAGAAATATTGTTACAAAACAGAAATTCACATTACATATCTCTTTCAATTTTCCTCAATATGTGGAGGATAGCATGTAATAATCTTTAGTCTGGCCTTAGGGTTTTAGAAAATTTGGCCTCACCTACTTTTCCATCTTCTCTGCCACTATTTGCCAACTCTACACAAGGTGACCTGCCCCAGTTCCCTCCCCTCCACACACACACACACACTGCCTTATGTCTAGTGGATCCCTGCCCTCGAAGCCAACATCTTGACTTCACTCCAACTCATGCTGTTTCTCCTCCACTTCTCTCAACTGGGGTGTCATTCCTGAGTGTGTATGTGTGTGTTGTTTTATGGCAGGCAGTGTGAGTGCTATGTGACTATACCATTAAATAACATTAATTAGAACTTTTTCCTTGGAGGGTTCCTTTTTTTCAGACTCACTGCAGTATAAATAACAAAACTGTAAGATATGTAAAGTGTACAATATAACAGTTTGATAGACATATATGTTGTGAATTCCCCCAAGTTAATTATCACATCATTTTGCATATTTAGCTTTTTTCTTTCCTTTTTTTTTTTTTTTTGTGAGAACATTTAGGTTCTACTCTCTTAGAAAATGTCAATTATCAAATTTTAATACAGTGTTAGCAATTATAGTCACCATGTTATACATTAGATCCTCAGACCTTATTCATCTTACAACTGAAAGTTTGTACCCTTTTACCAACTATCTTCATTCTTCCTTTCCTTCAGGACTCGGGCTACAATCTGCCACTTCCCTTTGTGAAGTCTTCCCTGTTTTAGTCTAAATGACACTTGCTGTTCCTTGAACTTCCAAATTTCTTATCTGTTATCACTTACTTGGGTACATGGGTCAATGTTTATTGGTGACATAAGTTGCTCTGATTCTCTTTAATTCACCTTGGAAAACCTTTTAGGGCTTTGTGCCTTTCCCCGTCTACCTGGAATGCTCTTCCCCCATGTGACTTTCTGGTTATGTTTTATTCCTTTTTCACACTTCAACTAAAAAAAAAAAAAATTCTGATGAGGTCTTTCTTGACTACTCCATCTTCAATTACTACCTCAACATAACCCTAATTTCCTTTTTCTAATTAAAATATTTGCTTAGCACTTCTTGGTACTGAACATACTATACATTTTATTTGTTTTTGTTTATATCTGTCTCCCACTCTAGGTTCTAAGCTAAACAAGGAGAAAGACTTTTGTGTATTTTGCTCATTAATGTATCTCAGTTCTTAAAGAGTGCCTGGTATTTGATAAGTGCTCAAGAAATACTTGATTGATTGATTTCACTATTAAAAAACTGAAAGCAACATTAATAATAGTAATTGATAACAAAAAATGCTGATATAAAATTGAGACCTTACTATGTGTCAGGCCCTGCACATATTATCCATATAATATTACATGAGCTCATTAGTTTTAACTATGACCTATTTTCCTCCTTGCCCCCCCCCCAAAAAAAAGGGCTTAAAGAGGTTAAATAATTTTAAAGAGGTTAAATAATTAGCAAGAACACAGAGCTAATAAATGTTACTAAAAATAAGCCCTGGGCTTATTTGCTACTGAAAATAAGTCCTAGACTGAACTTATCCAACTGTAAAAAATAAATGCCAAAGTTTTTTGGATATGAGGGAAGGACTCCAAGAGTTACTTTTAAAATCTTTTATACAAGCAGCTAATATTTTAATTTCCTGCTATCTTTTCTTGTTAGTAACTTATTTTATACTTTGCCCTAACTTTTGCACTTTCTTACTTACCCACCCTTCATTTTCAAGGAGAAAATCTTATGACTTCACTGCAGAGATAAAAATTCCATTAAAAAAATTTGTCTCAGTTCTCATGTTAAGCCCAACTACAGAATGAGTAGCCACAGCCCCCACAGTGAGAGGCAAAGTGTCCACTAAGAGAGGAGGGGGAAAGCAAAGAATGCTTTATTCATAATTACCTAAGATTTTCCAGCATGAGAGGGGAAAGAGGAAGTCTATTTTCAGTGACAATGATTACTCTAAAAACATTAACATGCAAGGGGAAAATTTTCATTCTGAGAGTTACTACAGTGCTGAGTTCTCTTTCCCTTACAGAGTGACTTAAAATTCCCAGGGCAGAGAGGTAATCTAGGCAGATGCACTTGCCCCATGTCTCGAAAATGGCAACATCCAGGAATCATGGGAGTTTAACTGAGGACACACTGGGAAGGATTTCTCAGCACCAGGTCAGACTCTAAGAAGTATCAAGTGGCAGAATGCATACTTATATCCTCAGGCTTCTGGGGTGAGGGCAGGGATTACAGCTACACAGGCTTTTTAGAAGATTTGTTATGCTGAAAGCATAAACAGGATTCAAGAAACCAAAGCTGAATTACCTGCCAGAGTTATAAAGGTGGGGGAAAAAAAGACTCATTCTCCCTTTTCTCTACCTAACTTCCACTTTATTTCTTACAAGACCTCCGTAATTTTAATTGGCTTATAGTACAGACAAAGCTATATATATATATACTACAGTTCATTCCAGTCTTCATCTTAAATATTTTGGAAAAGAATACATCAGTTCCCTACTTCTGTACATCCACATAAGTGGTAATGAACTGATAAATATCCCTTAGGTTGTGACATTCATTAGGATGTCAGTGACTTTCAGAACAAATTGATCTTTATTAAGATCAACTTTAAGAACTTGATATATAAAGTATTTGGTGTCTCACTCTCTGTCAGTACCTCTGTTTGTCTTTTCAGAGAAATCATATAGGTTCTCCTGAGTTCTGTTATTCTATACTTTAGTTCTCCACTAGTTTTGTGGAACCAAATTATCATGAAACTGGGCTGCCTCAACTCAATAGGTGCTCATTTTTCAGTCCAGCAAATAACCACAAACATCACCTTTTTGGTTTCCAACAAGATAGAGATAAAATGGCCACAAGTGAGGTAAAATGGACAGGAGAAGTACCGTGACAAGTGGTTATAGATATCACATTTTTCCATGCTCCTTGCTATATTTGAATGGTTCTTATATCTCTTTTTTAAATTCTCAGACATTGAGAATCTGATGAAAATTTTTTGTCCAGAATAAAAATGTATATATATACAAAAGCATACAACTTTAGAGAATTCATAGATCTTAAAATTTAAGCTATATGTTCACAGTGCAGATAATAAAGATATTTGAAAGAGTACAGAGTAATTTAGAGTTGAAGACTGGAAGAGACATTGGTCATTAAAGTGGGAAGAAACTTATAGTCCTTGCAAATCAAGCATCAGCTGCCCCCATGGTCTCACCAGCAGCTCTTTCCCTCACTGCTCCTCCTGGATCATGGCCTGTTGGCTGCTGCTGAGCCCATCTCCTGCTTCCAAGCGTAACTCAACAGGAGCAAGGGCGAGTAAACAATCTTGAGAGGGTCTGCTGCTGAATGTTGGCCAGCCTGGGAAAAGACACAGAGGTTGAACATTTTTAAGTTAGTAAAAAGGAACAAGGCATGTACATCTGGTATGAAAGCTATTACATATAGTTTAAAAGGTTTAAGATGCCTATAATTGGCTACTTCTACTACACCGTTGGCTGTTAACAACAACAACAAAAGGATTCAAGGATCTTTCTCAAAGCAGCGAAACTGCCAAAGGCACATAATAACACTGTCTAACACGTAGAGAGCACTTGGGATGCCCAAAGTATCTCCACTTACATCGGTGCCCCTCACATCTTCATTGTGATAACCGATTGGGCTTAGGACCCACTGGTTTATATTCCTTCATCTGTTGAATCCAATGGCTCTCAGCTTTGGTTGTAAATAGTATCACCTGTGGCGTAATAGTATTACGCCTCTGCTTAGAGATTGTGATTTGTTGGGCTAAGATGAAGCCTCATTCCCCAGGTGATTCTAAGGTGCAGCCATTTGTACTTGCTGAGATGTAACACTAACTATACTACTATATCAAGGCAATGTGCTAAGTGCTATGGAAAAGGTAAAGCATTATAACAAGCAATCTGGGTGCTCAGGGGCTTAAATTTAGCTAGAGAGATTAGATACGAACTTTAAAAAAGATCACCTGATTAAAAAAAAATACTTTGAAAATATAACTAAAGAAAAGGCTTCATTAGTCAAAGATGTAGTGAAAATCTTGGGTGCTACAAAAAGTGGAGATAACCATGAAATAAAGGAAAAAAATTAATGCATGAGGAAATTTTTCTGAGTTCTAAGGGTGACATTCAGAGAAAGACAGAGAAGAACAGGAAGAGAGCACTGTTTTCAAGCAGATAGAGCTGCACGAATATGTACAGCAAATTGAGGGAGACACAAAGCTCATTCTGACTAAAAGATTTCTATAAAAGAGCAGTAGAAGAATTTAGACAGGAAGATTTGAACGAGAACATAAAGAGTATTGGTAAAGTGGCTAAAGGAGTTAAGACATTTTCCCAAATATCTGGAAATAGTATCTGGAATAGTGTTGGAAACTCTTGAAGGCTGATGTCCCAAAGGGTCTTAGTAAATTTACTGAGTTCTTACTAAATGCCAAAAACTGTGCTGGATGCACTACATATGTTACCTCATTTAATTAACACAAACAGCTGGTGAGGTAGTTATTATTATCACTATTATACAGAGTAAAAAGAGAGGTCACTTAATTTTCTCAAGGTTACATAGCTAGAAACAGTAAGCTGAGACTGTGGCACGCTGTTTCTTTAGAAACATGGCATCATATAAGTCATGCATTAAGATTTAGGGTTTTGAAAAACTGAGATATGATTCACATACCATAAAATTCATCCTTTTAAAATATACAATTCAGCAGTTTTTAGTATAGTTAAAAAGTTATATCATTATTGCCACCATATAATTCCAGAATGATTTCATCATTTCCAAAATACATCCAGATTTTCATCTTCTCAAACTGAAACTCTGTACCCACTAAACCCTAACTTCCTATTTCCCCTCTCCCAAGCCCCTGGTAAACACAATTCTACTTTTTGTCTCCATGAATTTGACTATTCTATGTGCCTCATAGCTATTTTATTTAGCATAATGTCTTTGATATTCATACATATTTTAGCATGTGTCCTAATTTCCTTCCTTTTTAAGGCTGAATTGTATTCCATTATATGTACTATGTTTTGTTCATCCATTCATCTGTTGATGGACACTTGGGTTGCTTCCACCTTTAGGCTATTGTGAATAACTCTGCCTTAAAATAGGGATTTATTACTTATAAGTTTTTGTTTGGATATATGTTTTCATTTTCAGTTCTCTGGGAGCAGAATCGCTGGGTCATATGGTAATTCTATGTTTAACCTTTAGAAGAACTGTCAAACTATTTTGCAAAGTAGCTGTACTATTTTACATTTTCATCAGCAATGTATGTGTGTTGCAGTTTTTCCACATCCTCACCAACCCTTATCGTCTATATTATGAGCATCCACATGTGAAGTAGTAGAAGATTTGGGTGTTATGATTGTTCAATGCAAGATACTGGCTTATTGTAGGAGTTCAGGCATAAAGTGATAAGAGAATCTTTGCTTATCAGAGGAAATGAAATAAAATGATCAAGTAGGGAAATACTAATTGAGAAATGAATGTATTTTAGTAACATTGTAGATATAGGGAGAAAAACAACTTAATTTAGTAATAAAGTTTTGAGTTTGGTAGCTTGGAAGAATGATGGTATTAATCAAAGAAATAGACAATTCTAGAAAGAATCTGAAATGACAAAATAAATTCTTGACATGATATATTTGAGGAAGATACACATTCCAAATAAATAATTACCAGACAGGTAGAGTTCAGGAGGTCAAGGTTGGAGACAATATCTCTCGTTTTTAGAAAGGGTCAAAGCAGCATTGGTAAGACTCAACAAGGGTCAGTGTCTGTATATGCTTAGATTCCTAAGGCTGGATTTAGCAACTTCTGGACCAAACATCGAGAAAGGCAGAGCAACAGAACTATATACTTGCCTTCATGTTTTCTGTTTAAAATAGCTAAACAAAACTTAAATAGTAAAAATAACATTCTTTACACTCAGAGTTTTATTGGAACTTTAGCTGTAAATCCATTAAGTTGGTGGTAGATTTTTTATCTATAGATTGGAGCATTCAGAACAGCAGTGCCCATGGCTCGGGATGGTATAAGCAGGCTTAATGGGACTGCCCTCTAAGGCCTGGCACAGGATTGGGAGTCCTAGATGAATGAGTGTCACTATAAGCAGTTATCTGGTTGGCTGGGAACCAAGCTGGCAAACTATCAAGGAGAAACGTGAAGTTCTAGTTCGCTATGCTTCTAACAACCCCCTTATAAAAAGAGGCTATCCCACAAATAGAATGTACATCTGTAAGAGACCACAGGTCTCTTGTTAGAACACAGTTCCTCAACGGTCAACAATCCTGACTTTGTTCAGTTTTGGAAAGTCTCCAATATGATAACATTCAGGAATCAATACAGTAATGACTCATATGCTTGGATAACTGTTTTGAAAGGGAAGCTTAATGATACTATTTAGGATGCTATAGTAAATATTCTCAAACAAGGTACAAAATATTGTCAGTCAGCTTATACACTGTTTTCCCTCTGACCTGATATACCTAGATTATAAGAAAAAAATCACTTAGAAGGCAAAACAGAATAAACATGAAGAGTAACTGCTGAAAACAGGTTAAGAACCATAGAGAAAAAGAGAAAAACAGGAAGAGAGCAGTATCAAAAATAAAAGGTTATGAGTACATTTAAATGTTCTTATTCCCGTACACACATCTACATTTTTAATGAAATGAAATAAACCTTACTATCAAAGTTGTAGTCTTTCTGAGAATAATGTGGTTGCAAGACAGATTTTTCTTTGTTTCCCTAAATTGAAACCTCTTCTAGTATATTTTATTTTCATGAACTGTTCACTGTGTTTCAAAATGATGATGTCTACTTTCTGTAGTTTTTCAGAATATAGATGAAAAATAATAAAAATAAAAATAGCTAAGATTTATTGAATGTCCTAGTCATTTAATCTTCAGATACTATCGGTCATATCTCTTGGCACACTTTTTGTAGGTGGCAGGCCTCCAGAGTCTGTGCTCTTAGCCACCATGCCTCACAGCCTCCACCGGCTTGCAGGAGAATCAATGAAGAAAACACTTCATTTGGGTGGAAGGTCAGTTATTCTATATTTCAAACTTAGATGCAGATATTTTCTCTCAAAAAGTAAACACAACTTTTCTATACAAATCAGTCACTCCACCTATAAACATGGATGTATCAATACAAGCTACGCATCATGTATGAAAATCTTTCTTTAGGGACTTAAATACATTGTCCTTTCAACAGATGGACCCATCAATGATCAAAAGCCATTAAATACTTCCCTTACAAACAGGGGACTGATATCCTGCTGGATCTAGTCCTTCCTTTCCCCTGTCTCTTCAAAGATTACAGGCAATAGCTGTTTCCTTCTGCTGTGATGCTGCCTCAGCTGCTTCCCGGCTCACTGGAGTTCACGCAACAGCAGGTTACTGACCTCAGCAGGACATGCCCACAAAACGGTTTTCCTCCCCCTTCTCTATCTCCCTCTCTCTCCTTTTTATCCTCCTTCTCCACCCCCAACACACACCCTCTTTCTGCAAGTAAATGATCCCAACTGTATGACGCCCAAAGGGAAGTGCTATTTCAGAATGTCAGATACTTTTCAGCAATGGTTATTCTATTCATTTTTTTTTTTTAATCACTACAGTAGTTAAGCTCTAAGAAGAAAACTAAAGGAAGTCCTCATACTTATTTACTCTCTGCACTTCCTAACACAAAGTGGTGACTCCAAGGAAAAATTCAGTAAGCGTTTACAGAACAAATTCCACTAAGATAAAAACAAACATACATCAAACAAGATTGTTTCTAATCAACTGTGTGGATAGAACTAAAATTGCCAAACAAGGCTGAAATATTAGGCAGCAGTTATAAACTGTTTGCATAGTATTTCCATTGCACAAAAAAATTATTTAAGAACCAAACACAGAAATGGAGAGGTGCAGGTATGAATTCACTTGGCATTGTTCGTAGGTTATCAGATCAACTTATATACCTTCCAGAAACAACCAAAAAAAAAAAAAAAGTTATGAGAAAATGTTTTTTAAAAATCAAGATGGAAAATCCACATTAGAAAAAAATTGAGTAAAAATCAAGCAGAGAAGCATATATAAATTCTTGCATGTGAAACACAAATATTTCTATGATACTCTGTCACCTGCTAATATTTGACCTGTTTGATTGAAGACTGGGCTATTACAAACCAGTGGAGGTGTATTCAATATCTTAACTCTGAAAAGCCAGTAGAGGATATGGTTTATTTTTCATTCACTAAAACAGGAAACATAATTCTCTACAAAAGCATTCTCATCTCTAAAGTACAAGTATTTTGGGGCTCCCCTCTAGAAACTTCATCTATAAAAGAGAAGAAAGGGTAAAGTAGAAGAAAGAGATAAAGTGTTTACACTGATTTTAATGATCCGTCTGTCATTTCCTTCTTCCTCCACACAAGGAACTTTAGGCATTGGCAATTGTATTTATGTGGTTGACTGCAGGACAATAATTCTGTTGGGAGCTGGGTTTTGAGCTGAATCTCAGTAGAAATTTCTCTACCATAACTCTCATAAACCCATAAGCAAACTAAGGTAGTAGGTAGGTAGAAGAGATAACCAAATTATAAATCCATCTCAGGTTCTAATTCTGACACTAATTCTCCATAACTTCCTGATCTTGAGCCAATTACTTAAGAAAAATGAGGACTAGAGAAGTCTATCAAATGTTGAATTGTATTATCTCTGTTCCAAACCAGGTTTAAGGCTTTATGATTCTATGACTTAGATACTGTCTAATTTGATGCAGATAGAACAAACATATAAATAAGAAAAAGAGGCACTGCACAAATGAATAAAATATACTTATGTAATATTAAAACTTTATAATGAATAACCCTTAAATTGTAATATGTAACTGTAACTGATAGTCACAATGCTCATTATTGATTCCAAAGAAATTTTTATAATGTCTATTCTTTTAGATTTGGTAATTTCATATAATAAGTGTAATGGATTTTTCAGAGTAATGAAGTTATTACCATGGTTCATTTAGATCAAACTGCTAATTACATCCATTTATAACAGCAATATATTGAGGATCAATAACTTGGTAGACTGTAAGTGCTTTTTAAAAAACTGCTTCGAATCTATAACATTAACCTAGATATCCAAAAAATGAATTCATTTTCTCTACTCTTTAGGAAAATTATTAGGTGTATATTAACCCCACCTTCCCATTTCTTTAAGACAGATAAGAAGTAAAAGAATACATTTTTAAATCAATTAATTAAGATATAAATTATTCAACAGCCCAAAGAATATCTTTATGCAAGGATGCTGTAAGTCATGCGAGCTATATGAGTGAAGATTTAAAGCCACTGCATTAATAACATCAGTACAAACACCAAAGGATCAATGAGAAAAATTCTAATGCTTGATGAGATGGCAAGCAGTATATAAAATGAAATTTTATGCCATATATAAAAATGCCAACATTTGATTTAGTACTGTTTTTAAAAACAATATTACTTCAGCTATAAAATTGTTGACATTTTGCATTCTTAAAATGTAAACAAGGAAATTTCAACAAATCTTATTTCGAATAAAGAGGCAAAGGAAAGAGAAAAACTCTGCAAATTTCCCAAAGATTCTAATTTTATCTTATTCCTTAAAAATGGAATATTATACTGAAAAAGATTTCAGAACATACAGGAAAACTCTAGAGTAATGTTTATTTGGATTGTTAAAAAAAAAATCATGCATTTTGCAAAATTGAAAGAGTCATTAAGATGACATAAATTACTTCTATCATAAGGTATTCTTAAAAAGTTTAGTAAACGTCAAGTTAAGACAAATAAATGATGATTCTCTTGTCATACACGAGTGATAATCAAAATATTTAACAGCTGGCATGTCTAAAAAACATGGGTCATAGTGCTGAAGGAGGGCCCTAGAGGCCACTTACAAGCTTTATATAATTATTATAGTTGCAGGATTGTGGGGAGGCCCAGAGAGCAATGAAGAGACAGCCATAGTGGCTTAGGACAGCAGAATCCTCCCGCTACCTTGGAAATATTTCAGTAACCATCAGCATAGCCACACTCATGTACACCTGCTGCGTATCAGTTCTGGGTGTTTGTATGATTCTTAAATAAGGGATAGAAATGGACAGTAAGCAATTGTTAAGTCTTTGCAAATCTACCACTTGTTATTGGAGAAAATGTAACCTAATTTCGGCAGTAGCTAGAAAGCAACATCATGGAGAAAATTTGATGAGAGGAATAAAATATTAAAAAGATTTTTTATTTTCAAAATTAAACATGAAAATTATATAAAATATTTAATGACAATTTTAAAATTATTTAAAAATGAAAATATAAGGTTAAATCTTCAAGTAACTGCAATGGCAGAATTTAAATATATTTCTCCCTAACTAAAGAAGACAGTTAGTATAAAAAGATATAAATTCAATCATACTTAAGACTACAGAGTCTTATAAGTAAATGAGAAATTGAAATAGATATTTTAACATAATTTTGTCATTTTTCATAAAATTATAATTTTCATATTAAATTGAATTTGTATACATTAAATTTCCTGGATATGCTGTCAACTTCTGCTACTTAAAAGTTGATTCCTTATGAACAAGTATATTGTAATGATGAAGAAATGTGAGCCTAATTAAAAAAAAATCTGATGCCATGTTAGAGACGTAAGGGGTAGTCTGTATAGAATTGGACATTTTTGAAAAATGTTTTAAATAATTTTTTATTTACTAGATCTTCTAGATGAAATATATAGGCTTTATATATAGGAAATATAAAGGGAACAGGAAATTGTTGTTGAATGTCTTCTTGTTGAAAGGGATTAAAGTCACCTAGCAACCTCTGTGTTGTAG
>NW_011888848.1:4165960-4204084 GCF_000151845.1 Pteropus vampyrus
AGGTTAAATCTTCAAGTAACTGCAATGGCAGAATTTAAATATATTTCTCCCTAACTAAAGAAGACAGTTAGTATAAAAAGATATAAATTCAATCACACTTAAGACTACAGAGTCTTATAAGTAAATGAGAAATTGAAATAGATATTTTAACATAATTTTGACATTTTTCATAAAATTATAATTTTCATATTAAATTGAATTTGTATACATTAAATTTCCTGGATATGCTGTCAACTACTGCTACTTAAAAGTTGATTCCTTATGAACAAGTATATTGTAATGATGAAGAAATGTAAGCCTAATTAAAAAAAAAATCTGATGCCATGTTAGAGACGTAAGGGGTAGTCTGTATAGAATTGCACATTTTTGAAAAATGTTTTAAATAATTTTTTATTTACTAGATCTTCTAGATGAAATATATAGGGTTTATATATAGGAAATATAAAGGGAACAGGAAATTGTTGTTGAATGTCTTCTTGTTGAAAGGGATTAAAGTCACCTAGCAACCTCTGTGTTGTAGAAACCAAAATAAAAGAAGAGTTGGTCGTCTACCAGTTCTTCCAGAAGAGAAGAGTACAGCAAGTAGAAAAGCACTATTTGTGCTGTAGAGCTTTGAAATACATTTTTCATCACATGACAAAGTAAAAATCATCAAGAAATTCTCAGGAAAAGAAATCCTTTAAAGGCACATTGATTGTAACTAAAGCGAGAATTTACAAACCACGCCACACAGACACACACACACACACACACACACACACTCCAAAAATAAAACAAACAAATAACAAAAGACTTGACCAAAGAGTACATATATCATAGTTTGGGGTGATGGGGGGGTTAAATGATGAAAACTTTTGTAAGGTCTTTAAAATATTCTAAGTAGAATATAAATGAGCATAATGTTAATAATAATTTGTAGAACCAGAGACTTTATTTTTAAACTTACCTTTATAAAGGCAAACAAGGAATGAATATTAAAGACAGGAAGTAGTTAGGGAAAATAACTTTAACATAGAGGAATAAATATGAGAATTTCAGTAATAAAGAATGATAAAAGGACAACCAATTAGATGTGAAATAGTTTGTGATAATAGTAAATGATAGACAATGTTTATATTTCAGAAAGTTTTTCTGAGTGTCATATTTCAGAGTGCAGAAAATAATCTCTGAAATCATCATAACTTAACTCTAGTAAAACAAACCTACTATATATTTTAAAACAATAGAGCTCAATAATTTTAGAACATGTATGCATATATTTTATACATGTTTAAGTGTGAGAACAGAAAAGAGCAGGCATGTGAGAATTTGTATTTTCCTCTATATATTAATGACTGGGGTTTTGGAATGTGGGGCAGTAGTTTTAGATAGTGAAAAAATAAAATCAGCATTTTTAAATTATCGTTGAGCAAAATGGAGTTTGGGGGAAAAAAAGGAGCTACTGACTGCCTTTAGAGAAAGATGTCTAGGAAAAGCTCTTTGTGTCAAGTTAACTCGGGTTCATAAGCCATGGAAATCAATATTAATGTCTTGATTCTTTATTGTCTCTGAGTGGATGAGAAGCTAAATGAAAACTGGAGCATCTAACTTTTTATACTTGGGGGTATGAAAGTGTTATTTCTAAGAAAGATCAATTGTCAGAAAACCAGAAAAGCATACCTACTCTAACCTCCAAGAATGAACCAGTAAAAGAAGGGAAACAAAGGAACAACTGTTAGTGTATGCATGTTTGGTTTTTTTTCAGCTCAGAAGCCAGATACTATGCATGCTAGAAAAACCTTTTTCCTTTTGAGAAAGATGAGTAAAATTAAAGAACCTATAAATGTGGAGTAAACTTAAATCAGTTCCCACTAGGAATGCAGCTGCTTTACAGAACCTCACTGTAGATAGTATTATAGTGGGAATTCACGCTTCCCTCCGAGTGCCACTAAAATGACTTAACACTCTAGGTTTATCACTGGTCAGTGTACACAGGTCACCTCCAGAGCCACGAATGAGGTCATGCTTTATCAGAAAGCAGGTCAGAGGTGACATAAATCATCTAAATAAAACAGCTATCTAAAAATAAGTTTCTATTATAAGCAGTAATTTCTTAAATAAAGAGGATATAGACCCTTCATTTTCTGAGGTGTGATGAGGAGGGAAATCTTCATTTAAAACCAACTAAGACTTTTTCATCTTCAACATTCTAAGAAAAGACATGGAGTCTGTAAGTACATAAACCTGGTTTATCGCCTTTGATGTACGATGGGCACTCAATGAAGCCAACTGAACTCTGCCCACTGACTCCCTTCTGGAAATCCCCTATCCCCATCTCCACTTGCCTTTCTTTGAAGGACTGGTGCTAACTGTTCATTGCAAAAAAGTTGTGGGTCAGTTAAGAAGGATTGGGTTTCTTTCCTTAACTTCAGGTTGGAAAACTGAGTGTCAAAAGAGGACTTGTATTTAAACACTGTAGCTACCCATAAGAAAGAGAAGCCATACTTTTATTGCCTAGTTTCTTTCTATAAGGGCTTTTGCAGAATTTTACTTTTTAATGAATAAACTTTATTTTTGAGAACAGATTTAGGTTCTCTCTAAAATTTAGGAAAGAATAAAGAGCTGTCATATACTTCTGTTCACACACATGCATACCTTTCTAAACATCCCCCTCCTGAGGGGCATATTTGTTATAGCTGATGAACCTACACTGACGCATCATTATCACCCAGAGACCACAGTTTACATTAGGGGGGAATGTTGTACATTCTATGTCACAGCTGTCCCCAACCTTTTTGGCACCAGGGACTGGTGCTCCTATGAGAAGCTAATGCTTGATGACATGAGGTGGAGCTGAGGCAGTGATGCTAGCACTGGGGAGCAGCTGCAAAAACAGATGCTTTATTCGGTGGCCCGTTGCTCACCTTCTGCTGTGCAGCCCGGTTCCTAATAGGCCAGAGACCGGTACTGGTCTGCGGCCCGGGGATTGGGGAACCCTGCTCTATAAATTTTGATGGATATAAAATGTCATGTATCCACTATTGCTGTATATTATAGAATAGTTCCAATGCCCTGAAAATCCTCTGTACTCTGCCTATTCACCCTTCCTATCTTTTACTCTCTCGAAACCGCTAAACTTTTTACTGTCTCCATAGTTTTGCGTTTTCCAGAATGAAATACAATGAATCAAGCAGTGTGTAGTTTTTATAGAATGACTTATTTAACTTAGTAATATGCATTTAACGTTACTACAGGTATTGTCACGGTTTGGTAGCTTATTTCCTTTTAGTGCTGAATAATATTCCATTGTCTGAATACCACAGTTTATCCATTCACCTACTGAAGGAGATCTTGTTTGCTACCAAGTTTAGGCAGTTGTGAAGAAAGCTGCTATAAACATCTGTGTGCAGGTTTTGCGTAGATTTAACTTTTCAACTCATTTGGTAAATACCAAGGAGCACAATTCCTGAATTGCATGGTTAGAGTAAGTTTAATTTTGTAAGAATCTGCCAAACTTTCTTCCAAAGTGACTGTACCATTCTGCATTCCAATCAGCAATAAATGAAGAGTTTTTGTTGCTCCACGTCACCAGCATTTGCTGTTGTCAGTTTTTTAGATTTTGACTATTCTAATATCTACGTAGTACAATCTTGTCGTTTTAATTTGCAATTCTCTAATGACATATTATGTTGAACATCTTTTCAATATACCTAGTTGTTATCTGCACATTTTCTTTGGTAAAATGTCTGTTAATGTCTTTTGCCCATTTTTAAAATCAGATTTTTCATTTTTTTTTATTAAGAGTCTGAAGAGTACTTTGTATAGTATATTTTGAACAGTCCTTTATCATATCTGTCTTTTGCAAATATTTTTTCCCAGTTTGTTGCTTGTGTTCTCATTCTCTTGACATTCATCTGAATGAATTCCAGCTTAAAAATTATTACTTTCATGTGTCATCTTTGGTGTTGCACTAAAGTGTCATTGCCATACCCAAGATCATCTAGGTTTTTTCCTATGTTATCTTCTAGAAGTTTTATAATTTTGCATTTTACATTTGGGTCCATGATCCATTTTTTGTTGATTTTGTGAAGAGTGTAAGGTCTGTATCTAGATTCCTTTTTCTGCATGTAGATGTTTGCTTGTTTCAGCACCATTTGTTAAAAAGATTGTCTTTGCTCCTAGTTGGCCTTTGTCAAACAAAGATCAGTTGACTTAATTTATGTGGTTCTATTTCTGAGCTCTCTATTCTGTCTGTTCCACTGATCCAGTTGTCTGTCTTTTCACCAATATCATACTGTATTGATTGTTGTAGTTTTATAGTTAAGACTTGAGGCAGGTTGTGTCTTCCAACTTTGTTCTTCTCCTTCAATATTGTATTTGAATATTAGTTTTCTGCTTCTCCATATAAAATTTAAAATGTTTGTTGATATTCACAAAATAATTTGCTGGAATTTTGATTCAAATTATGTTGGATCTATAGATTAAGTTGTGAATAACTGACATCTTAACAATATTGAGTCATCTTATCCATGAACATGTACTACTGCTTCATTTATTTACTTCTTTTTTGATATCTTTCATCATAATTTTGTAGTTTTCCTCATATAGATGTTATACATATTCTGTTAGATATATGCCTAAGTATCTCATTTTGGGGGATACTAATGTAAATGGTAATGAATTTTCGATTTCAAATTCTACTTGTTCATTGTTGGTACATAGGAAAGTGACTGACTTTTATATATGAATCTTGTACCCTGCAACTTGCTATAATTGTTTAGTAGTTGCTGGAGTATTTTTGTTGATTATTTCAGATTTTTTCCATAGAAGATTGTGTCATCTAGGAACAAAGACAGTTTTATTTCTTCTTTCTCAATCTCTTATTTCCTTTTCTTATCTTGTTGCATTAGCTAGGACTTTCAGTACTATGCTGAAGAGCAATAGTGAGAGGGAACATTCTTACCTTGTTCCTAACTTTAGTGAGAAAACTTTGAGTTTCTTATCACAAGTGTGATATTAGCTGTAGGTTTTTTATTGGTGTTCTTTTTCAAGTTAAGAGAATTCTATTCTTGGTTTGAGAGTTTTTATCACGCACGGTGTTGGATTTTGCCAAATGCTTTTTCTGCGTCTATTGATATCACATTTTTTTCTTCTTCTTTAGTCTGTTAACATGATCAATTACATTAATTGATTTTTGAATGTTGAACCAGCCTTGAATACCTGACATAAATCCAACTTGGTCAGAGCATATAATTCTTTTTATATATCGTGGGATTTGATTTCCTAATATTTTTTTGAGGATTTTTGCATCTATGTTCATGAGTGATATTGATCTATAGTTTTCTTTTCTTGTAATGTCTTTCTCTAGTTTTAGAACTAGGATAATGGCCTCATAAAATAATTTAGAAAGTATTCCCTCTGCTTCCATTCTCTGAAAGAGACTGTAGAGAATTGGTATAATTTCTTACTTAAATGTTTGGTAGAATTCACCAGTGAACCCATATGGGCCTGGTACTTTCTGTTTTGGAAGGTAATTAACTGAGTCCATTTCTTTAGTAGAAGATATAGGCCTATTCAGATTACCTAATTATTGTGATTTTTGGCAGATTGTGCTTTTCAAGGAACTGGTCCTTTTCATTTAGGTTATCGAATTCATGGGCATAGAGTTGTTCATAGTATTCTTTTATTATCCCTTTAATGTCCATGAGATCTGTAGTGCTATCCCACTTTTTATATATCTGATATTAGAAAGTTGTGTTCTCTCTTTTTATCTTAGTTAGCTTGAATAGAGGTTCATTAATTTTATTGATCTTTTCAAAAAAACTAGATTTGATTTTGTTGGTTTTCTCAATTATCTGTTTTCAATTTCATTGATTTCTGCTATAATTTTTTATTTTTCTTCCGCTTACTTTGGATTTAATTTGCTTTTCTTTTTCTAGTTTCCTAACATGGAAGCTTAGATTATTGATCTTAGATCTTCCTTCTTTTCTAATACACACATTCAATACTAAAAAATTTCCTCTAAGCACTTTTTCATTGCATTCCACAAATTTTGATAAGCTTTTTCATTCTCATTTAGTTCAAAATATTTTTATATTCCTCTTGAGATTCCATCCTTGACCCATGTGTTATTTACAAATGTGTTGTAAAATCTCCAAGTATTCTGAGATTTTCCAATGATCTTTCTGTTATTGATTTCTGGTTTAAAATCTTACAGTCTGAGAGCAGACATTGCATGATTTCTATTCTTTTAAACTTGATGTGTGTTTTATGACCCAGTATATAGTTTCTCTTGGTGAATATTCCATGAGAGCTTGAAAAGAATATGTTAGCTGCTGCTGGTAGACAAAGTAGTCTATATGTCAATTATATCCAGATGATTGACAGTGCTATTGAGTTTAGCAATGTTCTTACTGATTTTCTTCCTGCTGGATCTGTCCATTTTTGATAGAGGGATGTTAAAGTTTCCAATTATAACAGTGAATTCATCTATTTCTCTTTGCAGTTCTATCAGATTTTGCCTCACATATTTTGATACTGTTGTTAGGTACATGTACATTAAGGATTATCTCTTCTTGGAGTATTGGCCTTTTTATCATTATGCAATGCCCTTATCATGCCTGATAGCTTTCTTTACTCTGATGTCTGCTCTGTCTGAAATTAACATAGCTCTTCCAGCTTTTCTTTTGATTATTGTTAGCATGGTATATTTTTAGTTTTGGCAGACTGTCCCTTTAGTTTTAATATATGTCTTTATATTTAAAGTGGGTATCTTATAGACAATACATAGTTGGGTCTTGCGTTTTGATTCCCTCTGATGATCTGCCTTTTAATTGGTGAATTTAGACCACTGATATTTAAGGTGATTATTCACATAGCTGATTTAATATCTGCCATCTATTACTGTTTTCTAATTGTTGCCTTGTTCTTTGTTCCTATTTTTGTCTTCCACACTTTCTGTCTTTTATGGTTTTAACTGAGGTTTTCTCTCCTTTCTCAGCATGTCGGATATACTTGTTTTTAAAATTTTTTTTAGTGGTTGCCCTAGAGTTTACAATACACATTTACAACTTATCCAAGTCCACTTTCAAATAACACTATACTGCTTCATGGGTAGTGCAAATACTTTACTAAAAATAAAAATTCCAAATTCTACCCTCCTGTCCCTATATCATTGCTGTTATTTATTTCATTTATATACGAGCATATATATAAAAATTAGTACACTGTTAGTCTTACTATTTTGAAGAAACTGTTATGCGATAGACCAACTAAGAATAAGGAAAATAAGTTTTTATTTTACCTTCAATTATTTATTCTCCAATGTTCTTCCTTGCATTATGTAGATCTTAGTTTCTGGCCTATGTCATTTTCCTTCTCCCTGAAATACTTTTAACATTTCTGACAAGGAAGTCTATTGGCAACAAATTCCCTAAATATTTTTTTTTTGTCTGAAAAAGTATTTCTCCTTCATTTTTGCTGGATAATTTCACAGAGCATAGAATTCTAGGCTGGTGTGTTTTTTTTTTTAAATCTCAATACTTTAAATATCTTCTTCTATTCTCTTCTCACGTGCATAGTATCACAGGAGAGGTTGAATGTAATTCTTATCTTAGCTCCTCTGTAGGTAAGGTGTTTTTTACTTCTGGCTTCTCTAAAGATTTTTTTAAATTTTGATTTTCTGAAGTCTGAGAATGATATGTCTAAGTGTAGTTCTTTGTTTTGTGTTTGCTTTATTTACTAATTTAATTTAATTTATTTATTTTGGCATTTATCCTGCTTGGTGTTCCCTGAGCTTCCTGGATCTGTGGTTTGGTGTCTGATATTAACAGGAAAATTCTCACTCATCATTGCTTCAAATATTGCCTCTGTTCCTTTTTCTCTTTCCAATATTCCTATTATGTCTATATTACATCTTCTGTAACTGTTCCACAGTTCTTGGATATTCTGGGTTTTTTTTTTCCTTTTCTTTTCAGTTTTGGAAGTTTGTATTGTCATATTCTCAAGTTCAGAGGTTCTTTCTTCAGTCATATCCAGTCTACTAATGAGGCTATCAAAGGTATTCTACATTTCTGTTACCATGTTCTTGATCTCTAGCATTTCTTTTTCTTTCTTAAATTTTCCACCTCTCTGCTTACATTATCCATCTGCTCTTCCATGTTGTCTAAAAAGCTCTTAGGATGTTGTTAATCATAGTTTTAAAAAATTCCTGGTCTGTTGATTCCAACATTCTGGCCATATCTTGTTCAGTTTCTTCAAACTGCAATTTTTGCCTTTTAGTATATCTGGTAATTTTTTGTTGCAAGGTGGACATGATATATTGGGGGAAAAGGAACTGCAGTAAATAGGCCGTTAGTAATGTACTGGTAAGGTGTGGAGGGACGGAAGCTTTCCATGGTCTTGTGATTAGGTCTCATCTCAGCCTTCTGTTGAGCCTGTGTCCCTGGGCTGTAAACTTCAGCAGTGCTTCTCAGGGTCCAATCCCCAGCCCCACTCACTTCAGTAGGATAGGACAGCTGAAAAGGTTGAGGGGTGCATATTTCCCTTCCCCCATGTGGAAGGTTAGAGGAAGCTGCAGTTGGGCATTTCCATTGCCCAGGTATTTTAAGCTCTAGTAAAATAGTTTCTGCTGAGGGGAGGCCTCATGAAGAACAGAATGCTCTAATATATTTCAAAATGCTTCTCCCTCCACCGAAGTACAAGGGAATTGTCTAATATCTACCGTAAAGATATGCTAGCGCTTCTGGAGGCAAAACTGACAAAATGTGTGGGCTCCCTATAACTGAGTTCTTCTGAAGTTTTTGACTTTCTGATTTATCTACACTGAGTCTCCAGCAATTTGTTGATTATAGTTCAGGCTTTTCTACCCAGGCACTGGTTCCTATGGAGGTTTCTACTCCTGGCTTTCCACTACAATAAGTTGTGATTCTCTGTAGCTGCCTGTCTGTCTCTCCAATTTGGGGGACAGTGTTTGCCCTGTGACCTCACTTCTCTGACAAAACTAAGAAGAGCAGCTAATTATTTTTCTCCAGTTTGTTCAGCTTTTTACTTGTCAGGATTGTAGTACCTTACATGCTGAACTGAAAATTGGAAATCTTAGTACTTTTTAAAAAGATTAAAAAAAAAACAAAAACAACTTTTAACCATAGTAATCCTAGTAATATATCAATTTTTTTTCCAACTATGTATTAGGAAATACTGGTGACTAAAACTTCTGTGGTTATGGTGAGCTGCTTCTCAAAAAAGGTTTTTACAATGTCAAAATAAAATTTTTTAGAAGAAAGCACTGGTGAAATATCTTTTAAGGCTTATTGAATTAGGTGTAGGCTTACCATTGTTTCATAAATATATATATATGTATGTATATATGTATACATATGCATATATATATATATATATATATATATATACACACACACTCTTTTCTCTCTTTAATATCCCTAAAATTTTATTCATATATGTTCTACAGTTACAGAACAAATTGAGGTGAAAACAGAATTAGCATATTAAGTATGTGTTTATAATAATTTTGTCAATGGGTATGTTGACAGGGAGATCTGTGGTCTTTTGAAATCATTACTACCTACTATCCTACTATTAAGAAATGATATACACTGTTTTTATTAGAATGGGTAAAATATTTATATTTCAATGTATCTATCTACCCTCAGTCAATATTTTGTTAAATGAGGTCCTGAAGAAGTCTCAAGATTTTTCCTAATTCGTATTAATCTATGTTTAATTGTAATCCTATTTATACATCAGTTTGTTAAGAGTTCTCCTAAGGATATTGGCCTGATTTCAAAAACATTTTAATTTACCATGCAATTAATAACTGAATAAATGAATTTTGCATTGGTGAGGATATAGAGAAAAGGGAACTGTTGATGGGACTGTAAATTAATACAGCCAGTATGGAAAACAATTTGGAGGTTCCTCAAAAAATTAAAAATAGAACTACCATACTAATCAGCAACTCCACTTCTGGGTGTTTATCCAAAGAAATCTAATTCAAAAAGATATATGCACTCCTATGTTCAGCAGGATTATTTACAATAGCCAGGATATGGAAGCAACCTAAGTGTCCATCAATAGATAAATGGATAAAGAAGTGGTACATATACACAATGGAATATTACTTGGCCATAAGAAAGAATGAAATCTTGCACAATTGTGACAACATGGATGGACCTAGAGGATATTATGCTAAGTGAAATAAATCAGACAGAGAAGACAAATACCACTTACACGTGAAATCTAAAAAACAAAATGAACAAACAAAACAGAAACGAACTCACAGGTACAGAGAACAAACTGATGACTGCCAGATTGGGGGAGCCGGGGGTTGTCGAGGGGATGGGTGAAAAGGTAAAAGGATTGAGAAGTACAAATTGGCAGTTATAAAAATAGTCATGGGGATGTAAAGTACAGCATAAGGAATACAGTCAACAATATTGCAATAACTATGCATGGTGTCAGATGGGTACTAAACTTATCAGGGTGATCACTCCATAAGGTACATAAATGTCTAACATTATGTTGTACATCTGAAACTAATATAATATTGTACGTCAACTACAATTGAAAAAAAATTTTTTTTAAATAATTAAAGTTTGGCTTATAGAAATATGACCAAAGTAACTTTGCTCTCTGCTCTGTCAGAAAAGCAGTATCATTGTATAACAAGATAGTAGTAGCATAGGCAACTTACAAAAAAAATCCCTGCTAATTGTCCCTATCAATTCCATTCCCCAAAATATGTCATTTATTAGAACACTTCCAATGAATACTTGTTCCCTCCCTGAAACATCCTCTTTTAAGTTGGGCAAAGAATCAGTAAGTTTCACCTCTTAAGGCCACTAATATTATGAGAAATATTATAGAAAATATAAAGAGAATCTATAAGAAACCCTAAATACAACCTTCATAGTTCTGAAATGTTTACACAGGCATTCGAATGTAATACTATTTTTGTCCTTGAAAGGAAATAACAAGATCACTTACAAAATGCAATAAAACAAATATTTAATATTTGTGATATGCTACAAGTAGTCACACATAATATATATCTAACTATGCTGGATTTGAAGTTTAATGAAATTTCAGAAAATGTTATCTTGTCTAAGTCCTTCATTTTATAGATGAGGACATGTGCAGTACGCGTCCTACCCAACATCGCATGGAAAGTCAAAGATTTCATTTAAAGTCAACTATTCCTTTTTGCAGTACAAAATGTGTACGAATCCTGTTTGGCCTCTCTGAGAAATGCATGCTATGGGCATGTGATAGAGATGATAAGCCTTGGAAGAAATTTAGAAAACAGACTCCATAACAGGTAAAGACAAGCATATGAAAATAAATAATGCAATCTGGAGGAAAGAGCCCAGTCTATTTCTGTAGGTCTATTCCCAGGTATAAATGCTACCCTACCCGTGTCAACATCCCAGGTACCACAATGTACTTTCAACATTGTAAATAGGCAGATATAACTAACACTGGCAGCAAGGACCAGAATCCTTTATCAAGGAGCAGCTGTAGATCAAGAGTTGCATCTTGGTAGCACTATTATAGAATTTAAAGATTTCAGAAGATGCTTCACTAAGTTATATTGTATATTAGAATTTTTTTTGATCTGATTTTAAAAATTCTTATCTTCCTGCTATTTTTTATTTTAAAGAACAGAAGATCGGCGAGGGACTGCTTGGCTTTTTAAATCTAGTTATGGTTACATATTATGTTCATAAAAGATATTTAAACTCATAAATCAATTCTTTGTTTTCAGAAAGTTCTCTATAGTTGGGAAAAAAGTAAAGAAAGAAAGACTCTATCAATCTGTATTTCACTTTAATAGTATCAAGTAGAGTATTATCACTATGGGTTTTTTATGCTACTAAATCTTTGGCATGAGAATTCTCTAAAAGTATTGGTCTACAGTCAACAAACATTGATTGTGAGCTTACAACGTTCCAGCACTGGGAATAAAACTTTGAACAAAACAGAACTAGAACCCCCATCATGAAGCTTACAAATCAAACCCGAATTCTGCTGGATTTTGAGCCTTCAATAATAAAAATAATAATAGCAGCAAGAAAAATGCATTCAAAACACTATGGAATTATTGTAGCCACTTTAAAAATAAAGAAGGTATTTAAAAACCGATGGAAAACTTGCATATGAAGAATTATCTACTTATGAAGATTTTTCACTATGAAATAAATGCCAAGGACACTCAGACTCAGAACTAAGGAACGAGCTGAACGATAGTATTTCATGATAATAGGAGATACTAAGAGAAAGCAGAAATGGTGCTCTTTCTCCTAGCCTAAAAGGAAGGTGGTAGCCACACAACTGAAAGAAAGGATGCAGAATGAAAACCACAAGAAGTGCTCATCTTTTAGGAGGCTTCAGTTCCAGAACACTATTTATAAACCACTGTTAAAACTTAAAGTAGTTTTGCAAATCATGTTTATATTTTGAAATAGCCACAAAAGTCTTTTAAACACACAATGTAACTGAAATACTATCCAAGTATAATAACACCAGAAAGAAGTATAATTGCCAGTATGTATAATATTTTAGCTACAAATGTTTCCCTGGCCCTGGAAGCTCCTGGGAGATTGTCTCAGCTATGCCACATGGATATAAAAGCTTAATTTTACCTATGTGTGCTCAATAGATATTTTATCTATCTTTAATTTCAGATAGGGTGAAATAAGGAAAGAGAACAGAACACTGGGTAGTTTTAAAGAGAAAAGCGGTTAAAATAACATTATATCATTGCCATCTATTTTTTTGACCATTTTCATTCACCCATACATTCACCAAATATTTACCAAGTGCCTACCATGAGCCAGCCACTGTTTTATGTGCTGAAGCTACACCAATGATCCAGACAATGCCCTGTTCTCGTAGAACTCCAACTACTGCGGGGAGCAGACAATAAACAATTTTTTTAAAGCTTAAAGAAAACAAATACTCTGCCAAGTGATAATAAACCTTATGAAAGAAAACAAGGCAAAGTAAAGAGCAGCAGTTGTGTTAGAAGGGTTATGGAATGTGTCTCTGAGAACAACACTCGAGGAGAGATCAAGAGGAAAGGAAGAAATGACATGTGGATAGCTGAAGGAAGAGTGTTCCAGGAAGAGGGAACAGCATGTGAGAAAACCTGGAAGAAAGAGGATGCTCATCTTCTTGCCGGGATAGCAAGAAAGCCACGGAGATCTGAGTGAGGGAGAACAGTGGCCAGAAGTGGAATCAGAAATGTAAACGGTGGCCAAATCACCTTACACTTTGTAGGCCATGGAAGAGACTTTGGCTTTCACTCTGAATGAAACAGGGATCCATAAATGGTTGTAAGTAGAGGAGAAGCATGATCTGACTTTATTGACCTAAATTTTAAATGATCACTTGAATTTCTGAGTTTGGATAGAAGACCATGGCAAAGGGAAGGAGGGAGAACAAAGCCAGGAGCAGGGAGACTCAGTAGCGGGCTACTGCAGTAATCAAAGTGAGATACGATAGTGGCTTCGAAGAGTGTGGAAATGCTAGAACAGTAAAAAATGGGAAGATTCTGGACATATTTCAAAGATAGAGTGAACAGATTTTGTGGAAGGATTGGATATTCCTTGTCTATCTGTTGTTCCTAGTGTTCCTTTCATTCCTTGAAGTTAGAGAAGTGAGGCTCTCAGAAAAGATTATGTCCCTGTGGATTTTGCATTTATTTTTAGAGATGACTGAGCTGTGCAAAATGAAATTTAAGTTTCGTTTCTTTTCCTTACTTTCTAGAACCTGTTACTGAGCAGCAATATAGGAAAACAATATGAAGATAAGCAAAGTATCATCAGAGGTCTAAAAATTAGATAGTCAACCTTAGATCGGCATAGGATGAACCCCTACTGTTAAGACTAATAAGCAAAATCTATGCCTGGGGAATTTATACTGATGCATGATGGAGGAATAGTGAGGGCTTAGTAAATAACAATACACACCAAGTTTTGAAGATGAGTCAGTAATGGACTCTAGCTCTATATTATTATTTTTAAAGGGAGTATAAAGTACCAGTGAAACTATATGTACATTATCTATGTACATATATAAAGTATGCACATACATTTTTAAAGATTGGTTAACTTGTTTCTTGGAGATAGTTAAGATAAAATTTAACTCTTTCTTTGCTTCTCGAATTTTTCTATAAAATTTAATGTGTTCCATAGAATTTGAGCTGAAAAACAGGCTGCCATCAAAAATAATCAAAGGATAAAAAAATTTTGAGAACTTAAAAAATTGTTAACTTTAAAAGATCAAGAGAGTTGGAAAAATAAAGTAGAGAGAAAATAGATGGAAAATATGAGGGGGAATTTAATAAACAAGAAAAATAAACTGAGGAGGTCTAATGTACAGTTAATATGAGTTCCCTAAAGATAGAGAAGAAAGAAATAGAGGGAGAGAAACAATCAAAGGCTTAAGAGAAGAAAAAGTTCCTAAAGTAGAATAAAGATACTTGTTTCCAGATTGTACAGGATCATTTAATGCTGAAAGAGATGCATTTTAAAAGAGCTATGGCTAGACACATTTGGACTTATATTTTCCTGTGAGCTTTTAATTTTCTGAATTTTAAAGCTGAAAAGATAAAGATACTAATAAGCATTTAAGTAAGAAAAAAGTTATCTAAAGAATGGAATCAAATTTGTATCAGATGTCTCTTAAGCAAAACAGGATGAAACAGCACTGTACCAATGTCTCCCAAGTCCAGAGGGGAAATTACTTTGAATCCAGAGTCACATACACAATAATTTATCAATTAACTCTGAGGAATAATTTAAGACATTTTAGACATGCAAGGATTCAGTTTGCCACCTACACACTATTTCTGGAGGGAAAAAACCCTGGGGATATATGCCAGTAAAAAAAAAAAAAATCAAATACATAGAAAGAAATGGGACTAAAGTAACAGTAAACCGAAAAGGAAAATAATAAAAAGAAACTCTAATTCAAAATAGAAAGATTAGAGAACATAAAGAATATTGACTTTAAGAAGTATATTTTATTTACCAAGTAGTATAATTAAGAAATTAGAAAAATTATTGCGATATGATGAAAACACATTTCTTCTCCCAAGAACAAAGGAGATCAGAATTTTCAAGAAAAATTAAAAGTTTACAGGAAAAATCTAAGTCTAAATGTGAAAGAAACTAAAATGTGGCACAATTTTGAGGAATTAAAGAAATTTAAGAAAATGGAATCCATTTTACCTTAAAGTGTAAATATTAGCCTTGGAACATACCAAGATTTGGTGCCATGTGATCATTTTTTTCTTTATCTTACATGTTCAATCATAGTTCTTGGTATTACAGTGTGCTCTGTTTATTAGATCATAACATTGTAAATGCTGGGGTTCTTTTTTTCCAATTAGCACTGAGCAACAAAGCACAGGAGAAGTAGCTACAGATGCAGAATAGAATATTATAAATGTAACAATATAGATTAATTGTACAGAATTCAGAAGTTGGCAGAAGGTGGGGGAAGAAAAGTAGACAGAAATGAGGAATACTAATTTTCGTATCTTACATCGTGAGAAGTCGGGAAGCTATGGTCTAACATTCGTAATTTTGAAATTTAAATGTGTTACTGTAGGAGAGAATAAAGACATACTTCTGATTGAATTATTTTAAATTGTTTGGTGGTGTTGTTATATATACTTGGAATTTTTGAAAAGTCATTGTACAATCTGACCAATCAATCATACGTCCCCATTTTGGGTTATTTCCTTGATGACAGTTCAGACTTAAAATGATACTCAAGAATGTTTCCAACCTATATATGATGACAATGTATCAGTAAGTATGTATGTATATGTGTATGTTGAGGATCTGCTATGCATTTGGCTGCATGCTAATTACTGTGGGAAATTCAACACACACATACACAAGATGTGATCCTGGCTCTCAACGAAATTTCAATCTTGATGAAAGAAGACAGTTGCTGACACATAAATAGCTGATATATTTTAAACTGTTAACTAATTGGGAGACACTCCAAAACATCTTTAACATGGGCCCCAAATCCCATGACACCACCATGTAAGGAATTTTCATTCTCATGGGAAGCTCCTGGGATGAGCACAACAAGACTATCATCTATCTTTAAGCAGGGCATGCCAAAGTATCTGTTCCTGTTCCTAAAAATGGGATATGAAACACAGTAAGAACAGTAACGTCTATAATCCTTAGTAGTTTTTAAACCATGCATGCTATTTTATATTTCTATAGACAAGCTTGTATCCTCCCAGTGTACCTAATAAAGATAGTAAAGGATGACTATGAATAGATAAAACTATGGGCTCATAGATTGTATCCTAATTGAAACCATACAAGAGATGGAAATAATCTTTTATGTCTTCCCCCTGGGGGCACTTTTCAGAGATTATGCTGTTAGACCTCTGTAATCTTGGTCAGGCCCCAATGTTGAGAGAACTATGCCAGCTCTAGTACCTAGGGCCATTCAGGCAATTGAGGTATCACATCTTTGAGCATAGGGCTAGAAGCATCCTGGGAAACTCCTCACACAACCAGTCTGTGAATCCTAGAATTTCCATTCTTTCCTATGAATCTGGATACTCCACAAGGACAAGGACGACAGTGCTCTTCTTTCCTAATACAGAGATGCTCAACATAGGCTTGAGGAAGGAACAAATATTTATTCAATCATTGCAATTTTGCCAAGTAATACACTGGATGTTTTACTCATGTTAAGTCATCTGACCATCTCAGGAGCACGTGAGATAAGTTTTACTAGCTGTTCCAATTTTACAGATGGAGCAGCAGATTCAGAGAGGTTAAAGCTACTACGCTGAGTAAAAACTACACAGCTTATAAGAGGCAAAGTCAAGAATTCAAAACTAGATCTTCCTAACTCCAAAGACCAGATGGTTTGATGGCATCCAGCAGTTTAGGAGTTGATTTTGATTTTTTAGAAATAAGGAGGCAATGTAGATTCCATTTGGGTAAAAATATGGTGAAAAACAGAAATAACTGGAAGTCGATGGGAAAGAAAGGTCAAACACGTGAGAACACCATGGGGGGAAGAAATTACAGTTACAACAGAATGAAATGAAAAAAGGATAATGCAAGGGAAGCAGAAATGGAAAGAGGCAACGCAAATTAACACGGTAAAACATTCTATAGGGTGTAGTGGAAAATTTGCAAATAGGGAGATGTCGAAGATAATTTAAAATGTATAGGGAAGTTATTTAACCCTATATCCTAGTTTCTTCCTCAGTAAAATGGGAGTCATAAAAGCACTAACAAAAATAGAGGTGATGTGCGAATTAAGTAAAACAGTCTCTGGAAAGTGCCTAGCATGCTACTTAACGCAATGTAAGAACTTATTCAATATTGGCTATTATTAGAATAATATTATCTTACTATGCAGCTTGAGGCAACTCTTTCCCTTCCCAGGACTCCATTCTCTCATTTGTAAATACAACAGATAGTCTGTAAAGTCTTTTTCAGCCAGTAGCAGTCTATGTGTGATAATGAACTACATCTTTGTAAATCTGATGAATAATTTATTGAAATATTGAAGTAAAGGTGGTGGGAAACCAGGTGGCAATATTTTACAAGTAGTTGGGAACATCTCTAGTTTACATTGCTAATCTAAAATATAACAACATACTCAAACACAAACATACATGCACACAGAATTAAATCCACAGTCCAAAAATATTAAAAGTTCAAAGGAAGGTAGATAAAGAATTTTTTGATAGGTTTTTTTTTGATAATTTGTTACAAATAGGAAACAGAGCTTGAAACATCTTTTAAATGTTCATAATTTGTAGAGCATTTATTCATTGAAAACTCTTCATAGTCTCATTTTTTACATGTTTTCCCCTTACTGTTGTAGGCACTTTTTTGTGTTAAACATATTTGCTGATATTCAGTTGAATATTACTACTTTATTATTATAAAAATTCCAAAATTAGCAGTCACCTTTTCTTTTCCTTTATCAGGATTCTACCAGATAAGGAGCCTCCCTCTACTCCATCCCCATATTGCTGCAGACATAGGCTCTTAAACAGATTATAATGTTAAGAAAAGTAGTTCTGTACATATTTTGTGATTTTGGAAAGCATTTCTATATGCAATAGGAAAGACATACTTTCAAAAATAAAACAAATAATGGGTGAGAAACAATTTCAAAACAAGAAAAAATGGCAGCTCTCATTCCAATTGTCTGTTTCCATCCAGATATGTAGTAATATTATTTGAGAGGGTAAGTTGCCATAACTTCTAAAAGAGTCTGAGTCAGCTTGGTTATGAAAGACAGTGACACTCTTAAGAGCTTCATCACCTCCAGCCTTCGGAAACTAAAGCACTTACTCATTTGCCCTAGTTAAAAGCTACTATTTTAAGTTCAAAGTAAAAAATTCTTTTGGGGTGGTAATGGTAGTTTAAAACAATGTGGGGGATCACGGGGAAGCCTCCTTTAAGCATCCACAATGTCACCCTCGCCCCCACTCCGTCAAGTTTTACTACAATCAGTGCTTCCTTATTCTGTATCGGTATTCATGATCCAGGTCATTAAATATTTTGAGATACAGACCACTCCTTCTGCCCCCACGGTTACATCACTGGTGTTCAGAATCCTGGAACAGTGTGTGTAAATATTAAAGCCATGTGTGCTTGACCACATGGGAGGGCATCAGGATGATCTGGAACTCCTATGCAAGAAAGAACACCAGTGGCGACAGTCTTAACATCACCAAGCCGACCGTTTGCTTTAATGTGTGAGCTCCTATGTGATTCCTCCGCTGTCTTCCAAAAGGGCTGTATAAAGGCAGTTTGTACAAAAGATCTTAAGAATTTTGTGCAAACTTCATGATATTTAGAAAAATACATGACATCCGTATTTTTTCATTTTATATTCATAGACAGAGACTTTTACTGTGGTTCGTTTAACCGTTTCTATCAAGAGGACTAAACTCATGTATCAAAAGTCCAAAACAGGTGTGAGTGAGAACGTGTGTGCATGTGCGCACACATACAAATACACACACACACATACACTCTGGTTATGGAAAAGAGATAATCAGCCTAAATTTCCACATTGCTTTTTGGTATGTATATTTCACATTCAATCTCCCATTTTGATATTTTATGATACAGAAACACCTGCAACTAAGTCTCGTCTTTATGAAGATAGCCCAACCATTGAATAAATCGATTTTTACTGCAGGCTTGCCACTTTAATGAAACTATAGTCAAATAAAAGTTATATTTAAATCCCTTTCTGAGCAGAAATGCACTAACCTATAGCCTTTATCAAATTCTGAATACTTTCAGATTATAACCATATATGATTTACTGTTCAGCAAAGGTGTAAGAAAAGAAGAAAATATTAATGTTCCAACACAGGATAAGATGATTCTTGTGAAAGCCTAAGAGTGTTCAGACATGGCACCGCTCTTAGTGGGAAAGTATACCCATAAGTAATTTCATGCAAACTTGGACTATTTGGGCCTGAAGTGATTGAGATAAATATGTCATCTTCAGGCCAAAACAATAAAAAGCAAGCAAATAAAACAAAGAAATGAAAAGACTCTTTTAAAGCTTATAATCTATGTTTACCATGTCTTAATTTGATGCATTAGAAATGTACAGTATCTTATAACTGACAAACACTAAATAAGTTATATCTTTTCAAATCCAGAACAAACTTTTATTCAGCAACAGAGATGAAAAACATCTATCCTTAGATTTAATTGTGTTGGTTAAATGAATCACTCTTTTGGTAATTTCTTTCAATTGAGAACAAATTCAGATGTTAAACAGCTAAATTTATTTAAATAAATTTAATAACTAAAAGTGACTTCTAAGCCTCATATGTAAATAATATATTTGGACAGATCATTTTTAACTATTACAGATCTAAACTTCTCTTATACAAAATGTTACTTAAAACAGATTTGTTGCTTGGTTTAACCCCAATTAAAAATGGAGGAGGGTTGAAAAAGGTGTGGTAATGAACTGAAAAGGGAGGAGAGGGGGAGGTAGAAGGAGTGGGTATATGGGGAGAGGTGGAAGATGATGAAATCGTTTTCTTGAGTGTTTCATGGTCAGAGTGTCTAGTTCAGTAAGTCCAAGTAAGAATTTGCTCACATCTGACTAATGCTTACAACTATAAAAATGCCCTTTGTAAAAGAGACATTGTGAGACTATGCAGCAGGCATGTGCACTTCAGGCACAGTGGCACCGTAACTGACAACCCAGAACCAAGGCACAATCTGCCCATATTTTCTAAAATCACACACAAAAAATTGGCATAATTGGTTATGTTTGCTGCAGGAGAAGAAAAAGAAAAAATAAAAAAAGATTGCCCTGTATTAAGGCACAGCCTTTGAGGCTTTGGTAGAAAAACTGCTTACTGGGTGAGTGAATCCTGATGAGACACCTTGATCTTTGGTTCATAACCCTGTCACAGCCAGACAAGGGCTCCCTCCTGGACTATGAATTAAACTGTGTGATTCCTCCATCCACAGACACACAAGCCCTGGACTCTCTCAGCTGTTACATAAGAGCCTCTGGAATCCTAGGATAGTGTTTGTAAATAGCACTGCCATGCTCACGGCACCCACGTGTCAAATGTTGATATGACCACGTGTAATCGGAAGGCGAGTAAGCCTCAACGAGCTCAAAAGAAAAACCTCTCACTTCTTTGGCACTACAGATGAGCATATGCATGTCGACGAATTCTCTCTAAGGGTATTTATTTTTCTGTCCTTTGTTTTGACTTTTCTTACCCTGTCCACCTCTCAGAAAGAAAAAAAAAATAGTGGGAAGAAGAACTAAATGAAATGACCATTGCATCTTTTTCTTTCTTTAAGTAGCTCCTGACTTGAGGACAGGATCAAAATTAACTGCCCTAACTAGAGTAAATTCTATATTCTCAACGACATATTCTGAATGCACCTTCTACCTCTTCTCAACCCAAGACTTGTTTCAATTTGCTCATTTACTTCAATAGGTACTGAAATGTTGAGGCAGGATTACACACCACTACATACACTAAGTTTGCAAAGTGGCAATTTACAGCCAAATAAACTTCCATGATCCTTTTGGCATAAGTATCCAATGACTTTGGGTGAAGAGAAACAGAATTTAGTATATTACCTGTCTTCTTATTTTAAATTTACCCTTATCTACATTCACTTTATATTCTACAATAGATTTGTGAACAGGAAACAAACTTCATTTCTTAAGAAGGCTAAATTTTTACCGATAATAGAGAAAAGTAACAATGTCAACAATTAAGTTTTTTTCTCCCCTAAATGTGAAAAGTTTCCCATAACCTTTGGGATTATTTAAAGTATGACAAATTGTAACAATGCAAAAATAAAAATTAAAGCAAAACTGGCAGAAGGAAATCAAACTTGTGTTTTTAAAAATATCCTCACTTCAACAAAATCTCAAGAATGGTTTTTAAGTCATTTTAGAATGCTATGCCCTATATATCTCATACGCTTGATAAAATTGTTTTTAAATTATATATTAAATATTTGTCTATAAAAATGTCTATAAAATTTCCTACTTGAAATAAGAATCACATTGAAGAGTAAACAAGTTAAATTTTAAAATACTGAAAATTAGTTTCCAAAGTCAATAACCAAATGTCCTTTCCAACTTTGATTTTCAGTAGAAACACATAATCAAATCACAGCTATTAAAAAGGAAAGTCATTAGCAAAATGTCTACTAGCCTTGTTTTTGCCGATATGTTTTTCTCCAATTAACAATGTGGTAGACATTCCAAAATTAAATACAACTTTCTCTTAATGTCAATTATAGATATTATACCTCTTATTATTATATTAAAATATTATATTTTTTCTCCGAAAATCTGAAAACCAGTCCATCCTTATTATAAAAAATTTTTTTACAATTGTAATTATATTGATGTTCATACTGTGTTAAAAAAAACTCATTTAATAAAGTAGTACTTTGATTTTACAACATCACAGGTGACTGGACTGAAATATGGATTCAGTCTACAGAACAAAATTTAAAATACATGTTTTCCTGCTAAAATGTGCCTGCTTCTCTTTTTACTAAAACAGGTAACTTATATGGTGAGTATTTTTGGTTTAGAAGATTTGTTCTTCCCTCATGTTTAAAAAGTATCCATTTATGGTATTCTTCCTTTCACCAGTTATGTTTGGTACATTGAAATACGAATGTAAATGAATTAATGTTTTAATAAGTGAATTCACTTTTAAAATGCTCGCTCTAATTTTATGAACTATCAGACACTTTATTTGCAGAAATAATTTCTTGTTCTGTTGTGAAGTATGCAGTAAAACAAACAAAAAGCTAATAATCATCTAAACTAATTAGAGGGTGTCTAAAAGTAATCCTTTTAATGAAAAAATCTTGAAAGGTTATAAAAGAGCAGAGAGAACTATAGCCAATGGCAAATATAAAAATTCTATAACTTCAAAGTAAGAGACTTCAAACAAAAATGGAAAAAAGTTCTGAAAGAACAAACAAATTAAAAAATAAATTAATAGGAACAAAACAGTATGTTAGCAATGGAATCTGGGTGTGATATCATTGTATTATTGTCAGGTTCTGGTGCTTTACTTTAAAAGCAGCACAACCAATAATTATGGTTATTTTAATGGGTGCCCTTGTTTCTTAATGCAGACAGGGAAGAAAAAAAAAAAAGGAATAACTCAGAGATAGACCATGTTATATGCGCTGGGTTCACTATCATTCTTTTAGCCTATTTTCTTCTATACTGTGAGACAAAGAATATACCAATTTAAGGAGACTATAGGAAAAACCCATCTTGAGAGTTGGGTTGAATAGTTCCCATTAAAGTATAACCTGGACATAGAAACTAGATTTAATATTCTATCAAGAAAATAAGTGACTTGGTAAGGCAGGTTTTAGCAATAGCTAATGAGACATGACAATAGTCATTAAAATTACCTTACTTTGCAGAATCCACAGAACAAGCTGTGACAAATCTCAAAATAATAAAAGTAGCAAATGAAAAATATCAACACTACGTATGGCATACCTTCATGGGAGAGCTGCTGTGTCTGTACCTGACCACAGACAATTCGCTCTCTAGTGAAAGCAGTCCATCAGCAAAAATTCACAGCCCTGTGTTTTTCTTTTGAATAAAGTATGTCTTCTGTTGTAATTATTTATAAAAACCAAAGCTAAAAATATAAACAGCAAATCAAAATATCTTATTTTCTGTATTTCTAATTTGTTTGAAAAGGATTATAATTTTTGGAAGTACATTTAAAAAGCAGAGATGGCATACTACACTCAAACCACTGAACAATGTTTTGAATATTATGGAAATACCAGTATAAAAATCTACTGTCAGCTGAGGTCGTTTACGAAGTGTTAAGAGAAACAAGAAAGGAGTAAATACAAGTAGGCTGCTCATTTCTCCCATAAAGAGAACCAGACCTTTATTCTACCTTATTGCTTTCCATAAGGATCAGTCAACTTCTTGATGGGTTAAAGGTTTTAACATGAGGGCCTAACTTGTGCCTGTTAGAAATACAAACCGAACTACAAGAAAGTACTACAATCATACTCTTAAAAAGGAGAATTCTGGGTCATTTCTATAGCTCTTCCTTCAAAAAGTAATGATCACAGCAATTATGTGAAGCCAAGACACTTCCTTATTGAGTACAAGAGCATGTATCCATTATTAAAGCCAAATGCTTCCCGATCATTGAATCTCCCTCACCCCAATTATCAATCATGGCCCCAAGCTATGAGATCCAAGCGGCAGCAATCCAACATTCTCATCGGAATAAGAAGGGAGATAAGTATTGTTCAACAAGAAGAATGTCTGGTATCTAGAATTACATAAAGTTAGAAATTCAAATAAACCAACCCCAAGTAATTCACTCTGCATGTCCAAAACTACAAGTCCTAATTTCATAGGGACAAGTCCTAGAAATCTGTACTCATTCATTTTACCATTAATAAATCTGGAAAAATTCTGTTGGTGTTTGTAAAGATTGTGGCAATGTGCCTGCTAAAATGTAAGTGCTTCTAAGTGCCTCTCTTTTTTACTAAAAGAGAAGCCATCAACATTTTGACTCTTTTCCTCACTTTGTCTTGGCATCACAAACACTGTTGCAGAGCAATTTCTTTCTCAGCCCTATTTTATATCTATAGTGTACTACAATATTAGTACACAGAAATGGATTCTTTGTTTAATCCAATAAGACATTTTGTCATTTTAATTTTAAAAACCGATAGATGATAATAAGAGAAGTTATAAACAGTTAAAATCAAAATTTAGAAGCCTTCTCCAGTGCTCTTCCTCCAGTGCCCTTCTGTTTTCACTTAAACAAAAAATTTTTTTTAAAAAAGGATCACCTAGGATTTCCTCTCATTTCTAGATTAAACTGCACATTTCACAGAAGTTTAATCAAGAATGGCAATTTTTATAGACATTCCTTTCAAAACTTGGGTTACAAGTGTTAAACTAATTGGAAAATGGCTAAGTAATGGAATACATTTGAGAAAGTTTCTTGCAATTATATATTAAGCCCTGTTCACCAAGTCATCTATCTAACCTATCACCTGTCAAGTGAATCATCTCCTAAAGTCCTAAAGGCTCTTCTTCACTACAGTGCTGAACTTTTGTGTAATTAAACATCCTTTTTCTCATCTATGAAAGAAAGGCAACTACACAGAACTCACTGGTGCCATATTTCTAGAAAGATATGCTTAGCCTCATACAACTCAAACGGTGCCTACATTTCTTTGCATAAGACATGAAAGCCAAATATCTTGTCGATGGTATGCATTTTTTAAATCTTTGAGATATGATTCACATACAATAAAATTCACTCTTTTCAAGTATATAATTCAATGTTTCTTTAGATTTGTGCAATCATTACTATCTAATTAGAGAACATTTTCATCATCCCTAAAACAAATCCCATATCAATGAGCAATCGGTTCCCCTTTCCCCTGCTCCAAGCCCCTAGCAATAACTAATCTAGCTCTGGTCTCTTTAAATTTGCTTATTCTGGACATTCCATATAAGTGGAATCATACCATATATGACCTTTTCTTTCTTACTTCTTTCAAGGTTCACCTATGTTGTAGCATGTATCAGTACTTCATTCCTTTTTATTGATGAATAATATTCCATTGTATGAATATACCACAGTTTATGCATTTATGAGTTGATGGACATTTGGGTCATTCCAATTTTTGACAATTATTAATAATACTGTTATAAATATCTGAATACAAGTTTTTGTATAGACAATTGTATGCATTTAAAGTCTCCTTTTATGACTTTTCCTAAGTAATCGACATTACAGCTACTCTTTTATTATTAATGGTAATGAGGCAGTACATATATAGCATAATGTCTAAAAGACTGGGCTCCAAGGACAGGCTGCCTAAAATCAAATCTTCAAAGCCATTCACTGGCTGTATGAACTTGGGCAAGTCATTTAACCTTGCTGAGCTTCAGTTTCTCTACCAGAGATAAGGACAATAATAATAACATCTATCTCTAGAGTTGTGATAAGAATAAATGATATAACTTACCATATCATATAACTTTAAAACAACTTAAAGTGTTTTGAACACAAAGGCCATTTTATGCAAAAAAATTTAAGTAAATAAAAACATATTTTGATGCACATTTTGATAAGGCATTGTAGCACAATCATGTGACCAACGAAGTAAATGTTAAACTTTTCTGTTTTCTGGAAAAAAGGTTTAAAAATATCTGAGCATGTGATAAAGTGGTATAGAACTAATATGCACATACACACATATATAAGTTAAACTGGGGAAATCTGAGTAAGACTGGTAGACTGTCAATGTCAATATCTTGGCTGTAATATTATACTACAGTTTTGCAAAATGTTATCGCCGAGGAAAATTAGGTAGAATGTACATGCCCAATTTGCATTATTTCATATAACTGCATTGAGTCTATAAATATCTCAATAAAAATTTAATTTAAAAAATGTGATCCCAGAATTAATTTACCAAAAGTCATTAAGCTGTATGTTTACAATTGATTACTTTTATGAAACAACTGCCATAGCCTTTAGAAATTACATTTAAAGAAAAAGCACCAACATTACTACCATCTTCACCATCGCCAAGACCTTTTATATTATTTTTCTCTTATGAGGGAGAATACAATACACATTTTCTAATTAAATGACATTATTTTTGTTAGTTCTACATCCTTCATTAAATCTTTTTTCAGTTTTTATTGAGATGTAATTGACATAACATGGTATAAGTTTGAGGTGTACAATGTAGTGATTTGATATATGTATATATTGGGAAATGATTACTGCAATAAAGTTAGTAAATACATCCATCACTTCACAGTTACAATTTGTGTGTGTGTGTGTGTGTGTGTGTGCGTGTGTGCGTGATGAGAACTTTCAATATCTACGCTCTTAGTAAGTTTCAAATATGCAATATAGAACTATTAACTCTCGTCACCATGCTATACATGACATCCTAGAACTCATATATCTTACCACTGGAAGTTTATACCCTTTGATCTCATTTACACCACCACCCACTTTCCTCCCGTTCATTAAATCTTGATTGAGTAGAACACTGCTAGGATCTATTAGGGAATAAAAAGACATAGAAATCTGATTTAATATTCTATCAACAGATATAAATATAATTTGAAAGAAACTCATAGTATTTTCAGTGAAGCAACCAATTTATTTTATGTCCTAAACTGTTGTTCCAAAACACTTCATCCCAATTTATTCACCTCTTAATTTAATTCTCAGATTATCTGGAGCTTGATTTCAAGTCAGTTTGAGTAACATCCCTTAGTAAGTATAAAATATTGAGTTCTTAAGACAGCAGGTAGGTATACATTATTACTAAATTTATTTTTACACAAAATATTGAAAATCCACCTACTATCTATTTCTACCTCTTGAAGCCTGGCACATTTAACTGCATTTCATGGCAAGTGGAGAATGCATAAATCAAAGCTGATAGAATTTACTATTTTGGAATGGACAACCAAAATCCATCTTATTGAGAAAAGATTATACATCTATCTTAAGTCAGTGATTTTCTGCACTGTACAGTGCAGGATTAGAATAATGCTGAACATAAGTAAATACAATGAATTCTTTCTGACTTGCAGTTACAATGATTCAAGCACTCACTTTACCCTCTCCCCTTCTGGAACTCTTCTACAATATACCAAATCAACAGATGTACTAGATAACCTCCTTAAATAATGTCACAGTATTCACTGAGCTTTGGCAGTGAGTCAGAATAGAAATTAGAGATCTAGACCAACTAAATACTGTATATTTGGCAAAATCATTTGTGGTTGTGTTCTTCAGCACAGTTTCTGAGATAACCACCAGTTCCACTTGGCAACCTGAGTCTCCCACAGTTATGTCTTTAATTGTAAAGTTGGCTTGTGAGATAATTTCCTGCTACTGGATTTCATGCCATTACTACTCTTAAGATTGGTGGCATAAGAGTTGAGAAAAATGTTATTTTGATAAACCAACACTGACAACTGGTCCAGAGTTTTAACCTGTTCTCATGATAGGAAACAATGATAGTAAAACAGTCTATATGATTCTTTATAAAACAAAGATTCCCTCTAGTAGTATGAGATGGCTAGGTAAGACTATTAAATTCTATTAAGCAACAGCAGCAACAAGTGAACTTGTAGTAGAAGCAATTAGAGCATTAAAAAGCAGATCTAATATTTCTAAGTACTACACATGCTAAAATGTCAAACATCTAGCTTTTGGAGACATTTTATTTCAAGGTAATTTCATAAGAACTTATAAGAATTCACCAATTTGGATTTGGGGCAGGTCGGAAAATAAGAGTTTCTGCCTAGGTGTGTCTGTGAATCATAAGACAGGCTTTTTAATGAGGTCAGCAAGTAAGGAAATACATTTCAATAGTGACATTTGGCTTACAACATTGTGTATGGGTGGGGCCTTGAAGGAATTGATAGAGATATTCTAACTTCAGCAAGTGAAACCAAAACATTAACTGCAGTTTTTATTACCTAATACAAGTCCATTGCCCAAACAGGACTTTGGAAGTCTGTCATAACAACTTCTAGGCAGGTGTATTTCACTTGTTCTGGAGCTGATGCTGACCTGCCAGTGCCTAGTCCATGTGCCACTGCATCAAAATTGCATCAATCCCTCTGTTTCCTGGCATGGCCCAGCACAATGCCAGATCTAATTTGAGCAATAAGAAAAAAAGAAAAAAAGCTTAGTAAATGTGTGAATTTAAAGAAAGCAAGGGAGTTCTCTCATTGCAAGTTAATTTCTCATTAACCATTAGTTCAATAAGAAAATAAGTGAAACAATACTGCAGTTTAAGAAAAACACTTGTCTTTGTCCACTTTGACTCCCCTAAAATTCAATTACCCAAGACAGTCCTATCTATAAAAATTTTTGGAGCACCCAGGTGGTATTGACTCTCACAAATATCATAAATAAAAAACTGAGTTTATGTCTTTTATTATAAACTATCCCATACTGATTCAAATGATTCTTCTTTTCTAATAAAGAAGAAAGTAGCACTCTTATTCAGATTGGTGAATAATACTCCCATCCCCTCCTTATAATCACTGAAGCCCTCATACAGCACTATAATTAGCAGCTATTTTTAGCATGCAAATAGGATGCATTAAATAACAAAATAGTCTAAATTTGATAGGAAAGAATAAGCCTTCATGGTCACAACCGGAATTATTAACCAGTGCACATATTCTTAGATATCAATGCGAGTGGAAAATAAATCTACTCTTAAACAGCTCGAAGATAGTACATACCATAACATTTAAAAAGTCCATAAAAAGTAGTTAGATACTAGTCTATTAGCAAAAAAAAAAAAAAAAAAAAAAAAAAAAAAAAAAAACCTGTTTATTTTTTTAATTCTGAATTGCTGGAATAGTTAACCATTGTTCTCTCAGCAAATAGTAAGCATTTATGCTAAATTCCTAAGTGTTCTTTCTTTAATATTTTATGACAAATAACTAACCAAATGAGCTGTTTCTGTTCTGCAGAGATGAGTAATACTTCTCCCTTGTAATCATGTGAAATAACCACTAGTATCAATGATTAAAGTAAACTGCTTTCCCAGAGATCAACATAGAGTTACAAAGTGAACTACTGGGGACAAATGGTTTCAGAAATCTGATTTATGGAGTAGTGTTCGTTATTTTCTTTCTGTCCATCTTTTAATCATCTACATACCTTCTAAATTTAAGCTTGACTTTGCAACCCTTCACTTACTTTGCTTAATAACATTAAAAGATGAGTATTTATTGCACTGAAATTTATATTCTACTTCAAACCTGTTATGAAACACACATGTAAACATGTAAAAGAATATAAGTCCCCTCCAGTATTTCAACTTTCCATTAAAATGCAAATATAATGATTTCATTAGTCAGGCAACAATACCCACAGTCTTAAACCAGACAAAACCAATAACTTTTTTTCTGTACATCCCAACTTCTCCCTAAGATACAATCTTACTCTTATGTTGGATCATTTGTTAATGAATATTTTTGCCTTTGGACTTGCATTATCCTTGATTGGAAGGGGAAAGCTAAAATATGTGATTTGAGATTTTAAATTCATAGATGTACCCTACTCCCTAGACAAGCAAATATAAAAATATTTCACTAAAGTTAAGCAAATAGTTGGAAAATAACCCTTCTTTCAGTTCCTAAACACTGGATGAAGTGTGTGTGGGGGGTGGGGGGAGTCACTCAATGCAATTAAAAGTATGTCATGAAGGCAATAGTCAGCAAATAACATTGTATTTTATATTCAACCTTCCGTGGAGTCTACCCAGGCCATACTTAATTTTGTCATAGGTAGAAAACTCTCCATGGAAACTCTGCTAGCTTAATAATACTATACAAGCAGCCCCAGTAAAAAGATTCAAGATTCAAGTGTGTGTATGGAGAGAGAGACAGAGAGACAGAGAGACAGAGAGACAGAGAGACAGAGGCAGAGAGTGTGTGTGTGTGTGTGTGTGTGTGTGTGTGTGTGTGTGTGTAAGAGGAGGAGGAGATGGAGGGGGTGGAGGAAGAAAAGAGACACAGAGAAAGGCAGAGAGATAAAAGACCCAAGAAAAGAGAACAGCCAAGAGAGAAAGAAATTTGGACGGGACTGTTAGAAAAAATGCTCTTTACTTCTCTGCTTCTTTGCTGGGATTGGGTTTCATTTCTTTCGGCGCCCCTGACCTTGCAGTCTTCCAACTCTCCACGCTCCCCCTCCCTCCCGCCCCCTCCCCCGGCCTGCGCCTGCCTTTGTGTCTGCCTGTCACTTACCGGGGAGCCCAACGAAGCGGATTCGGGAGAAGCACAAAGCCAGGATACAGATTTGCCCACAAATTCTCTTACACACATTCCCCAGGCTGCAAGGCACAGCCCATCGCAGAGCTGATGTACCTTGAGAGAGTGGGTTCTGGTCTTGTTTGGGGGACCAGAGAAACTATTCTTTCCTCTCTCGCTCGGCAGCACTAACAAAACGTGCGGACTCAAGGAAAAAACAAAACCTCACTTAGTGTACTCCAGTTCCACTCCCGGTGACATTCGCTCAGTACGCCCCCCAAAAAGGGGACAGGGGGACAGAAGGGGCGGACGCTAATCCAGAGGCAGAGCCAGATCCAGACCGACAGCACATAAAAGGGTCGAAAACCCCCCGTCACTGTTCTTTCCGGGGTGGGTTAGGATAGACCAGAGACTCGTCTGACTTAGAAGGGGAGTGGGAGGATTAGAGGGAAATGTAGTGCCCCCCAAAGCTGAACTATTTTAGAAAGGAAAGCAAAGAAAAATCACTTTCCTGGCGATAAAAGGCCGGGAAACCGGCTGGTCGGAGTCACAAAGGTAAGTTTTCCGGGTCCGGAGGAAGAGAGAAGAGAACCCAGAACTATAGGTTTAAAGGGGGGAGGAGGGGGAATTAAAACTATATTTGTCAGCCATGTTGAAGAGGCTCCAGTAATTTGTGAAGCTTCCCTCTTCCCTCTTGATATTTGTGGGTGACACTGCAGGGTTTGCTCCCCCGTCCCTGGAAGCCCGAGAGAAAGCGAAGGGGAGAGGAAAGGGAGAGTTTCGCGGCAAAAGAGAAGCGCTCTGACCTCGTTCTCGTCTCGCAGCCTTGCAGCAATCCAGCAGTTGCAGTCAGGTCTCCTTTCTAACAAATCCTAAAGGGCAGCCATCTTGCTTCCTTCTGCTTCTCTACGAAAGCAGCCTAGCCTCCGCATCAATATTCATAAGGCAGTTTGACGTCTGTTCTCATCACTCGGCGGGGCCGGCTTCTCGGGGCGGCCGCGCCGAGGGGGCGGACGTGACTCGCATGCGAGCCGGGCCTGGGCGCGCGGCGCTCGCGGGGAGGCGGCGGCCGCCCGAGCTCTGCGCCTTCTCCGCCCGGCCTCCTGCTCCTCCTCCGCCCAGCTGTCCTCCTCCTCCGCCCGGCCTCCGCTGCCGCCCTCGGTCCCTCAGCCACGGCTCCCAGGGAGGCAGCCCCCCGCCGGGGCGTCCCGCACCAAGGCCGAGGCACCCGGCGGCCGGACACTGGGGCGCGCGGTCGCGGCCGGGCTGCCCTGGCGCTTGGAGCTGGCAGAGCAGGGGAGCGGCGCGCCGGGCTGAGCGCGGGGCGGGGGCGGGCGCGGGGGAAGGTCCAGCCCCCGGGCGACGCGGCCCGACCCGGAGCAGCCGGGACCTTCGGACGGGTCTCCAGGCCGGGTTAAGGCGTGGTGCAGGCGCGCAGGGGGCGGTGGCGTGGCCGCCTGGCACCAGGATGTGAGACCCCGGGTTAAGCTTTGAAACTTTTCGTTGGTTCTGCACTCCGCCACCTCCTTCTAGGTATCTGCACACCCCGCCACCCCGCGCGCACCCACCTCCGCCCCGCACCCTCGCACTAGCTCTTGCTCCCACCTCGTTGCAGGCATCCCCGCACACGCCCCGCGCGCACCCACCTCCTCCCGCAAAGGCCCGCACCCCTATCCCCTGGCAGGTTCCCCCGCCCCGCCCCAGCTTTGGCATCCTCTCTGCACTGTCACTTTAATCTTGCCGAGCAGAAGCACTCCCCTGTTCGCTGAGGGCATGCCCTTAGTGCATTAGGGGCCTGTAGTTTTAAAGACACGACAAATTAGGAGACTGACCGAGTCCCGCTTCTCTCCGCGGTGGCCCACCTTCTGTTTACTTTGGGCACGTGCGCTGGGAACCAGAGGGATCTTCACAGACCCAACGAACTGCTCACCAGTGACGCGACTTTTCGCTAAATTCGGTTGTAAGAAATAAGCTTGCACCCTCAAATGCTTGACTTTTCTCCCGTCTGAGCCGCTATTGTGGCGGGGGGCGGGCGGAGGGGGTTCCACCCGTATAATTAAGTAACGAAGAAATCGACCCATTAAGAACAACATTCCCAAAGACGGACTCTCGATTTTCCGTGACATTCGGGACTCTACAGCTACGCCCGTCCTCTGACAGGAGTTTTTCTTTTCTATCGCCAACTAGTTTTACTTCGCTTTTTTGATAGTCTTTTTTTCCTAATCATATATTTTTTTTTTACTCGAAGATGAGATAAAAAACAAAGCCTATATGAATCATTATGTCAGATAGTAGTTTTTGAGATTTACCCTCTGTCTTTAAGTTCTTAGGTTACCGACATTGAAATGTTAATAGATATTTGGGGTACATCTTTCATGCATGGGATCGCTGCATTGTGATGACAATACTCTTAAGTCAACAGAAGTTATTTTGTGTATCCCACTGTTTTGTGTCTGTAATTTCTTTAGAAGTAAAGTGTTTTGCTAATTTTGTGAAATTGGAATATTTCTTCTTTGAAAAGGTTTAAAAAGGGACCTCTTTCTATGTAACACATTGTTGCTAAGATGAATGCTTAAAGTGCATTCTATTGAAACATTGTTTATTCCATTTCGAGACAAAGTTGACTCAGATTTCTGATTTTGCACAATCTAAGTAAAATCGTTCATTTTCCCCTAAGCATTTCATTCTGTGAAAATGAATTTGTCTTTTCTAATGGTACACTAATGTATCACCAAAAGTTTTGGCAATTGTTAATGAATTTTAAACTAGGAGGTTCCTTGGATTTGCTTTTCAAGTTCAAAAAGTAAAGTTGCCGAAGACCATGGCATATATTTATGTAGTGTACATTAGAGCAGAATTGTTGAAAGCATGGGTTTTGGAGCCCAACAGACCTAAGTGACTCTTGGCTCTATCTTTTACGAAAGTGTGACCTTGAGCATTGTACTTACCTCTGTATGTATCAGCTCTCTTATTTGCTAAGCACCTTCTAAAACAACAGGGCGTTGCAAAGATTAAATAAAACACTAGGTAAGTGCCTGAGTAGTTATTACTATTACTAATCATAAAACATCTACTTCCAGGAGTTTTGGCTAGAAACACATAATCTTACATTGAATAATATGTGGCAAACATTGTATTCACACATGTCTCATAAACATCTGTATATACCTTTAGTTACTTATATGGTAATTGTAAAAATAATCTTTAAGATCATCTCTTTATTTCATCTTTCAAATCTCTCTCTGTTATAACAGGTGGTTCTTGTCTATCTGGAATCATACTTGGCTTGCAGTTGGTTTTGCAACAGGCCCTAAACTTTTCCTTGCCAACTTCTTTCTCTGCACCCCCACCACACCCTTAACCACCATGACATTTGTTAATTTAAGAGAAAATACATTACTCCTCTTGGCTAATGTGACTTTTCAGCAGCAAAAGGAGTAAAATTCTTAAGGTTTCCAAGTATAAAATGTTTAGAGAGACTTTATATTGTTAATTAAAAAGAACTCTTACTTGCTATTTCTGGGAAATTAAAGATATGATGCACATAATCAGTTGTTTACTGGACATGAGTGCAGATTTGTATGGGTAATTCAGAGGCAGCTTTTATTAATTGTGTGCATTCTTCAGATTCTTCCTATAGGTGTGGATAATCTATTTTTAAAAGATAATTTGCTGTCTTAACAACAGTCAATTGTTATCAAATTCCTTACCATTTTTTTTCCCTCAAACTAGAAATAGCACTGCTTCCACACAGAGAAATCCTTGCTTCTTTAACAAAGAAAAAAGACTAATAGAACAAGTTCCACGACATGCTATTCTGTGTTAGAAAATTGACTTGATTGGCCTGGGCACCTGCTGTCTAACTCAGTTGCTCAGTCTCTAAGCCTCTTAGGGTGGAGGCAGCTTCCTGTCTGTTCTATCCATTAAAGAGCTGACAACAGCAGCTTGCTTTACAATGCAAATTTCTTATACTAACAACAACAACAACAAAAAAGGTAATTCTTAATTTCCTTCCCACCTGCAGAATAGGAAATTTTAAGGACTTGATTTTGTCTTTAACAAAGAAATAGTCGTGATACATACTTCTTTGAAATAATTATAGTGGTTTAACAAAAGCATTAAATCATACCCTGTTGTTTCCCATCTCTGAAAACATATTTCTGAAGTATGACATGATAAAGATTCTCTGCATGCTTAAAAGACAATTGACCTTCAAACAGCACAGCAGACATTGCTGTGAAGGGGCTTTCTTGTTGCCTTTTGTCTGGTGACATTACTGCACACCATATGAAGTTACATATTTAACATAGGTAGAATGCTAATTTAAAAAATCTCTAATAGATGAAACATTTAGACATAACATTTTAACTTATTGATAGAAATAATTACTAATAAAAACCATTACTGTCTAAAGCCAGGGGTCATAATATTATGAGGGTCTTGATAGAATATGATTTCTACTTACTTTTCTCTGACCTTTTTGCATATTGTTAATTTCTCTTTCTGTAATTTGGAAGTTTTAAAGAAAGAGATACAAATGTTATAATTCTAATTTACTTAAATCAAGAGCTATCCAATGTGTGTATTGATTTGATGGGGGCAAAACGAAAGTCCGATGAAATGCAAAAGTCTAATCCAGTTAAAATATAGCCAAAAGCATTATAAAAATAATATTAGGATCAAACATCATGGAACAAACATCATACAAATGTCTCCAGAAGTATTGTAAATATGTTGCTGATATCAATCTCTTTTCTTCTCATAAATTCTGACTTCACTATTTAGTAACTACTCTTATTCTCATCCAAATTTGGTAACTCAAATAATATCCCACTTTCTTTTGAGAGAATAATGTTTCAACTTTAATGACAAACTTTAATAATGAATAAATTTTAACTATTAGCAATTACCTCAGCACCATTTACATTTATATAGGATTTTATAGTTTTTAAATATTTTGTACACTATTATGTTTTTATGGTAATGTGTATACTATTACGCCTAATATTGAAAATCTTATGCCATATTCAAGATGGCATTTAATTTAATTTCCATCTAAAAAATATGAAAAATGAGGTTAAGTGACTTCCTCAAGGTCATATAAACTGTTAAGAGAAGAGCACCTCTCAAATGTATGTTTTGTGATTTTAAGATCAGGCCATTTTTTTATACCAAAACTATCCTCATAAATTTTCCTGCTCATCTTTCTTTAAATTTTTCTCACCATTATTAGTATGACTGATATAGGAATCTTCCCTTAAAAACTCAGAATAATTTTTCATTATTCTTTGTTATGAATAAATAAAAACAACTAAGCATCTATATTAACTTATTCTTAGTACTCCAAAGGTAATACTATTTGTTAAATACAGGCTATGCACAGAGCATTGGGATAATAGTTTTACCTCCTTTTCCCCTTTAAATTTAATGCTTATTACAACCAAATAATGTAGGTGATATCTTTTTGAGAATTAAGGGTTGAGTAGGTTGGTGGAATTAAAGAGCTGGAACCAAGGCCTAAATTTAGGATTGTCTGATTCTAAAGCTCCTGTCCATGCAAGTACACTGTGCTAGCTCCCCAGTTTAGCAGATATACAAATCTATGTGTACACCATGATAAGTTTTTCACATAATTAGTTTCTGGTTGGTTTGTTTGGGTTTTGTTTTTAGCAATAACCTCAGTGTTCATCTCTTCCTCACATAATGCAAAAGCAAAAGCAAAACAAAAAACCGGCCAAAACCCAAAATGAATTTTTCTTATCGTTTGCTTTCTACCTTTTTTTATTTTCCTTTTTAGTTTCCAGTTTTATGCTAAAAAGTTGGCATGCTTGAATTCTTTGGAACAATGATTACATTTCTTTAATGAACAAATGTGATACCACGCCCTTGACCCCTCCCCCTTTGTAGCTGCTTTATCTTAAGTCTTACCCCATTAACAAATTGTTTATAAAGATAAGTTCTATCTGTTTTCAGTATGTTTGTGGTGAAGGGGAGCTCTAGCACCCTTGATCTGCTCCTGACTTCCTTGAATGACTTAGGGTTCACTCCTGCCAAGCCGGGGAGCTGGCAGGTGGAAAGATCGCCACCTACTGAAAGCGTTAATAGGTCATGGATCTTTGGGGATAAAATCTTCAGAATGAGGATCGCATGAAATCTTTCCATTGGGAAAATAAATTAGAATCACCTGTGGAGCTTTCGAAACCTACGCACAACTAGCTTCTATTCCTCTACTCCCACCAGCAATTTGGAGGTTCTGATGAATGAGGTCTGGGATGGGGCTGGAGTAACAATAGTTTTCAGAAGATTCACAATTAGATGTACCATTCTGCTTAAAAATCACTAGTATAGCTTACTATGTAAAAAGACATGAAAACAAGTCATTTTACACCTAGTGAAAATAGGCACACAATGTTGTCACTCATGGAGCAAATGTTATCTATCACACCTTTACAAAGATCTAACCCAGTTGCCTATGACTCCCTTTTTGTATTTCATGTTGATTAAATCCTTCTAAGTTCTCTCATGACAGGTAAAAAAAAATAAATATTTTTTGAGGAGGTGATAAATAATTAGCAACCAAAGAATGAGCCCAGAATATCAGTAGTGAAAAACAAAGATTAGAGGGGAAATATAAATGATGGGACTGATAGCCTGATGTATCGGGGAAAAGAAGTATAGTATTGGAAGTTGCCTGAGTTCAAATAGTAAAGAATATTTTGGGATTTTTGTTCTCAAGGCAAAATTCTCATTTGAGTTTTATCACATTTTCCTATAAATTTTCAAATAATTCTTTAATCTAGACAGTTAGACAAATTGACTCTAATTTCTTTTTTTCCCCCAAAGTAATGGTCATACAATAGTGTATGAGTGTATTACATAGCATCATATTAGCCATTAGTGCAATTCTTCCTGGAAGGAAGAGCTATAGAGAATAAACTAGTTTTAGATCTCCATGAGTTAAATTAATCTCTTTCTTAAAGATATTCTTTATGGAAAAGGAAGAAAAATTTAAAAAGGAAATAGGGTAACCATTATTTGGCATCCCGTTTTCTTCATATATTCCAAAATGTGTTTTCATACTTTCTAGAAATGCGTGAAAAAATCTAATGAGATCTGACTCAGTGCCAACTCAGAGCCTGTGGGAGCATGAGAGGCCAGATAGTTTCCTGCAAAGCTCTGCTCTACCAACCTCTGTTTAATGTGTTTTCTTCTTTTCTATCCTGGAGCACAATATTATAACTATTTGGCAGAAACCTCCTTGATCTGTCAGTCATTAGGCATGCCTCTAAATTGAACATGGGTTGATTGCCAAACAACTGTTCTGCATCTTACATTGCCTTTACTCCTAAGAGAATAGATTATATCCAAGCAGTGACTACAAAATAGGAGTTCCTGAAAGAAAGGTTGGAGTAAAAGATGAAATAAACAGATATACACGAATGCACCCACGTTAAACTAGAACATCAAAAACAAATCCTAAAAGAGCTTTCATGGGGGCAGGGGTGCTAATTTTCATTTCTTAGAAATCTTATGATCACTGGCTCTAGTTAGACAGGGTACGGAGAGATAAGCAAGTGAGAAATACTGGAAAAGGACGTGTTTAGCATGGTGGTGGTGGCATGGTGGTTGTCAGGTGAGTGTGATCCTAATAGCGATACCAATATATTTTAATGAAGGAAGCTTTTCTGAATCTCCTTAAATTGTAAAACATCGATAGCCACTGCCTTCTAGTGAACAAGAACTAGAAGAGTCTCTAAAACTCAGGAAA
>NW_011888848.1:4204938-4211513 GCF_000151845.1 Pteropus vampyrus
GGGGGTGTATTTAAAGAAGCAAAATCTTTGGACCAGAAGACATAGACTCACATTTTTATAAAAAGTGAATAATTTTTTTAAATATCCATAGTTAATTGAAATAATTTTTGTTTTTATTGAATAGAGCTGGTGAGGGTGGAGTTTGGTAGCTTTTATGTTAAGTCAGAGTTTCAAACTCACAGATTTTCTAATGAAACCAAAGCTCAGAATGAAACTTTATGCACACAATCTGGACTGAGTAAAATGTTTTACTCTAAAATATTTCATGAAAAGACAAGTTTCATACAATTTTAGCAAATAACAGTGCTCTCCAACAGGGCTGCTTGCCAAGCAATAACGCTTTATTACATATCCAAATCGTTAGAAAAAAAAGCTAATGTAGAATTGTTAATTATTGGTGACAATACCTACTTTACTCAGTGCCTTACATTTTTACTTTTAAACTTTTAGAGACTTCATGTGGAGGGTGTGGATTTTGGTAGTAATGCATAAGATTTGAAAACATAGTTTTGGTGACAAGAGAAATAACTATAGGTTCCACTTTTTAGTTGGTACCTTTTGAATTGCTTTGTTCATAAAAGGATTGTACTGTGAATTCAGAATCCAGAGGTCGAAGAGAAGCTTACCAAAGGATTTGAGATAAGTGAAAACTAACCTAGTCAGGATACCTTCTGAGAAATGTTTTCAGAAAACTTTAGAAATGAAGATAGTTAGTCTCATTTTCCATTGCACAAATGGTAGTTCGAGTCTGAATTTCTAATTTATCATAGGTCATAGTGGTGCTTGAGAGATGCAAACGTGTCATTTATATTTCAGTTTTCCCGTTCTTAAGAGGCATTTTCATCAATAAATACCCATAACCAAACCAAGTCAAACTGACATTCTGGGAGTCTGCTCAGGAAATCCTCAAAACACAGAAGGATCAGAAGTAAATGGAAATAACTATCATAGAACATCCCTCAAAGGCACGTTATGATAATGATATATCTGTTCATTCCTGTTTCACATTAGTGGTGGCATTTCCCATGCTCTGCTTTCTCAGCTGTATTCTGTGTTAAAATCAAACTTGTTGAGATGGCTCACTGCGTTATTCTTTTCTCAATATATTTCTTATTTATTCTCTTACTCAGCAATATAATAGTGAGCGAAATGTGCCCCCCTGCTCTTACAGAGTTTATAGTCAAGTGGGAAAACAGACATGTAAATGGGCAATTATAAATCATTGTAAGATATGTGAATAAAATGTGCTGGGTGCAATAGGAAGGGCATTTAACTCATATTTGCAGGTTCAGAGAAAACTTCCCATGAAAGTAACATTTAAGCTGCAGTCTTAAGGATGAGTAGGAATTACCCAGGTCAAGAAGAAATTCAGGGACGAGTACTTGGTGGAGATAAAAGAGCATACGAAGAATAGAGGCATGAGAGTACATGACATGCTTGAAGAAATAAAACACATTCCAGATGACTTCTATAGGCAGTCAAGAGAGAGAGTGGACACGTTCAGGCTGCAGCAGTGTGCGGGGGCCAGATCATGAGGGTTAGCATAAATCATGCTAAGGGGTTTGGATTGTGGCTTACGTATATGGGAAATCAATGATACCTTTTAAAAGAAAAGAAAATAATCAGATTTGGACTTTGGAAAAATCTCTGTAGCTGTCGTGGCAAGAATGGATTGAGAGAACAAACACAGAAGCAGAGGCTAGGACACCAGTGAGGAAATGGGGACATGACTCAGGAAAACTTAGAGTGTTTAGGTTAGAGACTAGGCAATAGGAAAGAGATAACTGGAGAGGTCTATAGTGTCACAGAAGAAAGGGAGCATAAAACCTGCTTTGAAGCAGGGGCGGAGCAGTGGCAGGGCTCAAGGGTGTCACTTAGGTTTCTGACCTGGTCAAAAAGATGGTTGGTGGTGACTTTCACTGGAGATGGAAATAACAGAAAGAGATGAAGACCAGGAAATCGAAGTTTCGGAGTAGTGGAAGAAAAATAAATCAGTGATGAAAAATTTAAGTGTGAGGCACTGGATGGCCATTCATCTGCAGCAGGCAGTTTGGCATCTGAGCCCAAAACCTAGTGGAAAGGTTCGGACTGGAGTTACAAATTTGTGAATTATCTGCAAAAGGGCGGCAGTTGGGGAAGATAACCTTAGTCTCCGAGTGAGAAGAAAAGTGAAGCCGCAGGAGAGAAGCAAAGGAATGCCACGCTTGAGGTCTGACAGGAAGAGTAGCCCTGAAAAGAGGAAACCCGAGGTGGGTGGCACTGTGGGAGCCAGCTGAGGACAAGCGTCACGCAGGAGTGCTGACCTGGCTTGTAGTGCCACACACTACTGAGCTGTCACCTGAGCCAAGAAATGAGAAGTGTCCTTTGGATATAACAGTGGTGCATTCATCACCATCCTTGGCAAAGCGAGCTACAGTAGAATAGTGGTGACAGAAGCCAGATTGCCTGAGGTTGCAGGATAAACAGGAAATGAGGATGTGGAGATAGGGAGAGCAGATGACTATTTAAAGAAGGTTAGCTAAAGAGAGGAAGAAGGAGATCGCAAAGTAGCTACAGGAGAAGGTGGAATTGAAGAACTTTTTAAGATGGAAGAGAGTTGAGCATGTTTGCTGATGAGAGAGAGCAAACTGAGGTGGGTGGTTAAAGACACAGAAAACTTATTGAACAAGGTCCCTGAAAAGTGGTTGTGGTTTTTTTTGTTTTTGTTTTTGTTTTTTTGTTTTTTGTTTTTTTAAAGATTATTCTGATGACAAACTGAGGTAGAGGACAGGACTTATAAAGGAATAGAGACAATTTGTTCAGTGGAAAGTTTTTTTCACATTTTTTAAGGGTCAGGTCGGGTATAGTCCACAGTAAGTGACACAGGCTAAAAGGGGTCATTTCATTGTGGGCCCCATGAACTTCCTTCACAAGTTTTGTCATTAGAGAGAGAGAAGAATGGGGTCTGTGAAATGTATTATGAATTAAATGCTGATGGTTTAGACAAGGCCACGGTGGTGCCTGTAATACAACATAAAATTCTAGAAGTCAGAGCTTCCTTTAAAACACAAGGGCGTATTGTAAACCACTAGGTAATAAATGAATAAAAATTTTCTATGGTGGAAAGAGATCATCTAGGCAATATACAGTGATAGCTGTAGTTTTAATCCATGCTTCTTGTTATAGTGAAACTTCTGTGATCCAAGAAGAATAATCATAAGAATACATACCAAGTATTGATTGCCTACTGAGTGCTGGGCACAAAGTATATATTATTTTTATATTCTTATAAGAACCTATATGGTAGATTTTATTTTCATGTTGTAGGTAAGTAAAGGCTCAGAGAGAATAAATAAATTTCCACAATCAGTCTACAGCCATGCCACCCTGAACAAGCCTGATCCTGTCTGATCTTGGAAGCTAAGCAGGGTTGGGCCTGGTTAGTACTTGGATGGGAGACCACCTAAGAAGACCAGGAGCTGTAGGCATAAAAAATAAAAAAATAAGGGATTGTAAGCTGACAAGGTTCTTGCAATCTGTGAGGTCAACGAAGAGTTGCCTCAACTAAAAAAAATTAATTCAAAAAATAACTTCTACATTCAAAGAGCTAGGGAATGGCTGAACTAACACTAGAACTCAGGTTTGTCTATCTCAAGAGTGTGAGTACTTTGCACTGAGCAACATGATATATCTTTCAGAAATATTTAATTTAAAATTATTTTTGCTTCACATTTTCCTCACAGTTGTATGTTGCTATGTAACTGACATAGCTTCTCTAAGACATTCGTGGACGCACATAGGGAAAAATTGATATCGGTGTATCAAGGAAATGGAGGAAAACTGGATCCAGAAATGTAGAGATTAATGGGAGGAAAAAAGTTATCTTTAGCATCACATGTTCCTTCAGTTTGTCCATTTAAGTACTTCATTTCTTCATTTAATAAGTACTCTTAAAATTTATATACAGATACATTTTGTCTTGGTATAGCTAAAAGTAATTACACAATTAAATAATTCCAATATGACAAACACTATAAAGGAGAAATCTGGAGACTGGTGAGGGGGGAAGATAAAAGGAAGGATAAAATTCAGTTTAGAAGTCAACTGAAGCTTTTCTTGAAGAAGTGATCATTAAACTTTGAAAAAAGCCTTTGAAAAATGAGCAGAAATGAACCAATCTAATGGGGCATGAGGAGGAGTCTTGTTCCATGGGGAGGGCATAGCAGCAGAAGGCAGGCCCAGAAACAGAAAGGGAAGTGGCATAAGGCCAGTGTGACTGGAAAATGCAATCAGACGAGGCTGGAAAGGAAGGCAGGGGCCAGAAGGTACAGAGTCATGTAGGTCACATTAAGTATTAAGTCATTTTTTTGTTATTATCTATTGATTTCACCTTTTGTCAGGTAATGCCACTATGATTTATCCTTGGGGAACCAGCCTTCAAACCGCGGCAAAGCTCAGGAAAAGCCAGTCTACCTTCAGTGTTAAGAGTGGGCACGCGTTAAACTAACCTTGGCCAATCAGAGAACAACCTCCACCTCTTCCCACAGAAATGATTAAGTAGGAAATGTAACAAGCCAAGCATATCAGTACCAATAAGGCTAACTCTGGGCCTTTTGCTGGTGGTGTTGGGGAAAATTACTCTTTTTCTGCTGGGACTGCTGGCACTATGTGATGTAAACTGAAAGCTATGGCAAGCAAAATGGAAAAGTTCAATTCTTTTGTCGATGTAAGAAATGTCCATGCTTTGGAATTTTTATAATCGTTTATTTGAGCCCAACTGATGACATGTGCTAGGGAGCATGAGTTTAAATGTTCTGGAGAATAACAGTTTTGCAGCTTGGCCATGCGTTAAACTAAGGAGGGGACATAAAGAAGATTGGAGAAATCAAGGCAGGGATTGGATTGCAGGATCGTTAACAAGATCATGTGCTCTTCAGAGGGTTACTACTCCCCTTGGAGAGGTATTCCTTCTGGAATTTCAAAGGTGTGTTAACCTAGATGCACAAGAACAATGGACAGGGCTGGTTTGAAACCTTCTACTAAGCAGTTATAGGCCTGGGGCGTGACTGCCCACCATGACCTGCCCAGTTAGGAATTTATGATCAGATCGGCCTGTGAGGTTACTTTCTTTAGAACCATCCCCACCCTATTTTTTTTTTAAGTCTACTCTTTCAAAGGAAATGTCTTTTCAATGTAGCCAACAGAGAGGGAAGTGGAGCTGAGAGATGAAGGAGGGAGTCTAGCTGACGTCACTGAACAGATCTACTCCATTACTTTCAAGTTTTGTGAACCAGTGAATTCCTCTTACCCAGCAAGCCTGTTTGAGATATACTTTAGTCACTTAGACCTAGAAGGGACCTTATTTATTTATTTTTAAAAATGGTTCAAGAATTGAAGTGTGGTAAAGTAATAGACTCTAAAATATGGAATTCGCTGAATCCAGGTAGGAAAGAGCAATGAAGACCCCTCTTTCTTTAGCTGAGAAATAAACACAACAGTTGATTAACTTGTTGTCTGTGATATCTTGGGGCTCAAAGCATAAGCCTACTGCGACTGGAGATTAGAGGACATGTTTGGGGAACAAAAACAGGAATGTATTGGTTCCTTGTGAGGTTTAGTGAGTTCCTCTACGAAAGAGACAAGTTGCAGTTAATGCTGGTTCCTCTGGAAGTAGTGGAAACGCTCAGAGCAGCCCTTTAGCCCTCATCCTGAAATCCAAAACAGCTGAGAATCAGAAGCATTTTAACCGTTTGGAGTTTAAAAAAGTCAAGCCCTCTGCTTCCATCTAAACTTGGTGCTAGCAAAGGTGGAGAGGGTAGAATAAAATGGGAAAATAAGATTGAAACCAGGAGCCCCACCCACCCACCCATTGACAAAACATCAAGGTCACTTGTCAAAAGACAGAAACAACCTCTTTGGCATCTAGATTCAAAGATTAGGCATCAATACTGACCCTGACTTTTGTTTCTAATTCAATGAATTTACTGGAAACAAATAGATTGTAGAGTTTACCAAACTTTTAAGGAACTTGTGTTTCCAAAGAAACTCTAACACCCATAACCTCAGGGCTGTGATTGCTCAACCCCCTAAGGCAACACTCAGGATCCTAAACCCACACACTAGTAGAAAAAGTATGGTAACCAGAAAGTGAATACTCCCCAGGGCCTTTCTCAGCTGTGGCCATACAGGACAAATTACATGGGGAATCATCCCAGAAGACAGATCCAAGAGCAGATGGAAGGGCTTCCAGAGACATTCACTCCAAAGCCAAGACGAGGCACCCCTTTGCTCCAGTCCAGAAGGATCATATATATGCAGATAGCATATTACATGCCACCCTGCCTCCCATTTCCCCTTTTTCAAGTAGAAGTTTTTATGGTAGTTATTTCGTTTCCTCCTCATAAATGTATATTGTTTGTTGGAGGTAGTGAATGTATCATTTTTCAATAGGTTTCTGAACCGTGGGCAATGTACATTAACAAGAGAATCTGGACTCGGACTTGGATTGGATGTGGAAAGTGGAATAAACTTGAGTGGTGCTGGTACATATGTTTGTTTGTTTGTTTTTACCCCATATGATATTATTTCATATGATA
>NW_011888848.1:4215868-4241177 GCF_000151845.1 Pteropus vampyrus
AGAAAGATAAAAAGTACGAGATAGCACTTCTGCTGCAGTATTCAGTTCTGTATGGAAGAAATAGAAGTTCTAAACTTTAAATTAAGGAAATATAAATTTAAGGATAGAATGACAAGCTTAGAACTCGTTTCTTGGGTGTTTCCATAACTTTCTGAAGCAGAAAGAGGTAAGAAAACAAATGAAAAAGGAAAGAAAATATTAACCTTAGCCTCCTCTCACTAAAATCCTCAAATCTAAAAAAGATTTAAGAAAGCATTTTATTTGACAATGCCTTGGAGGAAAACAAGAGCCAACCTGGGGGTGGGGGGCAGAGGAGAAACCCACAACTGTATACTTTCAAACTCTTTCCTTCATTTTTGTTGAATTATGTGTCTTCTACCTCTAATTTATATTTGCTGTGAAGAAAAAAGGGCCTATTTTTAAGCTGAGGACTTATTCCACTTCCTCAGAAGGCAAGAAAAATACAAAATGAGGAAAATTATGACCTAATGCAAATTTTCCTTCAAGGTAACTATGTTCATTTCATGAAGGGAAGCAGCTGACACAGCATGGCCCCAGCTGCAACAGAGAAGCATATTCCTCTCCCAGACAAGTGGCTCTAAATGCTTCTCCCACTCAAAGGAGGAAACAAGTTGGGCTTCACATCTATGCACCTCAAAATAAAGAGGTGAAACTTTTCATGCATTAATATTTTCAGCGGGTTTTCCAAATAGTTAAGCAGTTGCCTTTAATGAACATTTTAAAATATTCTCCCTGTGTTTTCATTCCAAAGAAAGAATGTGCTTTACTCTCTGATATTAACATTTTTCCCGAGTATAAACGCTTCTCCCCAAGAGATCCAAGAATTACTTTGTAAAATAAGATTTCTTGAACCTGAAGTCTTATTTGGTATAAATATAAATTTTTAAAAAATAACAATCAATCAATATCAAATTTCTTGATAACTTGTTATGATCTGAATTTAGGTAAAATACTATTATCTACTTTCTATTGCAAAGCAAAAATTGAAAATTAAGTATTTACAGAAAGATACAGTATCACACCACTATAAGGAATAATTTTGTAGCATAAAGCCAATAATATGTTATGTTTCTATTTTTTTCTTTTATATATTATGTTTCTTATTGAAGACTTTTAGAAAAGATAATTTTGAGAAAACTGAGCCAGGTTTTTAGTGGCTGTTAGTATGATTTTAAAATAGATGCTTTTGATATAATTTTTTACTTTCAAAGGAAGTAGCATTTTTCCCCATTGAATGTTACCATGTTACTACCTTCTAGTTGTGAAATCTCATTATTGTTACAAAATTTTAAAAAAATTTCGATGTTATAATATCTTCCAGTATCAAGATAGTCACCCATATCTATATTTTGATTTGTTCCTTACCTTTTATCCCACAATGCTTCTAAGTCTTACACTTTCCTTCTTCATAACAATGTTACTTTTCTCTCTGTAATTCTCAACCCATTTTACTGGTTGAGTAACCTAAAAATCTAGACCACTGAATTTTGTAGGTGAAATTTTGCTTAATGATTGACTAAGAGATATTTGTGTTAACAATTTTGAGAATACCTTGGGTAGTTCATTGGACCCATTCCCAGAAAATACTCTTCTTGAGACTCTTTATTTAACAAGTTCACCTCTTAACATTCTAAACTATTTCCCTTTGAGCAGAAACAGAATATCGTAAGCATGAAGCTGAATTTGCTGTTTGACAGAGTTTGTTATTTAAAACCAGGCTTCTTGGCCAAATCTAAGTGGCTGAGATTTGGGGCAATCTTCTAGTAGTTTTACAAGCGATTGTCCTTAAAATCCGAGTTTCTTCAGGTGAATCCATATATACATCAGTGAAAGTAACATCCCTACTCCTCATTCTATTTTTACCAATATCTAAGTGTAGGTTTAGCCATAAGAAAATTGGCTACCCCCACAATTTCATGATGCTAGAGGATACCTGTCATCTATTTCAAAACAAAGGGCATTGGCTGGCATCAGTGAAACAAATGAAGATCATCTTTGAAAACTGATTTTATAAGTGTTTTTGTTTCCACTATGCCTCCTGGAACCTCTTTCCAATACGTTTTGCAATAGTGCGGTTACTCTCATATTGTTCTCTGAAAAAAAGATAAGCACCTTACTTTTTAGAGAGAAGAGAAAATGTTCTCCCCACATTAGATTAAGGTCAATTTATGAAGCCCAAGTACTTTTTGTTTCAGCATAGATTGTTCCATCTGTCTCATGGACAACTTTTTTGGCCAAGGAAAATATCTACAAAAGCAAATATTTTATTGATATAGCTGGATTTCTCTACAGAAGAATACATTATTAAATTTTCTGTGTCATAAAAATTTGAAATTATGATCACAGTTTGTGATAAAAGAGACATCCATTTCCATAGTTTCAAAAGTGTTCAAATAAAGTCCCCAAATAGCTTACATGAGAGATTACACTACACAATTGGATAAGCTTCTTTTCTTTCATAAAGGTGCACAGAGTAAGTTTTCTTTGTGCTGAAGATTTTTTTTTCTCCAAATCTACTTATTACTTACTACTTAGAACAATATGTATAATTCCCTTCTTGGAATCTGTTAACAGTCCTTCTTAATCAAGATAAACATTAGAAGTCAATAATATAAAGCTAAAAGAGTCAATATCTATGCGATATAAGTGGATCTTTTTATTTTATTTGTTTCCCACATTCTTCTGAAAGAGGCTATTTTGATCCATAAAATGTCAGGCCTGTCTGGACTTCTGAAATAGTTATTCTTGCTAGAATACTGTGAATAGAAGTCCTGAACATGGGAAAATATTGACATTTGAAGATTTTTTATTGTTTCCACTTTTAAAAATGTAACAACTTTTCTATCATGCTAATTTTTAAATTAAATACAGAAGATATGACCCCTTTAGGCACCTTAATAATTACATTAAGCAGTCTTTAGCTTATTAAATTTTAATTAATTCTGCTTGTTTGTGTACTGTTTAGGTATGCTACCCTATTATTTGATAGGTACATATTCAGAATTGATTATTCTTGAAATAATACTTCCTGAAACATGGCCTTTCAACCTTCAACCTTTCAATTCTTTTAGAAGAATCCCAGTGAAAGAGCTGTGAGTCAGAAATGGTCCCAGCAGAAAACAGAGTGCAACTAAGGATAATTTGAGAAGGATTTAATAAAGAAAAATTGTAGATGTTTGAAGAAGGTTTATAGAAACCACAAAGGAGAACATTATTATCATCCTTAAGTTTGAAGGGGAAAGACTAGGGAATGGTTTCCAGAACGCAGAAGGGAGCACGTGTAGAGTAGGCCACCTTAAGAGAAGCTATGCCCATAGGATAAAGGACAAAGGAAGTCTAAGGTGACCCCATAGGGAAAGAGTCAGGGAATAAATATCCCTCTTTGCCCTTTATATGAGCCAATACCAGGCATTTCCATAGGCTAAAATGCACTGCTTAATATGGTAGCCTAGTCACAGATGGCTTCTGAGCATTTGAAATGTGGTTGTAAGCGTGAAACACACACCAAATTTTGAAAACTCAGTATTAAACATGTAAAATATCACATTAATAATTTTATGTTCATTAAAAATAGAAGGATGATATTTTGGACATATACACTCAAGGCACATATTAAATATTAACATATTATTAAATATATATTTATCAATGTAAGTAATACTTTGTAAATAATATTTAAGCTATATTAATACTATTTTCACCTGTTTCTTTTTAATTTTTAAAGTGTGCTACTGGAAAATTTAAATGTTTAAAAAATTATGAAAATTAAAAAAAATTTATATAATATCCTAGTCTATATCATATTATTTCTCTTGGAGAGCACTGGGATAAACCCACCAGAAATTAGAGGATATTCAGGAGTCTGTTGACACAATTAATTATAGGCCAACTTCCTATAGTAGAAAGTAGGGTGGAGAAGGAAGGGAAGTGGACCTGGAAAGGCCAACAGAGATATCTGGCTTAGCCTATTAATAAAGAAAATTAACATAAAAAAGTTTATTCTAGGTATGAGGACATTTCTCTTGGTGATTTACATTGTTGGCCTGTGAAATTATTTGTTACCATGTTTGTTAGGACATTCCACATCAATGAAAACTAACATTTTTAAAAAGTAGCATTGGGGGTGGACCAAATAATCAGCTGAGTCCTTTAGAATTGTGTTTTCCTTTCTATGCATGTTCCATCTTGCTAAACTCTAATTATAAATTGAAATTTATGTCATGGAAGTATATTTAGGTCTGTAAGGGATCGCTACAGCAGTCCTGACAGGTAGAAGACATAATTAAAATGGTTTTTCAGAATGGTGTTTTGATTAAAAGTTTTTGATAAAAATGATTTGATAAAACATATTTGATAAAAAATCTTGTTAAGAAAACTTTAAATTTAGGTATTTATTAATTAAACAAATATTTGAGCACCTTTTATATTCACCCATGAAGCTTACAGTCTAACATTAACAGAGGGATATTTAGACAGTAAACAAGCAAATAAGTAATATTAATTTAATAGATTTTCCTATATTACAAAGGAAGAAAAGCAAGCCAACGTATTAACATTGACAATGAGTATAACAATGACTGAAGTGTGATATTTTCAGATTATTTTTTAGATTAGAATGGCGCATTAGTTTTCTATTGCTGTGTAACAAATTACCATAAACTTAACAGAGTAAACAACACCAATTAATTATTTTATGGCTCTGGTGGTCAGAAATCTGGCACAGTGGGGCTGGGTTCTCTGCTCAGGGTCTTGAAGGCTGAAATCAAGGTATTGACTGGGATTCATTCTCGTCTGAAGGTCCTGCAGGATAATATGCTTCTGTCAATGAAAGAATGTTTAAATCTAAGGAAAAATTTTGTGAGAGTTTATTTGAGACAAAAAACTGAGGACATGCACAGAAGCAAGATCTAATGACTGAAAAAGTGCTTCAGAAAATGGTAGTTTTGCCTTTCATTTTATACATTTAGAGCCAAAGGAGAAAACGTAAAGAATATTACATGAAATCCACTGGTGGTAGGTTAAGGAGGTAGGAGAAAGCAAAGTGGGGGAAATCTCTAAAATTGGCTAAAAAACAAAACGGAGAGACACTCCTCTTACCTTGGTGGGTACACTGAACATTAACAGTAAATAAAGATGGTATGCGGGCATCAAGATAACAATGAGTTTCTTGGTCTCATGCTCTGGTGCCTGCGGTTGTGCCTTTGAGGGGTCTGGAAAAGAAAATTACTTTGACATTTCAAAGGTATGTTGTACTAGATGCATAAGAACAATGCACAGGGCTTAAGGTAAAGAATGACCTTTGCTAAGAAAGCTATAGGCCTGAGACGTGACTACTCACTGTGACCTGCCAAGTTAGGAATTTATGATCAGTCCATCCAATGTAGTTGCTTTAAGTCACTGAGCTTGTCAGTTCTACTATGTAGCTCTTTTTTGGTTCATCCTTCCAAACGCAATGCTATTATTAGCAGAATTTAGTTCCTTGCAGTCGTAGGACTGAGATCCTTGTTTCTTTGACAGCTGTCAGTGAGGCCACTCTTACCTTCCACAGTTTGCCCACATTCTTTGACTTCCTCCGTCTTCAAGTCAGCAATGGCATATGAAGTCCTTCTCATGCTTTGAATCTCTGACTTCTGATAGTAGCCAGAGAAAATTATTTTTAAAAGGCTTATATGATTAGGTCAGATCTACTTTGTTAATATCCCTATTTTAAGGTCAGCAGATTTGAGACTTTGATTCCATCTCCAAAATCCCTTTATAGCAAGAGCTAGATTAGTGTTTAATTAAATAACTGGAAGAAGGCATATGCATACACCAGGGCTAGGAATCTTGAGGGGCTATCTTAGAATTCTGTTTCCCACAGAATGGTCAGCAAAGAAAAAGCCTCTCTGAGGAGTTTCCACTTGACCTAAGGCCTGAAAGAGGAGAAAGAATCAGCGATAAGATTTAGGGGGAAGCATTATAGTCAGAGAAAATAGCAAAAGCCAAGACTCTAAGGCAAGGCAGAGATTTAGTTGTTCAAAAAACAGAGAGAAACCATCAGGACTAGCTTGTGGTATGGGAAAGTATACAGAGTTGAGGTCAGAAAAGTAAGCAGACTTGAGACCCAGAAAAGAAATTCGGAATTTAGCCTAATTGCAAAATTGCAATGAGAATCTTCTATTGAAGGGTTTAAGTGAATGAGGTACATTTTCAAATGACTAAAGATATCTTCTTTTCTGTAGCACCCTCACCAAAATGTACACTTGACCACATCTTGGTATGTGGATTCTTCCCAGGTATCCCCATACTTTTTCTTATGTTCTTGGCTTAATGAGTGCAAGACATATTGAAATCCATTTCATTGAATTTGTTTTTATAGTTTCGAGTGCTGTGATACACTGCTGATTATAATTTTATAAAGTAGATAAAAATAAACAAATATTGTAGAAAGAACATTGAAAATTGAAGTCCTTTATTTCCTGATTATACAGTCTTTGATTAAAATAAAGCTTAGTCTAAGTAATACTAGGAAGATTGTTGCTTAAAATTTTTTATTTTATATAAGCTTGAGGGAAGGAATAATATTTTCTCTTTCATGAGAAATGCATATGCTATATCTAGACTTTAAAATTCATTGATGTAAGAGGCTACATTATTTGACGTTTGGATAATCATTTGGGTAATTTTCTCTTTCTTTTCTGCATCCAGTGTGCTGAATCATCGGCATAGTATACAAACAGCCCTGATTTTTGAGATGATGTACATCTCAAATTGGGAATTCCTAAAAAAATTACAAAGGAAATACCATTTCAAAAATTCTGAAAGCCTCTGGAAGCATATAGACCATCAAATTCTACAAGTCTATCAATATATAGATAGCTATATCCATATGTCTATTGTGCAAATGCTGATTTTTACTATTAGAGTTTACCAGAGAAACATACAGTGAACGACATCTTTAGGGCCTTATACTTTCTATGATTTCCAAAATTTCTACTCTCTTCCTGTTTTGTCTATGCTCCAAACTCTTGTTTACAACCATCATGTATCTTCTTGTTCCATCTTTCTTTTTCTTTACTGTCACATGATCTTAATCACTATATGCCTTCGTACTATCTTTCAAGTGATCCCACATATCTAGATAACTCCTATATTATTTCTACATTCTATCATTAAATGAAGCTTCAGGCAAAACTAGAAAAAAATCAATGCCAAATGTCCCTAGGAACTGCCCTGCTCAGGAATGGAGCCCAGGTTCTCTGCATTCTTTGCACAGAGTCAGACACTAATTTGACCAGAGCGGGTACCTGGTCAACTAAGGTCCACCCATAAAAATGCCAATAACCTATAAAACTGATGAGTACAAAAGGTTCTGCCCCAGAAGGTGAGATAATTCACTAAGCCAGTTAGCCTATCTCCTTTCAGAGTTTTTTCTGAAAGTTTCAGGAAAAATTTCTTAGTAAGTGTGCAAGAGCAGAATGAGCAGGCCAGTTAGGAAAAATAGAGATAGGAGAAAGACTGTAAGTAATAAAGAGAAAATAATTGGTTGCCAAATATTTTGTTTATCTATTGCTGAATTACAAATTACTCTCTAACTTAGGGCTTTCAATAATAATTTTATTTTCTCATGATTCTGTGTGTCAGGAATTAAGGAAGAATTTGGTTGGCTAGTTCTTCTGCTCCACTTGTCATTAGCTGTCTTATTCACTCATTTGCACTCACCTGGTGATTGAGCTGGACTGGAAGTTCCAAGCAAGCTTTACTCCAGTATATGGCTCTTGGGTGCTCTTCCACGTGGATTCTCTTCCTTCACATGGTTAGCTCGGGCTGCCTCATGGCATGGGGGTTCTCTGGGTAGTTGTACTTCTGACTTAGTGGCTGACTTCTAAGAGAGAATATTCTAAGAGGGGCAGAAGCAGAATATACAGATCTCTGAGGACCTAGCCTTGAAGGTTATACAGTCACTTCTGCCACGTTCTATTTGTCAAAGTATGCAGTAGAGCTAGTCTAGATTCAAGGGGAGGGGAAATAGACCTCACCCCTTGATGAGAGGTGTGGCACGAATTCGATGATATCTTTAAGTCACCATATCAGGTTTACCTCAGAGCCATATGGCTTTCCAGTTTTGAGTCTTTGTACTATGCAAATGTAAGGTCCCAACACCCAGATTTGGGTGGTGGTGGTGAGACTGGGATGTTGTTCAGTGCTACTTAAGTCATAATTTGCTGATAATCACTATGCTTATTAGTCATGTTTTGCTTAAATCATGTCAAATCCACAATATCTATCTAGTCTAGGGGTATAAATAAGGATTTTAACTTTATTTAAAGCTAAGTCAGCAATTATTTTCTACAGAATCCCCTTAAATGTGCTAAAAAACTCTCATTAAGTTACTAGAACAATACAAATATAAAATTAAAAAATACAGAACACATCTTTATAATTGGCTTTTTTATTTTTTCTTTTTAATATTATTTTTGAAATTAAATCCATTGGGGTGACATTGGTTTAAAAAACCTATATAAAATCATATAGGTTTCAAATGTACAATTCAATGATACCTCATCTGTATAATACTGCATTGTGTATTTGCCACCCAAAGTCAAATCTCCTTCTGTCACCGTATATTTGACCCTCTTTACCCTTATCTACCTCCCCTGCTTTCCCTTTTCCTTCTGGTAACCACTACACTGTTGTCTGTGTCTATGAGTTTTTATTTGTTCATTGTGTTCATTTGTTGCTTTCAGTTTAATGTCCCACATATGAGTGAAATCATATGGTTTTCAACACTTTCCGTCTGACTTATTTTGCTTATCTCAAGATCCATCCATGTTGCAAATGGCAGTATTTCATCTCTTCTTATGGCTGAGAAATATTCCATAGTATATATGTACCACAGCTTCTTTATCCAATCATCTATCAAAAGATAGCTTTGGTGGTTTTCATGTCTTCGCCACCATGGATAATGCTGCAATGAACATCAGGGTGCATATATCTTTACAGATAAATGTTTTCAAATTTTGGGGGGAGATATCCAGAAGAAAGATTGCTGTGCCATAATAGCTGTACCAATTAACATACCCACTAGCAGTGTATGAGGGTTTCTTTTCCCCCACAGTCTCTCCAATACTAGTTATTACTTGCCTTGTTGATAATAGCTTCTTACAGGTGTGAGGTGGTAGCTCAATGTGGTTTTAGTTTGCATTTCCCTAATAGCTAGTGATGCTGAACACCTCTTTATGTTTGTTGGCTATTTATATGTCTCCTTGGATTGTTTGTTTTTTTTGTGGTTGAGTTGCATGAGTTCTTAAGTACTTTGGATATTAGCCTCTTATTGGAGGCATTGTTTGCAAATATCTCCTCCCGTTCAGTTGTTTGCCTCTTTGTTTTGTTGATGGTTTCTTTTGCTGTGCGGAAGCTTTTTAGTTTGATATAGTCCCATTTATTTATTTTTGCTTTGACTCCCCTTGCCTTTGAGGTTTAATTCATAAAATTCTCTCTAAGACCAAGGTCCATGAGTTTAGTACCTATATTTTCTTCCATGCAATTTATTATTTTGGGTCTTATATTTAGGCCTTTGATTAGTTTTGAGTTGGTGTGTGGTAGGATAACAGTCTAGTTTCATTCTTTTGTTTGTGGCTTCCAATTTTCCCAGTGCCATTTATTAAAGAGGCTCTCTTTTCTCCACTGTATGTTTTTGGCTCCTATGTCAAAAATTACTTCCCATATATATGTGGGCTTATTTCTGGGCTCTTAATTCTGTTGCATTGGACTGTGTCTGTTTTTCTGCCAATACCATTCTGTTTTCATTATTGTTACTTTGTAGTATAATCTGGAGTCAAGAAGTGTTCTTTTTTCTCAGGATTGCTTTGGCTATTTAAGGTCTATTGTGATTCCAAACAAATCTGGTGATTTTTTTTTGTTCTATTTCTTTAAAAAATGCCACTGGGATTTCAATGGGGATTGCAGTAAATCTGTATATTGCTTTTGGTAATAATAAAGGCCATATATGACAAACCCTCAGCTACTATCATACTTAATGGTGAAAAACTGAAAGCCTTTTCTCTAAGATTAGGAACAAGACAAGGATGCCTGCTCTCACCACTCTTATTTATTTTTAAGCGAGGCAACCCTCAGTTGACCTCACAGATTGCAAGGACCTTTCCAGTTTATAATCCCTTATTTTTTATTTTTTTATGCCTACAGCACCCGGTCTTCCTAGGTGGTCTGCCATCCAAGTACTAACCAAGCCCGACCCTGCTTAGCTTTCAAGATCAGATGGGATCGGGCTTGTTCAGGGTAGCATGGCCGTAGACTCACCACTCTCATTAAATATAGTATTGGAAGTCCTAGCTAGAGCAATCAGGCAAGAGAAAGAAATAAAAAACATCCAAATTAGAATGAAGCAATCAAATTGTCATTTTTTGTAGATGACATGATTCTTTATATAGAAAACTGTAAGGATTCCACCAAAAAACTATTAGAAACAATAAACAAATACAGTAAAGTTGCAGGATACAAAATCAATGCACAAAAATCTATTGTGATTTTATATACTAATAATGAAATTTCAGAAAAAGAAATTAAAAAAACAATTCCTTTGCAATTGCAACAAAAAGAATCAAAAACCTAGGAATAAACTTAACAAAAAAGGTGAAAGACCTATATGCTGGAGACTACAACACATTATTAAAATAAATTGAAGAAAACACAAAGAAATGGAAAGATATTTTATGTTCATGGATTGGAAGATAGTTAAAATGACCATATAATTGGTTTCTTTAAAAATTTGTGCAAAAGAGAGAGAAAAAAAGACATCTGGCCTGATATATGAGGCATAATAAAAGTGATTATGTGTTGAAGAGGGAGTATGACAAGGATTAGAATTTGATTGTACCCCATTAATCAAGTAAGCACAGGTGTAATACATATTAGTAAATTCTTTTCTGATCTATCTGAAATGACAAGGGCTTTTTAGAATAAATGCTGTTTTTACATTTCATGGGACAGAAGTATATTCAGAATGCATATAGCATATAGCATATTCTTCAAGGAATTTGCAGAGTAAGATGGGTGGGAGGGGGACAGAAGGCACATGCAGTGGCCAACCTGGAATAACCCAGAGTAAAAAAGACGTCCCTGTTAATTTGTAGGAAATAAAACCCAAGGCACTTGAAGACAAGAAAAAAGTCACATTAGGGCTAGAAGACTTCTATCTCGGCCTGCATGTATGTATGTATGTATGTATGTATGTATGTATTTTTACAAATAATTCTAAGGCAGTTAAGAAACTTACCCAAAATTTCATAATTACTTGGGTACAGCCATTTGACTTTATGTAACTACCACACCATACATGCAAGTGATATTTTGGACCTTTTAAACATCACCTTTGGTTCTGTCACCATTTATGAGATCTACTTCTCTTGTGTTTTCTTTTAAGACAGGCTTTGATATTAATTTTAAAACGATTTCTCCTGTTTTAAATCAGGTTTTCTCAAATTTTAACGTTAAGTAGTTCTGTGGTTCTCATAAGCTCCCAGATGATATTGATGATGCTTGTCCGTGGGCCACACTTTGAATAGCAAGTAATTATGCTATTCGGGTATCAAAACTTGTCCCTAAAATACCAGTGGAAATCACCAGGAAATTAATATTAGGTATAAATGCCAAATGAATTCTACTTTCCCAGGATAGCCAAAGATTTATTCATTTGTTCAAGAAATACTTATCAAGAGCTTGCAATATGTTAGGTATTGTTTTAGAAAGAGAAAAAATAAAATGTTTACTATAATTCTATTATTATAATGAAACAAAGCACCAAATTTGTGCTTACTTTTAAGTCACTTTTGATGTGCCCAAACAAGTTGCTTTTTAATGCACTTTGGATATAGATTATATGTACTGAAAGACCTTTACTAGGAATAGGCTTTTTGTTCTATCACTATGTTGGTCAAGTTCCTAGAAATAACTTTTGGAGACTACTTTCAGTGAAATGTTGCTCCAAAATAAAATGTTTCACCAATTAAACAAGTGGAAAGACGTGTTTTCCTTTTAGTCCACAGAGGAAATACAGCTTTTATCGTATGGTACTTGAATTTGTTAAATGTACACAGAATGCTTTGTGTGACCCTTATGCTAGGATCACTGATTTGCTTCCACAGCTGCCCCCTGTGGTCTTTTGTGACATAACCCAGGTCAGGTTGATCTGCCAAATAAATGATATTACTGAATGTCAACCAGAAAAACGAGCTGAAATTATTTGGTACTGCCTTCCCTCATTGCAAGGGCAGCGACCTTAGCATTTTTTAATCCAATGAGAAGCTCACTTGATTATTAACCTGTGAGTTACATCAAGTGACCAATTATACCCCTGACAGCAAAAGCGTGAGCTTTGTCGAGCCTTGGAACTCTCTCAACACATCCTTAGGAGGTGCTGCTTTGTAACTATCAGTTGGTGGCTGCGAGAGAAAAAAAAAAAAAAAGATAGCAGTAATGCTATTGCGACAGTGATTGCCCCAGCCTCTTCTTTCAGTTAATGAAATGTCGAAAGTTCAAGACTTAAGTTGGTGGAACTAACAAGAACCTACAGAACCTCTTGCTGGAGTGAAGGCTTTAGGATTTAAAGCTTATTCACAAATATGCTCTGAGGATCATATTTTGTATGCATTTACTATTCACTGTAATTTATTTATTCATGAATATCTTTTTATCACATTAAGTGTAAAATACTTGTGAGCAAAAATAATGCCAGCTGTTCGTCCACTGTGCCCTTCTACAGACTTGTTTGTTATAAGTGTTCAGAACTGCTTGGTGAACAATAACAGGACACAATCTGCGTACTTATCTTCTTTATTAGCATTAAATGATCTCTGTTTATTCCAAAGAGGTTTTCTTGGTCCTCTTCTTGCCTTCCTGATAATGGCTGGATTAGAACATTAGACCCTCAAAAAAGTTTAGGTTAATTCCCATTACTCCACAATTGACTTTTCTGGAAAGACAGAAGCGCAGATTACATAAACTATCTGAATATCTTCTGGGTAATCTAAACCTTGGTTGGTTTTGGGAATTCGAAAGGAAGTATTAGAGAAGTGAACTCTATTAGCAATGGTTTCAGGAGGACCTAAATTTACTCTTCAGTTTCTCCTCAATTGCTTATATTCCATGGGATTCAAGGAGTAACGTATCTGGATATAACTTTGCAAAGTTTTTCTTGAAAAATCTCCCACATCCTTATGATTATATTACTAAATATAATATCTTATATGGTGATAGAACTAGGACACTGAAGATATCTTCAAGGAATATTATCCATGAATATTCTGGCCATATGATTCTAAATATAGAACCAAGCCCTACAGTATTAAAAAATATGCCTTATTCTGACCACCCCTAGACCCAACTGCCTGTTGGGAAAAAGTGGAAGTTTTTTTTTGTTTTTTTTTTTTTTAATGCCTACAGCACCTGGTCTTCATAGGTGGTCTCCCATCCAAGTACTAACCAAGCTCGACCTTGCTTAGCTTCTGAGATCAGACGGGATTTGGCGTGTTCAGGGTGGCATGGCAGTAGAAAAAATGGCAGATTAAAAAGAACCAATAACAATCTCTAATGCTTCCCTAGCATCACTGCACACCAGGCACTGTGCTAAGAACTTTGTGTGCATCAACTCATTTAATTTTCATGATAACTCTATAAAATAGATATAATTTTTGTACCAATTTACAAATGGAGAAACTGAGGTACAAAGAGATGTTAAGAAATTTGCCCAAGGATACTCACTAGAAAACACAAAAAGGATCCAAACTCAGATTTACCTAACTCTGTTCTAACCCTTGGTATACTATGTGGCCCTTCTTCAAATGGCAGATAGAAACAGAAGTGTTGTCAATTCTAAAATCACACTGTAAAGGTGAAAACCTAAAATAAATGAGCTCATCAAATTGGCATATGCAATTTTTCTAGTCTTGTAAATATTGTTTTCGTGCCTTGAAAAGATATTTTTTTTAGCAGAATAGGCTGAGGAAAAACAAGGATTTAACATGATTTCATATGGACAGTCTGCAGCAGAAGTGAAGAGAGAATTTATATTCATTGGCACCCCAAAAGATATATTCACTATAGTAGATTTTGCTTCGGGCAAGCCCTATCCTATTGAGAGAGCAATTAACATAAGTCTACTCTCATAACAATAGCAATGAGGATTTTAAAAAGATAAACACTACTTCCTGATTTTAGTTCAACAGATTAACTTCTTATTGTGCTTCATGACTGCAGGCTTGAATCATAAAGTAGACGCAATATTTAATTCTATATACTTCACTTGAATTTATATAGTAGAATTTCCCTTCTTGTATAGTCTTATGATTTGCAAAATCTTTTATGTACTTCATGTATTTGTGCATTATGCAAATATTTCATTATTATTGAGCATTTTCTTTCCTTCTTCCCTTCTTCTTTTAGTATAAATATCTGAAATGACTATCTTGCTATAGACAGCTCACCTATCCTTTCTTTTCCTTTCTCCTTCCATTATCCCCTCCCTCCCTCTCCCCCTTCTTCCTTTCTCCTCCTCCTCTCTCTCATAGTGTCTTTCTTTTCTTAGCATAAATTGTGAGAAGTAATCAAAGTAATAATATTTTTGCAACTCTTGAAACTTCTGGCCAAATTATTTACCAAAAACGTATATCAATTTGTGCTGAAATCAGAAACGTATGAACCATATTTTTCATCCTTTAACAATTAACAGAATTGTTAATTATAATTTTAAATGTTAGAATGATTCCTCATTAACACAAATTCTACCTTTCGAGGAGGTTTTCTTTTAGAGCTTTTCATCTTGTATGTTGTTAGAGAACTTAATCTTTTGATAATTAAAAAATTCTTAAAATATTTCTCATTTTATAGACTACCAAAATCAGTCTATTCTCTATCATCCATGTCTGCTCAAGAGCTATGAGTCACATGGCTCTGTTAAAGTATCTCTCCTTGTTTGTGCACTTGAGACTTTAAACTGCTACCTCAGTCTAGGAAAAGAAATTCCTCAGGGCTAGCTTCTTTTTTTTTTCACCACAAGCTGAATTTGCACTTAGAGGTTCCCATTTTCTTTCTCTCGATGTTACCCAATAGATACCACAAAGTAACTGGCAGTAGAAAACTCTTGTGCCTCTAATTATAAGAAGAGCACTAACCCTTAAAGAATACAGTTTGTTTTATGTGTGGAATAATCATCTACTAGTACTGATTTGGTTTCACACATTCCCCCTTTGATGAAGTTCTAGGAGAGGAGGATGATGGGCAAGAGTGGCTGAAAATTCATTTTTTTGTAAACACTATCACCACTTATCTATTCAAAAGTTATCTGTGAAAGTTTTTTTTTTTTTTAATTTGAGAAACTTTTCCATTTTGAAAAACTTTGAACCTATAGTCAAATTATGGGAATAATACAATGAACACATAGATTCTTCATCTACATTCACTAATTGTCAATATTTTGCCACATTTACTCAGTCTCTTTTTTTTTATTACATTTTTTCCTTGTGCCAGTTGAGAATAAGTTGAATCTTATTATTTTTCTTACTCTTAAATACTTAAGCACATATCTCCTAATAATAAGACATTCTCCAGCGCAACCATGATGTAATTGTCACTCTCCAAAAAATTTATCATTGACTCAATACTATTGTCTAATATGCAGTTCATATCCAAATTTCCCCAATTGTCCCAACACCTGTAAAACTTTTTTTTTTTTTTTTTAAGTCTAGGAATCTATCAACGATCATGTATTTTTTTACCCTTCTTTATTCTAGAACAGCTTCTTGGGCTTTTTTTCTCTTTTCCTCTTTCATGACATTGACATATTTGAATATCTTAGGGCTGGCTCTCTCCACCTTACATTTTGAAATATGAAAGATGTTTTTTTGACTGTCATATCAATCTACTTTTGATGTAATTTCTCTCCGTGTGTCTTTCTTTTATGTCTCTCCTCACTCTCACCCCATGTCTCTGTACTGTCCTTTATTTATCTAGAGAGCCACTTTCTTCTCTTTCATCAGTTTTTGGGATACTTTTTTGTTTTACATTAATTTTTTTCCTTTTATTTTTCTTAACCAACTTTTCCCCTTCCCTCTATGCACTCGTCTGTTTCCTTGAGATAATGCTATTTTTAAAAGTTATAATTGGCTTGGTATTATTTGTCTTCTTTCTGACTCTTTGGCATCTCCCTTTAAGACTGTGGGTACTCTGCAAAGACAACTTTTTTTTTTACAAATATTTTCTAAATTGTAATTTAAATTATCCTTTTAGAGTTATACTTGCTTTTTCATCTTCCCAGCTCACTTTCCTTTATGTAGGTCTGAACTTATTTTCCAAGTTGCACTAAACTAGAAGTTTACTTATATTAAAATTATATTTATTTAGATAAAGTATATTATGAAATCCTTGACTCTTTGGTAGAAAAATGCATTTTATCATATTTCTGGTTCAACATTCATAAGATTCTGTCTATTTTGCTCAACACAAACCTTGGATTTAAAGTTTAAAAGACGGAAAATAAGCTTAACATAGCTAAACAAACATACTTATTGAAAAATAGCTATTATAAAATAGCATTCTGATTATATAAAGATAATACTATTAAATACAGATAATACTATTAAAGAGAATGTAAGACCTGGAGGAACCTTAGAGTTAATGAATTTATTCCCCTCGGTTTTCAGATGAAGAGACTGACAGTCCAAATTATTTAAGGTCACAATAGGTTGGTGGCAGAGACAACCACCATATCCTGATTCTCAGTTCAAAATTATTTCTTTTGCTCTCATTATGTTTCAATTCAATATTTTCTTGAAATAATATTTTGATATATAATTATTGCAAAGCACTTGGAAATGTGAGACAACAAAATATTAAGAAGGCCCAAGACAACGTCATCAGCTATATCTTATGATTGTTTTAAAAATATAATCTTGCTTTGATACCTATAGCTTCAGACCCAACATTTATTGAATTATTGCTTTGTACTGTGACTCTTCTTGGTATTTTGCATTCATTCATTTAATCTCTACATTATCCCTAAAATTTGGTATAGTATTATCATCTCTGTTTTACAAATGCAAAAAATGAGGCACAGAGAGCTTGAATAACTTGTCTAAGGTTATTTATTGATTGTGTCACAGTGGGCTGCAAATTCATTCTGTATGTTTCCAGGGTTATGCACATAACTGTTATATATTGCCTCTCTTGGTCTTAAGAGCTTCAAACACAAATGCCACTTATTCTCTCTCACAGAAGTAGAAACCGAAGTATAGATATGTTTGAATGATTTATTTATCATTACCTAGTCAATGAGATGCCAAAAGCTATCCAAAACTGTCTTTGCCTCAAATTGGAATTTTCCTAGTATCACAAATGTGCTATATTCTCTATTCTAAGAGAATTGCTGATGAAACTTCCAACAGGAATTTTAGTTAGTTACATTAATTTGTCACGTTGTTTCTTCTTGCCACTGTGAATGGCAAGATGGCTGTCTATAGTTTATGTTCTGTCATCTCTGATTATGAAATTGTTTTTTTCTATGCAGAGCTAAGTCATTTATATCTGCTAGAGACCAGATATTAATAACTAATTAACACTCTCCTTTTAAAAATAGAAAATACTAAACTAAACTTGGCATTCAATACTAATTTAACCATTTTCGTTAAAGTGTTAATAATGTTAATATGGCTATTACTAAAAAATAATTTTTAAAACAGTCATTAAAGACTAGGAATAACTTAAATATGGTCAGTAACTAAGTGGATAATAGAAAATTGAATTTTTGGCCAAGATTATGATATATAAACCAAATCGTCAATTAGAGTTGACCTAACAACGGGATAAATTTTGAACTGATGACCTAAGTCCTGAAAATTTCAAACACCTCTGGAAAGACAAACTGTAGTATCTTGTACTTAATGAATAATATATGACACCATGGTAAACTTCCACTAAATTTTAGGCAAATAGGAAATGATACTTAAGAAATTGGAAGAATTGAGCTGAATTTCACGAGGTTGTGCTTCTGTCTGTTTCCTCCCAGGCATGTGTTGGCTAACAGCTGAAGAATACCTTAGATGAGAAGAGATTGAGGGCCTCTTGAGATTCTCTAGAGACTGAAGACTTAAGGCTTACCTTAAGGTAGGTTTGACACCAACACATAATTTTCCCTGAGGGAATGAGAATGGTCACTAACATCTTGGAATGATGACTTATACAAAAACTCCCGGTGTCTTAAATAAAATTCCCCCTGCTGTTTTGGGGGGTAGCCTACACAGCAGGTCATTACAGCAAGGCCAGAATGTAAGTTGGCCGAGACTTTCCAATGGCATAGCTTGCTTGAAAAATGAAGTTCAAGAATGTAACTCAGGTAGAATGCATGGCTGAGCAAGTTTCTGAGGAAAAGACTTGGATAGAGAGAGAAAGAGGGCATAATAGGAAAGGGAAACCCTAAATACAACCTTTTCTGGTATTCTATATATGACATAAAATTTCAAAGTCTTATACCCTATGTCTATTATAAAACAAATTCTACAAGAAATCTTTTTTTTTTTTTACTCTTTTCCTCTCTTTCATTCCCCCTTTCCCGACTTCCACCTCTGACCTATGGATGTTGCCGTTTTGGCATGCACCAGGGGCTTGTTGCCCCAAGGGCTTGGTGCCCCAGGGGTTTGGTGCCCCCAGGGTATGGTTCGTGGCTCCACCTGGGGTATAAACCCAGGACCTTCTGCATGTAAAGCAGAAGTGCTAACCACTACACTATGGAGCAACCTCTATAAGGGATCTTATGTATGAGTCTAAACACGTAAGATGATGCCACATTTTTGTTGAGAGGATTAATAAATTGATAAGAAGATAATAAATTGATAAGTTGAAGAGCATCAAAATGGAAGTTTGATATCTGTAGCAGAGGCTGGGGATATACCCTAATACAAGTATTAAGCAGTTCACTAAATTCGAATAAGCCGTGGTTTCAAATTTTCAGGAACTGTTTCTCAAAGGAAAGGTGATAAAGGAGACAGAGGTAAAAACCCCTGTTAGGAAAAGGTAGACAAAGGTAATGGTTTCTTATGGTGACATGTGTTATATTACGGGTCTTATCAGTGGAGGCCCTGAAACACCGTGGAAAACTATTACTGGATTAAAAGCTCTATATTTTAGTTTTAGAAAGGAAAACAACGTTGAGATAGAGCAAGCAAATGGAAACTTTAAATGTGAAGCAGTTTTATTTAAAGTTAACATTAATTTTTTTCTATTTATAAATGAAATGGCATAAACTTAGGTTGATATATGTCAGTTTGCGATTTGGAGAGCATGTGCACTCTGCTATATATCTTGATGATTCTTGACTAATGAATAGCACTTTTATACATGTGTATCATTATAGGAACTATCTTCCTGGGCTTCTATGGAAGCTGCTTTTCCTCTGGTTCCCACCTTAGGAGTTCACAGTGGCTTAGGACTGAAAGACCTAGGGGCATAGTACTCAACATTTGGATGGTTCAGATTTTCAATTGCATGATTTTAAGTAGAATTTCTCAGATTCACCTGGGAACCTAAACTATGACTTTAGTGGGAAAAAAAAAAAAAAAGTTTAACTCCAATAAGCTAATTTACAAATGCATTTGAAACACATTCTATTTTTAATTTAAGTGTTTGTAAAACTCTCCTCTGTGTGTTTATGACAAACATGTCATATGTTGTTCGCTATCATATATAGCTTTTAGGGACTGTAGACGCTGTGTTTGTTTGGGCCTGTGGAAGGGTGTTTATTTAAAAGCAAAACTTGCTCTCTTTACCCCTGGCTAACACCAAAGGAATTATATATTTCGCTCCTGGCATTTGACTTAATATCTCTCTTTGGATCGAATGAGACAATTTCCAAATTTATGGATTTGCTAAAAGCAAATTTTCCAACTACTTATAATTTAATGAGGAGATTTATTATTTTAATTAAAAAAAAAAAGTCCCAGGGAAAGTTCCAAAAGCTCTCTTAGCCATTCCAATCTCTCTAGACACTCCTTCACCTGTCACTACTACCTGACTCTACTAGGGCCAGCACTGATTTCTCCACTGTGCTCCCAGAAATGGTAATCAATGCTCTGCTGGTATCCTGATGGTGAAGTGACACAGGATTCATTCTGTGACATTGATGACTTCAATGAATTTCCTGGTATAGCTCAATTTTTTTAGATTTTGCAAGTTTATGTCTTCACCTCTCCTTTCTTGTATTTACTAGTTACTTAGAACTAGGTACTTGATCATTTTTCCAATAGCCAGCAGATGAAGAGAAGGAGGTGGAGTCAGTCCCTGGCTAGATTTCAGGCAACATCAGAAAGTTCATATACAGCATCAACCATTGATACCTTATTTGGTGTCTTGAGTGGGAACAACGATTAAGAAACAGTTTACATATATTACCCTGTAGAACAGAGGCCCAAGACAGACAATAAATCCTGGTTGCAAAGTTTCTGAAGCAGGGAACTAGTACCATTTCCCTGATTACATGAGCTCACCACTTAGGGCAAATGAAGGAAAGACGCTCCATTTTGGGTATTAAGAAAAGAAATTCTTGGATGTACAAAATGTATATAGATGGCTATTGTCATGAGAACCATCTTCCTGGGCTTCTCTTTCTCTGATTTCTCACCTTCAAAGTTCTCAATAACTTGATTCAAACATACCTGGGACTTAAACTCAACTCTTTCTCATCTTACATGCTCTTTTGCAATATATTCTTGCTTCTCATCCATCAAGAGGTAGAATGTGTTTCTCTTCTCCTTGAATTTTGGCTGGCCTGTTTCAATTTTGTCCAACACTTAGTAGGTTTTTAGGTACATTATGGGCTGATTAGAATTTCTTTGATTTACAGAACCTAACCACAGATATCGTGAAGACATACATGCCAAGCTTCAAATAGTTTTATCCGCAGAGTCAGTCATAGGAATTGGACCTGGTTTGGTGGATCCAGGGCAAGTGACAATTTGTACTGTTGCTAATGCTTCTAATTCAAAGATGTTAGGAACAGACTTTTTATTGTGCTTAGGGCTTATGAGGCAAAACTAGGAGAAGTGAAAGGAATAGAAAGATCAGGGTAGACGCTGGAGTGGGTGGAGAATATGACAAATGTGCAAGCAGGGCAATTTACAAAGCAATACAGCAAACATGATGAGGTCTTGGAACACTCAAGTCAAAAGAGAAGTTACAACAAACTCCAATAAGACAAGAAAGAGAAATAAGAGGAACTATATTAAAAAGGACAAACCATAGAGATGTGTCCCCAGGAAACGAATGATTAAACAAAATCCTTCTGACTGGGGCCATGTGTTCTTAAAATAAATTCATCGAATAGAAGGGACTTGTGGAGACTTTAACAATGTTGACAGATTCTCAGAAATGGAGTGTTTTCACTTTGTGTTTTTTTTTTCTATTATACATGAAAAAATACACTGCTGATTTACATTTAGTAGTTATTTCTACATTCTTCATGAAGTTTTGTAACACAGACTTGGAACCAGGCTCAAGAACCTGGCTACTAGCCAAATTGTCGTATTCCTCACATTTGTTAAATATTATTGTACTGAGTATTATATAAAGTGATGAAACTAGGCATAGGCCTTGAAACTCAGAAATTTAAAATTTGATTCAGAATAGTAAAGCATCCTATGACCATTGAAGATATAAAGTAAACACACACACACACACACACACAGACACACATCCACCCACCAATGCAGTCCTGAAACATGAGACTTCATAACAGCTGCAGCCAGAACCAACAAAATGCCTGTGACTGTGAAGCCATGGGCAGCAATCACGGTGCACATCACGAGCTGGGAATGCTGGCTCTGATCTAGGTTGGAGCAGTCAAGGCTGTAGGTGAAGGCATCTGTGTTGTCCAGGCAACCTAAAGGGGCTAGAAAGTAGGATAGGTAGTGGGCTGAAAATTCTGTCAGAAGTTAATGTTGTGGTCTTCAGTCCGAAGGCAGTCTGTAGGCAGAATCATTTCCTTTTCCAGAAAACTCAATCTTTTCTCTTAAGGCCTTGAACTATTTAAACAAGGCTCAGCCACCTTATGGAGGGCAATCTGCTTTACTCAAAATCTGTTGATTTAAATATTAATTACATCTAAAAAAGAACTCATAGCAACATCTAGATGAGTGTTTAACTGAACAGCAGAACACCATAGTCTAGACAAGCTGATGCATAAAATTAGCCATCGTAATTATCTTTTTCATTTTCTTAATGGTGACATTTGAAGAACAAAATTTTTTTTAAAATGAAGTCCAAGTTATCATTTATTTTAATCACTTGTACTTTTAGTGACATATCTAACAAATCATTTCCTAACCCAAGGACATGAAGATCCACCCATGTTTTCTTTTAAGAGTATTATAGTTTAGCTTTTTAGGTCTGTGATCTATTTTGAGTTAATTTTTATGTATGGTGTGAAGCAAGAGTCCAAATTCCCCCCCCCCCCTTTTTTTTTTTTTTTTTTGGCAGGTGGATATCCAGTTTTTCCAGAGTTATTTGCTGAAAAGACTGCTCTTTCTCCATGGACTTTTCTTGGCACCCTTGATAAAAATCAATTGAGTATATACATGAGAGTTTATTTCTGGAATCTCTATTTTATTCCATTGATCCTTTAATCTACCCTTATGCCAGGACCATACTGCCCTGATTACTATAGCTTTACGATATGTTTTGAATTAGGAAGTGTGAATCTTCTAACTTTGTTCTACTTGTACTAGATTATTTTCTCTATTCTAGGTCTCTATGGAAGCTGCTTTTCCTCTGGTTCCCACCTTAGGAGTTCACAGTGGCTTAGGACTGAAAGACCTAGGGGCATAGTACTCAACATTTGGATGGTTCAGATTTTCAATTGCATGATTTTAAGTAGAATTTCTCAGATTCACCTGGGAACCTAAACTATGACTTTAGTGGGAAAAAAAAAAAAAAAGTTTAACTCCAATAAGCTAATTTACAAATGCATTTGAAACACATTCTATTTTTAATTTAAGTGTTTGTAAAACTCTCCTCTGTGTGTTTATGACAAACATGTCATATGTTGTTCGCTATCATATATAGCTTTTAGGGACTGTAGACGCTGTGTTTGTTTGGGCCTGTGGAAGGGTGTTTATTTAAAAGCAAAACTTGCTCTCTTTACCCCTGGCTAACACCAAAGGAATTATATATTTCGCTCCTGGCATTTGACTTAATATCTCTCTTTGGATCGAATGAGACAATTTCCAAATTTATGGATTTGCTAAAAGCAAATTTTCCAACTACTTATAATTTAATGAGGAGATTTATTATTTTAATTAAAAAAAAAGTCCCAGGGAAAGTTCCAAAAGCTCTCTTAGCCATTCCAATCTCTCTAGACACTCCTTCACCTGTCACTACTACCCGACTCTACTGGGGCCAGCACTGATTTCTCCACTGTGCTCCCAGAAATGGTAATCAATGCTCTGCTGGTATCCTGATGGTGAAGTGACACAGGATTCATTCTGTGACATTGATGACTTCAATGAATTTCCTGGTATAGCTCAATTTTTTTAGATTTTGCAAGTTTATGTCTTCACCTCTCCTTTCTTGTATTTACTAGTTACTTAGAACTAGGTACTTGATCATTTTTCCAATAGCCAGCAAATGAAGAGAAGGAGATGGAGTCAGTCCCTGGCTAGATTTCAGGCAACATCAGAAAGTTCATATACAGCATCAACCATTGATACCTTATTTGGTGTCTTGAGTGGGAACGAGGATTAAGAAACAGTTTACATATATTACCCTGTAGAACAGAGGCCCAAGACAGACAATAAATCCTGGTTGCAAAGTTTCTGAAGCAGGGAACTAGTACCATTTCCCTGATTACATGAGCTCACCACTTAGGGCAAATGAAGGAAAGACGCTCCATTTTGGGTATTAAGAAAAGAAATTCTTGGATGTACAAAATGTATATAGATGGCTATTGTCATGAGAACCATCTTCCTGGGCTTCTCTTTCTCTGATTTCTCACCTTCAAAGTTCTCAATAACTTGATTCAAACATACCTGGGACTTAAACTCAACTCTTTCTCATCTTACATGCTCTTTTGCAATATATTCTTGCTTCTCATCCATCAAGAGGTAGAATGTGTTTCTCTTCCCCTTGAATTTTGGCTGGCCTGTTTCAATTTTGTCCAACACTTAGTAGGTTTTTAGGTACATTATGGGCTGATTAGAATTTCTTTGATTTACAGAACCTAACCACAGATATCGTGAAGACATACATGCCAAGCTTCAAATAGTTTTATCCGCAGAGTCAGTCATAGGAATTGGACCTGGTTTGGTGGATCCAGGGCAAGTGACAATTTGTACTGTTGCTAATGCTTCTAATTCAAAGATGTTAGGAACAGACTTTTTATTGTGCTTAGGGCTTATGAGGCAAAACTAGGAGAAGTGAAAGGAATAGAAAGATCAGGGTAGACGCTGGAGTGGGTGGAGAATATGACAAATGTGCAAGCAGGGCAATTTACAAAGCAATACAGCAAACATGATGAGGTCTTGGAACACTCAAGTCAAAAGAGAAGTTACAACAAACTCCAATAAGACAAGAAAGAGAAATAAGAGGAACTATATTAAAAAGGACAAACCATAGAGATGTGTCCCCAGGAAACGAATGATTAAACAAAATCCTTCTGACTGGGGCCATGTGTTCTTAAAATAAATTCATCGAATAGAAGGGACTTGTGGAGACTTTAACAATGTTGACAGATTCTCAGAAATGGAGTGTTTTCACTTTGTGTTTTTTTTTTCTATTATACATGAAAAAATACACTGCTGATTTACATTTAGTAGTTATTTCTACATTCTTCATGAAGTTTTGTAACACAGACTTGGAACCAGGCTCAAGAACCTGGCTACTAGCCAAATTGTCGTATTCCTCACATTTGTTAAATATTATTGTACTGAGTATTATATAAAGTGATGAAACTAGGCATAGGCCTTGAAACTCAGAAATTTAAAATTTGATTCAGAATAGTAAAGCATCCTATGACCATTGAAGATATAAAGTAAACACACACACACACACACACACAGACACACATCCACCCACCAATGCAGTCCTGAAACATGAGACTTCATAACAGCTGCAGCCAGAACCAACAAAATGCCTGTGACTGTGAAGCCATGGGCAGCAATCACGGTGCACATCATGAGCTGGGAATGCTGGCTCTGATCTAGGTTGGAGCAGTCAAGGCTGTAGGTGAAGGCATCTGTGTTGTCCAGGCAACCTA
>NW_011888848.1:4241945-4247813 GCF_000151845.1 Pteropus vampyrus
TCTTGGCACCCTTGATAAAAATCAATTGAGTATATACATGAGAGTTTATTTCTGGAATCTCTATTTTATTCCATTGATCCTTTAATCTACCCTTATGCCAGGACCATACTGCCCTGATTACTATAGCTTTACGATATGTTTTGAATTAGGAAATGTGAATCTTCTAACTTTGTTCTACTTTTACTAGATTATTTTCTCTATTCTAGGTCTCTTGCATTTTCATATGAATTTTAGTATTGTCTTGTAAACTTTTGTAAAAAAAAGCTGGTTAGAATTTTAATAGGTATTGTTTTGAATATATAGATAAATTTTGGAAGTATTGCCATTTTAACAATATTAAGACTTCTGATCTATAAATATATCTTGCTGTTATTTGATCTTCTTTCTTTCAACAATGTTTTCTAGTTTTCAGTGTACATATCTTGCACTTCTGTTAAATTTATTCTTAAGTATTTTATTCATTTTGATGCTACTGTAAATGGAATTGTTTTTAAATTTTATTTCAGATTGTTTATTGATAGTATACAGACATACAATAGATTTTTACATTGATCTTATATCATGCAACCTTCAACTTTATTATTTTGAATAGTTTTTCAGAGTCCTTAGAATTTTCTAAATACAAAATCATTTTATTTTCAGTTACAGGTAGTTTTACCTCTTCCTGTCACTCTGGATATGTTCTATTTCTTTTTCTTGCTTATTTGTCCTGGCTAGAAATTTCAAGTACAATGTTTACTAGAAACGGCGAAAGTGAGCATCTTTGTCTTGTTCCTGATTTTAAGGAGGAAAAGCATTAAGTCTTTTACCATGACGTATGATATTAGCTGTAGTTTTTCCATATATGCTTTTTATGAGGTTGAGGATGTTCCCTTCTTTTCCTAGTTTGCTGAGTATTTTTATCATAAAAGTGTTACCTTCTTGTCAAATGCATTTTCAGGATCTATTGAGATGTCATGTATTTTTTGTCTTTTAATGTTGTTTGTTACATTATTTTTGGACATTAAAACAACCTCACATTCCTGAGATAAATCCCACTTGCTCATGTATAATCTCTTTTAATGTTACTGTGCCTGGGTTGTTAGTATTTTGTTGATGGGAAGGGTTGTTTCTTTTTCTATTTTTGGAAAAAATTATAAATTATTGATATTATTTATCTAAGAATTTGGTAGAATTTGCCTGTAAAACCATTTGGGTCTGGGATTTTCTTTGTGGGAAGTCTTAAAATTACTAGTTTAACCTCTACTTGCTATGGGTCTGTTCAGTCTATTTCTTGTTGAGGCACTTTCAATAATTTGTGTCCTTGTAAGAATTTGTAGATTTCATTTAAGTTATCTAATTTGTTGGTTTACATTTGTTCATAATATTTCTTTAAAATCCTTTTCATTTCTCTAAGGTTAATAGTTATGACCTTTCTTTTACTCTTGATTTTAGTAATTCCTTTTTTTTTTTTTTTAGCTAAGGGTTTGTCAATTTTATTGATCTTTCAATTAATCAACTTTTAATTTTGTTGATTTTATCTGTTGTTTTTTTATTCTCTATTTCATTTATTTCTATTCTAATTTTTATTATCTCTTTCCTTTCACTTGCTTTGGAATTATTTGCTCTTTTTTCTTTTTTCTAGTTTCTTATGGTGAGACTTTAAGTTACTGATTTGAAATCTTTCTCCTTTTTAAATATAGGTGTTTATAGCTATATATTGCTCTCCAAGCACTGTTTGAGTTGCATCCTATAAAGGTTTAATTTACAAGCAAGTCGTCACTGAGGGCAAGTGGTGCCTAATCCACTGTGGAACTCTTTGAGATTTTGTGATACGAAATACTTTGAATTTATCCCACTTATGGGCTGAAGGATGTTCACTAACTCTCATCATTTACTAGCTGAGGGTTACTTTGGGGAGGCATTAATTACCTGATACTCCTGGCTTTCTCTACACTCTGATGGCTGTAAAGAGAACCTTCAAGCAAAACTTGCAGTGCTGGCAGTTAGAAGTCAGGTCTATATGCACAGAAATGAGAAAGGATAAGGTATCCTGTGTAAGGCACTATGAGCATCTGTTTTACTCATGAAATGTTGTGATTCTTTGTTAATGGCAGATTTACGAGGTACAATGGCTTGTCCTTTATCTTAGAGTGCATGAGGACATGTCCCAATATATATCATATCATTGGTTCCCTAAAAGTCTTCAAAATATATGGCTTTGAACCTGGTAGCTTTCTCTCTGACTCTCTGGCATGAATGATCTCACTATAGCAATCTGACTACTAACCGCTTCCTATTCATCATATATTGTCAATATAATAGACTAGCATAATGTTCGGCAGAATGTCAAGATAATCCACTCCCATCGTAATCCATTCTCTTTTGGTAGAAAACAAGAGAAATAATATAGCCCTGGGACAAGGCAGTGAATATGTACTATTGTCCCTTTCACATAGTGTGCATTGCTTTAAACCTCATTATTGATGGAGATTGCAAAGAATATATTTACCAGATTAATAGCTACATACCAGTGACAACATTTGATGAACAAGGAGTGTTGATCAGTTCTAGTAAAAATACTACATCTCATACGGACACACAATTGTGGCTCTTATATACTCATTTTATGATAATCAACTGTCATCTATAATGGTGTTAACTAGATAGCAATATGAGGGTCACAATACTTGTGTCCTTTACATCTTGATTGTAGCATTGACCTTGAATTTTCATATAGATTGTAGTATTGCTTCTGATCTAATACCTTGGCTGAACAGGGGTAGTTTCAAAGCCTTATCCTAGGCCTTTCATGTAATAATGGTTCTTATTGCACAATTCAGGGAAGCACGTGAGTGTTTGTTAGCTGCTGAGTATATCCATAGCAATTATACACTCAGGGACAGGGGAAATAACAACAGGATGAGTTTATGAACCATTGTGAGGTAATATTTGGTCAGATTTCATCTGACCTTCAAACGGCTCATTCTAACTATGGTAGCAGGACATGATGGCATTTCACATCTCCTTGTCTTTGTGTCAGCCCAGAAGTATATCTAATAGTCCTTGAAAGGTTGGAGTGCTCCTCTCTCCCCAGTGCACAATTTACTCTGGTAAATGGCCATGGGTCCTCTCAATAATAAATTGGAGGATGTTTATTTTATATGCTTGTTGTAGCAGTATATACAATATACTGTCCTTAAGGAGATCTTTAAAGATCTTTCTTTAAAAAAGGCTATTTTCTTCAATGATTGGCTCTTTGAGAATAGGATCTCATCTTAAAGAAAGCTGAATGAATAATTGTATTTTCTACTGTGCAGGTTAATATTAGCCTCTGCTTGCCAGCCCTAGATTTTAGTCTATAATCAACTGCCCATTAGGAAAACCATGGTTAAGGTACTCTGTTGCCATTCTGGATTTGATGCCCATTATGCTAATCACTGCCACCTGCCTCTGATTAGTAAATGCTACCACCTGATTTTCTTAGAATTTTATTATTCTCATTGACACAATGGAAATGAGTCCCACCATGGCACATTTCCTGCTACATATACCCTGGCCTACAGAAGAGAGCTGCTATATAAATTCTCAAAGATATAATGGTATCTCATTTAAAAAAGTTTATTCCTTATAATTTTAGTAAAGGGAGTATCCTTTGGGCCCTCCTGCAAAACAGTTAGAATGAGTTTTTTCTCCCACTTCCCTTATAAATCCTTTCCCAGTACTCTGCCAAGGCAGTTCCAGGAGTTGCTCCATCTTTATTCCTATAGACCATAACTCTGACTAAGCTTCAAAGAGACATTCCAGCTCTGGGTTAGGACTAGTTCCAGATGTTCTTGCTTAGACATTAAATGCTGAGTTATGGAAGAGTTCTTCAATGACAACAAATTCTCTTATTTAGGTTTATATACTGCTTCCCTATCTTAATTCTCCAAATCCACTCACATGTGTTCTAATTTCTTTTTCTTTTTTTACATATTAATTTTTATTATGGTGACATTGGTTAAAATTCAGTAAGTTTCAAGTGCACATGTTGTAATTTCTGATAGTACATATAAGTCAGTACTGTATTTTTTGTAAAAAAAAGTATTTCCTTTTGGAACAAAGACTGTATTTCTCTACTCAGTAAGTGCAGAATCATGACTTTAGTTATTGGTTTGTACACTATAAAGGGAGGCGATGATGGATCTTAAGGAGGCAACATCATCTTGCTAGGCATCTGCCTTAGGTAAAGTCTTCACACAAGATCTTTGGGTAAGAAAGATGTAATTATCATTGCCATATCATTAAGTGCAATGTTTTTCCTTTCCCCTATGCTTCATTACATCCACTATGGGTGAGAATCTTAGTAATTGAATGCTATAGCATGCTAGGTCTTATCATCATCCTTCTTAATACCAGTAATTGGATTACTGGTATCATCTAACTGGTGACAATTCAGCTATAGAATCGCATGTTGAGGGTCTGCTTTCCAGGGCCATTCCTGATATCACATGCCTTTGGGTTTTCTTAAAAGCAATGCTTGAAACAAGAACGTGAGTACAGGTAGTTTAGTTTATTTGGAAAGTGATCCCACAAAGCATGAGTGGCTAAGTAAGGAGAATGGATAGCAAAGGAGGAAGATCCAGAGTAAGGGTACTTTATTGAGGTCAGTGCTCAGGGCAATGAGGGACTTATAAGAACAAAGAATGCCTCTAAGAATTAATCATCTGAAAAATGGAAGTCTGGAGCATTTACTGATTCTGTCATTGTGGGCTGCCCTTGTTTTTTTTTTTTTTCCTTACAAAAGTTTTAACAAATCTGCCCTTACTATCTGCCACATATTGTTTATTTCCTTATCTATTCTTTTTCATTTAAAACACAATATGCCGGCCACAAGCCATTAGATTGATTTCATGTCTCTATAATTTGAGAAACACTGACTTATTGTGAGGCGGTTAATCAGGTCTGAACTGCCCGTGTTTAAGTGGGCAAGTCAGCTCCTATGGCATTACAGAAGGCCCTGGGGGCAGAACAAGGAAAGACATGAAGCAGCAGGTACTTGAGGTGGGAGTTTGGCAGCAGGAGTTGAGTTAGAATTGTTCATAATGGCCATGGCTGGCTATAATCAAGATGGGCAGGTGAAGACATAAAGACTTAGAAAGGAAGTATAAGATAGATATACGGATGTGACAATTATGTAAAGGTAATATTTAAAACATAAGGATGAATGAGATCATCAAAAAAGATGTGGAAAACACAAAAGCACATCTATTTTTAAGAGGACGGGGGAAGGGAATTCAAGAAAGAAGACTAAGAATGAATCTGAGATGTAAGAGAATTAGGAGAGCATGGTATCATGGAAAACAAAAGAAGAAAAATTTGTCAAAGGAGAAAGTGGTCATTAGCTTCAAGTACCATAGAGAAATTTAGTAAAATGACTACTAAGACACATTCCCTGTATATACCGATAAGTCAGTCATTTTGAGCACTGTCTTTGTACAATTCAGCAAGGTAAGACAGAAGGACAGAAGACAGATTACAGTGGGTTAAGAAATCAGATGAGAGGGAGCAGAGACACTGAATATGGCAATACTTTCAAAGTGATTCGCTGAGGAGCTAGTAGAGGTACAATATTTAGGATTAATAGGAAAGGGAGAGATTCTTGGGTGGATGTTTAAGTTCCAAAGCTGTAAATTATACCTCAAAGATTTATTTTTTTTCTTAAACTTCTTCAGTTGTCTAATTCTTTATTGAATTTATTAGTCACTTAATAGGCATTGCAGATGCTTTAGGAAATGCCATCCTTTTATTTATCCCATCATTTCCTCTTACGAAAGGAGAGACTTGGGTTTCAACTTGGTTGTGTTCTACTCTACTCCAACCACCAGAATGTGAGTGAGGGCTGGG
>NW_011888848.1:4247863-4252068 GCF_000151845.1 Pteropus vampyrus
TGTGAGGCGGTTAATCAGGTCTGAACTGCCCGTGTTTAAGTGGGCAAGTCAGCTCCTATGGCATTACAGAAGGCCCTGGGGGCAGAACAAGGAAAGACATGAAGCAGCAGGTACTTGAGGTGGGAGTTTGGCAGCAGGAGTTGAGTTAGAATTGTTCATAATGGCCATGGCTGGCTATAATCAAGATGGGCAGGTGAAGACATAAAGACTTAGAAAGGAAGTATAAGATAGATATACGGATGTGACAATTATGTAAAGGTAATATTTAAAACATAAGGATGAATGAGATCATCAAAAAAGATGTGGAAAACACAAAAGCACATCTATTTTTAAGAGGACGGGGGAAGGGAATTCAAGAAAGAAGACTAAGAATGAATCTGAGATGTAAGAGAATTAGGAGAGCATGGTATCATGGAAAACAAAAGAAGAAAAATTTGTCAAAGGAGAAAGTGGTCATTAGCTTCAAGTACCATAGAGAAATTTAGTAAAATGACTACTAAGACACATTCCCTGTATATACCGATAAGTCAGTCATTTTGAGCACTGTCTTTGTACAATTCAGCAAGGTAAGACAGAAGGACAGAAGACAGATTACAGTGGGTTAAGAAATCAGATGAGAGGGAGCAGAGACACTGAATATGGCAATACTTTCAAAGTGATTCGTTGAGGAGCTAGTAGAGGTACAATATTTAGGATTAATAGGAAAGGGAGAGATTCTTGGGTGGATGTTTAAGTTCCAAAGCTGTAAATTATACCTCAAAGATTTATTTTTTTCTTAAACTTCTTCAGTTGTCTAATTCTTTATTGAATTTATTAGTCACTTAATAGGCATTGCAGATGCTTTAGGAAATGCCATCCTTTTATTTATCCCATCATTTCCTCTTACGAAAGGAGAGACTTGGGTTTCAACTTGGTTGTGTTCTACTCTACTCCAACCACCAGAATGTGAGTGAGGGCTGGGGTTGTCTTGAGCTTGGAAATAGGAGAAAAAAGTGATTAAAATAAACACAGAGCTTGTTTACATATTCACAGGAAACTTCCCACAACATACTAAAATGGAAACAAAAAGATCAAATTCGAGAAAGGGATGCAAAAGTTGAATTTTTCTGAATCCATGAAGGCCAATTTTCTTTACAGTAAAAAGCCCTGAAAAAGAAAATTAGCCGAATGCACTACTGTTTTCCCCTGCTGCCAGCTTTTCAGCATCCGGTCATATTGTTGCACTGATTTCCCCCCTTATTATAGGCAGGCAGGAGCTTGAAATTCCCTGCTGAAGCCGAAGGCATCCGTGCAGATGCATATCATAGGCAATTGCAGTGTGACTCACACGGTAGGGCTGGGAATCTTGGGAGTTGAACTGAGGACAAAATAGGAGGGATTTCCTTTCCCTAGGCTAGTCTCCAAGAACTCAATTTTCACACACCCCATTTTTAATGTAAGTTTACTGCTTGGTTAGAGTGCTTCATGGAGAAAGATTATGAGGCCTATAGGAAAAATTAGTGCTTGTTGCTTTCTTTCTTAACTAACTTTCTTGACTCTGTGCTCTTATTGTTGTTGTTTTTTCCCTGAAGTTCTCTAACTTTACGTATGAGTTGACAAAAAATTGTATAGCTAAGATTGGTGATGATGATAATACTACTTAGAATGTGTAAAGCAATTATTATTGAGGAGTCTAAAGAACTATGTGGCTCTTAATACCTGAGATGCTTGTTAAGAGGTATTAGGTGATATTTTTTAGGATTAAGACTGATATAGCTGAACAGGCAGTTTTCCCTCTTCCCTTCCTCTCATTCCTCTTTCCTTTCTCTCCTTTCTCTTTCTCTCTTCTTCCTTCTTTCCCTCTTTCTTCTAAATACTACTGTTCTGCCCTAATACCTTGCTTTTCTCACAGGGTTGTTATGTGATTAAATAACACATAGGAAACTATTTTAAATTCATAAAGCCCTATGGAGCTGTTTTGTGATTATAATGATCACTACTGTGCTATTTTGGAATGAAGATCAAAGATGATCTCAATGTTGGAAACAGCAATTGACTTATAAATACTTTTTTTCTTTCACCCTGTACTTAGAACCGAAACAGAATAGTGGATTTGTCATATTGTTTTTTAAGTAATTGATTGATAATAGTAGTCATAATTTTGTTTCAATTCTACCTGTATCAGACCTTGTGTATTTATCTGTATCTATGTCTATGTCTATGTCTATGTCTATGTCTATGTCTATGTCTATGTCTATGTCTATGTCTATGTCTATGTCTATGTCTGTCTATGTCTATCATCTCTATCTCTTTCTTTATCTATCTATCTCTATCCGCATATCTATATCCAATTTACATCTATATCATCTATCACAAATTTTTAGAATTATTAGTCATAAATTACATCAGGTTCCTCAAACTGTTTACCAATTTGTTGATGCCACATTCATTTGTAGAGTCTGGCTGTAACCTTCTCTCTTGGTCTTGTCTTCCCTCTATCAATTCTCAGTATACTCACAAAAAGATTTGCCTCTATCCTGTTTCTGACAGAAGGGGCTGGTCTATTTCCCTGAAGTCCAGAACGATTAGAACAGCTTTGAAGCTTTCCTCAGTCTCTGAGATCATAATAGCTACTTTTCATATATTTCTGAACATTCAATGAGTAAAATATTAGTGCTTTGTGTATATCCACTGGTCTTGAACTAAAATTAAATCATGAATGGAGTATTATTTAAACGTTGATAATCTTCCCATAATATCACTCTAGTAATGAAACAAATCCCTTGAACAAAATTCTGCTGTGTAGCTAAGAGTGCCACAGTTAGGTTCCAGCTCAATAAAATTGCCTAGCATTTGTAACTTTAAACAGAGCAGTTGCTTCTTGTTTGATGTTAGAGAGGAAAAGAGAAAAGAAACTGTCTCCCCCTCCCCCAATCTGGGCAGGACCATGACACTTCCCATGGTTCTATCACCACCCCCCATCAAAATCAGCTCAGAGTTTTATTGTTTAATCACTTCATGTTTATTGTTGTATAGATTATAATATCAGAGATTTAGAAAATGGGGTGGTGAATTTTTCTGTAAAAAGCCAGGTAGTTAATATTTTTAACTTTGCAGGTTGCATGATCTCTGTTGCAATTCTTCAGTTCTGCCATTGTAGAATGAAAGCAGCTGTAGATAGTATAAAATAAATGAGCATGGCCATGTTCCATTAAAACTAGTGGTGGTGGATTTAGACCACTGGCTGTAGTTATTTGACTCCTGGTTTAGAGCATAGGGAAAATAACAAAGGTCATTGTCTAGGGGAGAAGATTATAACTAAAGTTTTGGATATGCCAGATTTAGGTGATGAAGGAGAAATCTATGTTGAAATATGGAAATTTAGAATTGGATTTTGGATGAGAGCTTAAGCTTGCATTTGGATTTGAGTTATTCACTATTAAAGTAAGAAAGTAGCTGTGCTTTTAGAGTCAAGCCAGAAGCACAGAAACTGAAAGCAATCTAATGAAAAGAATTGATTAAACAGATGATAAAAGAGCTGAGGACACAAATAAGAGACAACCCAGAGATTAGGGGGTAACATGTGGCTAGGATCCTAAGCTGTGGCTATGATGGAGGTGGTATTTCTGGAGCTTAGTGGATGGGTGAAGTAGACTGTTAAAATAATGGCCCTCAGTGAATGACATTTCTTTGTGTCCAGACTCTTTGCAATGTCGTATTGCTGTTCTTCTCATCAGGAAGCAAAGTCTGTTTTCCTAATTGAATAAGGGCTAGCCTTGTAACTTGCTTTGACCAATAGAATGTGGTGGCTGTGAATTTGTGTGAATTCTGGAACTACAAGAACCAAAGATCTTGTAGTTCCAAACTTGCCTTCTTAAAGGCTTTAGGCCACCATGCTGTGAAAGAAGCCTGGACTAGTCTACTGAAAAATGAAAGATCACATGGAGGAGAACCCAGCTAACAGCTAAAACAAATTGCCAGATCTGAATGAAGTCATTTTGAATGAGCCAGCTCCAATCAAAATATCAAACATGGCATCCAAGACAGAGAGAGGGACAGAAGTACCCTGGCATCTCCCATCCTTTGTCCTTCTGCCTTCCTCAGTGCTTCCTGCCTGTGCCTCTTTTCTCCCTCCAGCACCCCCATTTGGTCTAACTAAATGAAACTAGCTGATAGGGGATCCTAGGAAATGCACCTGCGAATGAAGTAGAATTCGGGAAGTGAAC
>NW_011888848.1:4252118-4302593 GCF_000151845.1 Pteropus vampyrus
TCTTTATCTATCTATCTCTATCCGCATATCTATATCCAATTTACATCTATATCATCTATCACAAATTTTTAGAATTATTAGTCATAAATTACATCAGGTTCCTCAAACTGTTTACCAATTTGTTGATGCCACATTCATTTGTAGAGTCTGGCTGTAACCTTCTCTCTTGGTCTTGTCTTCCCTCTATCAATTCTCAGTATACTCACAAAAAGATTTGCCTCTATCCTGTTTCTGACAGAAGGGGCTGGTCTATTTCCCTGAAGTCCAGAACGATTAGAACAGCTTTGAAGCTTTCCTCAGTCTCTGAGATCATAATAGCTACTTTTCATATATTTCTGAACATTCAATGAGTAAAATATTAGTGCTTTGTGTATATCCACTGGTCTTGAACTAAAATTAAATCATGAATGGAGTATTATTTAAACGTTGATAATCTTCCCATAATATCACTCTAGTAATGAAACAAATCCCTTGAACAAAATTCTGCTGTGTAGCTAAGAGTGCCACAGTTAGGTTCCAGCTCAATAAAATTGCCTAGCATTTGTAACTTTAAACAGAGCAGTTGCTTCTTGTTTGATGTTAGAGAGGAAAAGAGAAAAGAAACTGTCTCCCCCTCCCCCAATCTGGGCAGGACCATGACACTTCCCATGGTTCTATCACCACCCCCCATCAAAATCAGCTCAGAGTTTTATTGTTTAATCACTTCATGTTTATTGTTGTATAGATTATAATATCAGAGATTTAGAAAATGGGGTGGTGAATTTTTCTGTAAAAAGCCAGGTAGTTAATATTTTTAACTTTGCAGGTTGCATGATCTCTGTTGCAATTCTTCAGTTCTGCCATTGTAGAATGAAAGCAGCTGTAGATAGTATAAAATAAATGAGCATGGCCATGTTCCATTAAAACTAGTGGTGGTGGATTTAGACCACTGGCTGTAGTTATTTGACTCCTGGTTTAGAGCATAGGGAAAATAACAAAGGTCATTGTCTAGGGGAGAAGATTATAACTAAAGTTTTGGATATGCCAGATTTAGGTGATGAAGGAGAAATCTATGTTGAAATATGGAAATTTAGAATTGGATTTTGGATGAGAGCTTAAGCTTGCATTTGGATTTGAGTTATTCACTATTAAAGTAAGAAAGTAGCTGTGCTTTTAGAGTCAAGCCAGAAGCACAGAAACTGAAAGCAATCTAATGAAAAGAATTGATTAAACAGATGATAAAAGAGCTGAGGACACAAATAAGAGACAACCCAGAGATTAGGGGGTAACATGTGGCTAGGATCCTAAGCTGTGGCTATGATGGAGGTGGTATTTCTGGAGCTTAGTGGATGGGTGAAGTAGACTGTTAAAATAATGGCCCTCAGTGAATGACATTTCTTTGTGTCCAGACTCTTTGCAATGTCGTATTGCTGTTCTTCTCATCAGGAAGCAAAGTCTGTTTTCCTAATTGAATAAGGGCTAGCCTTGTAACTTGCTTTGACCAATAGAATGTGGTGGCTGTGAATTTGTGTGAATTCTGGAACTACAAGAACCGAAGATCTTGTAGTTCCAAACTTGCCTTCTTAAAGGCTTTAGGCCACCATGCTGTGAAAGAAGCCTGGACTAGTCTACTGAAAAATGAAAGATCACATGGAGGAGAACCCAGCTAACAGCTAAAACAAATTGCCAGATCTGAATGAAGTCATTTTGAATGAGCCAGCTCCAATCAAAATATCAAACATGGCATCCGAGACAGAGAGAGGGACAGAAGTACCCTGGCATCTCCCATCCTTTGTCCTTCTGCCTTCCTCAGTGCTTCCTGCCTGTGCCTCTTTTCTCCCTCCAGCACCCCCATTTGGTCTAACTAAATGAAACTAGCTGATAGGGGATCCTAGGAAATGCACCTGCGAATGAAGTAGAATTCGGGAAGTGAACGCAATATTAAAAGCTAAGGAAAGCAAGCATGAAGTTGGAGAGAAGAGCAGAGAGTTTAGTGCTGTTATGGCCATGAAAAAGGAAGAGGAGTTTGTAAAGAAGCAGTGATGAACCAGCCAGATAGGTTGGAGAATCAAGAATACACTGTTGGCCTGAAGTAAGAAGTGAAAGGAGTGTAAGGAAGAAGGAGAGGTCTGATAAATGGTGTAAAATAATGCAGAGACTTCAGAAAGGGTGACTAGCAAAAAAATCCCCAGTTTTTTCTGGTGACATGCACAATTAGTGACTCTTGAGTGACCTGTAAATGTTAATTTTTCCTTCTCAAATTGTGTTTTAAAAATCCTCAAAGGTTTGTGAAAACATCATAGGGGATTTACCATTAATAATGGCAAAGGCATCTGCTTTGGCTTCTGGTATGTTTAAAAAATTCTTTATTTAGATGGTAAGTTTATAAAAGATTTTCAAATGTAATAAATCTCTACCTAAAAAAGAAAACCATACAGAGATGCACACAAATTAAGTTAATAATCTCCAATCTCTGTTTTAAAAATGTCTAAATTAAATAATGATATGATATTTTTCTTTCAAAATTGAACACTTTACGAGTCTTGAAGAGTGTATTGAGTAGCTGTGCATACCAATCACTGGATATAAGATGATTATATTTGTGATTTGTTTACCCAGTTGAATACCTCTAGCCGCTATGTTGATTTTGATTACTATAAAGCTAAAAATTCTTTTTATTCTCAAGCACCTTTTAAGTGTAATTTATATCCATGATGGGACCTTTGATAAAGACAAAAAACCAAAATTAATAATGAAGTTAAATATGTTAGTTAAAAGTGTAAAAATGATGATAATTCTCTAATTTGCTTCAAGATATCCTGTATAAGGTTCTTACATTTTATTAATTTAATAACAATTCTTATATAGCATACTAAAATCTCCCCAGTACTTCCAAAACCAGTGTAAAAAGAAAAAAAAACCCAGAAAGATAAATATATCCAATTTAGCTTTTTCACTGATTGGAAATAAAGATAATTAATATCCATAATGTGACAATTTTTTTGATGTTTTAAAAATTTTTTAATTAAGTTTATTGGAGTAACATTGGTTAATACAATTATATAATTTTCAGGTGTACTTTATCATTTGACATCTGTATATTCTATTGTGTATTTACCACCCCAAGTCGTTTCCTTCAGCTGCCATATTTTTGATCCCCTTTACCCACTTCTCCTTCCCCCTACCCCGCTATAATTGATCCCCTTTACCCTGTCTACCTCCTCCCTCCTCCCCCGCCCCACTAGTAACCACTACTCTATAGTCCTCTGGTAATCACTAGCCTATAGTTCATGTCCATGCGTCTCTGTTTGTTTGTCCTGTTCATTTGCTGCGTTTAGGTTTATATCCCACATATAAGTGATATCATGTGATTTTCAACTTTTTCTGTCTGCCTTATTTCACTTAGCATGATTATCTCAAGGTCCATCCATGTTGTCGCAAATGGAAGTATTTCGTCTCTTCTTATGGCTGAGTAATATTCCATCATATATATGTACCACAGCTTCTTTAGCCAATCATCTATCGTAGGACACTTCAGTTGCTTTCATGTCCTGGCCACTGTGAATAATGCTGCTATGAACCTCTGTGTGCAAATATCTTTATGGATATGGGTTTTCAAGTCTTCAGGATAAATACCCAGTACAGGGATTGCTGGATCATATGGTAGATCAATTCTTAGTTTTTTGAGGAACTTCCATACTGTTTTCCATAGTGGCTGTATCAATTTGCAGTCCCACCAGCAGTGTATAAGGGTTCCTTTTACTCTGCATCCTCTCTAACATTTGTTATATAATGTGACAATTTAAAAAAAGTGCTGCCATAGATATTTTTCTTGTCTTGTAATTTAAAAACAAGATGTAAATATTGTATGATTCCATTAGTACAATGACGAGAAAGGTCAAATCTGAACTATAATTACAGAAAGCAGATTGGTGGTTTCCTAAGACCAGCAGTGGGCACCGATAACAGCAAAGGAACACGAGGGAAATTTTGAGGATGATGAAAATGTCTGTATCTTGATTGTGAAGGCTGTTACATTGTTAAATTAATTGAACTATACATTTATAAAGTGTGCAGTATACTGAATGTAAATTAAATCGCAAAACAATAAGTTAAAAAACATACCTAAATTTCATAAAAAGAACTTAGTTAATTTAATTCATTTTTTGTATTTAATTAGATAACACCAAATATTAGGTCATAAAAGCAGATATTTGGGGTGAGGCAAGTGAGGTACCCAGGACACAATATGGAAGGAGAAGCTCGATGCCAGATTTCTGTAAGTGTCAACTTGGCACTTGCATGTCTCTAAATTTTCCCACCTTAAATTTTGTGCTTTCCGCACTTTACTTGCCTCACCGTTTTTTATGACTTAATAGAAGTTAAAATTTCATTCTGTCTTTTAATATGCAGTTGGTATCTAAATCAAATGTGATAAAATATGTTGCCATTAAATTTTGTTATTGTGTGTGTGTGTGTGTGTGTGTGTGTGTGTGTGTGTGTGTGTGATTTGTTGGGCTTCCTGAGTGTGAGGATTACTGCCTTTCAGTTCTGGAAAACTCTCAGCTATTATCTCTTGGAAAATTGACCCTCTCTCTCATATTCTCCTTCTGCAACACTAAATGAGTATGGACTTTCTCTCTCTATTCTTAATGTTTTATAATCTCTTATTCATAGTCTCCATCCCTTTGTTTTTTTTTGTGTTGTATTCTGGATAAAAGCTTGAGTTCTCTCTTCAGTTATTTTTAATCTGTAGTTTATCCTGTCCATTGAGTTTGTAATTTCTGTGATTATTATTTTCTTTATTTCTTCAAGTTCTATTGTTTATCAAATCTGTCTAGAATTTTGACATCCTCCTTATTTATTTAAAACATTTAAACAGACATTCTTTATATTTTAAATATTGGTGATAAATATCACCAAACTGGCAAGAATTGTTTTGCTCATTGATGTGCTTGATCCCAAACCGACAATAGTCTGGTGCAAAGTAGGAAATTTATAAATATTTGTTTTTAAATTCATTATTTGTAAACTTTGCAGATTAGATTCTATTGTTTATTCCTTCTGCTGACTCCTCTTAATGGCAACTTGTTTACTTGGGTGTTTCGTGTTTTTTTTTAAAATTTTTTATTATGAGCTCATGTTTCTTGGAGCTTTATTCAAGAAACTTTGTGTCCTGGGTTTAAGGTGCTTTATTTTGGGAACTTTTATATTTCCTTTCTCCAGATGCCTCAGAGGCACTACAACCATGGGCTTCTTTAAATTCTCAGCTTGGAATTTTTATGGCTTACACAGGGAGAGTGCATGAGTCCCAGTTCTATGTGAAGACTAGCTATGATTAAAAATTCTCATGGAAGAACTTTTTGTTTTCTTCACACAGGACCACAGCAAGATGTCTTACCATTTCTCCTGAGGGTAGAAATGGACCCTTAAGGAAATTAAATTCATATGGCTACAAAAGAAAGGAGTTACCATGAGTATATAGATTTGTAAGACTTAGAATTCCATGCTCACCTACTAGAGGATTAGGAGAATTTAATAAAAATGTACATGAATGCATAAAAAATGAAAAGAAGCCCATACTTTTCTTTAATACCAAATGTTGTCAGATGACTTTATTGTGTTGATGTATGAATGTTATTGAAACCAGCTCTTCAGTGGATAAACAAATTAGAGCTTTCAGGAAGCCAGTAGCATCCAGTTGCTAGAGTAAAATTAGAAATGGGACTGGACTAGAATTCTACAGAAGATTTCTTGTTCTTTGTGGCCAACACCTCTGTGAATTCACCATACAGGGTTTGGTGGTAGCCTGGTGTTGCCATTCATGAGCAGAAAATATAGTCAGGTAGGAAGCTGGACACAGATCAGGGAGAGCAGGACAAACTGGAACCTCTTTATCTGTCCCTAATCTGAGCAACGATGATCTTCTGAGCGTGATGGATGCTTCTTTACTTCACATCCCAAATCTCATGCAAAAGCCTCTGTTGCTAGCACTTATCCAGGACTATACGGGGAAGGGGATTCTGGGAAATGTTGTTCCAGCTTATCTAAGCAGACACAGTATGCAACCATTAAAAGAGCGGGAAAATACATACAGATGGCAACACACCTGTGCTAGTTGCATTTTTCTCCCATCCTTGAGTAGAGGAACTATAGTGTGTATAGACTTTTCATAAGTTACCACCAGCTGCCTTACTTTGTCACCACACAACTTATCACCTGAGTGTGGGAAGTAGTATATGCAGTATATCCAGCATTAAAAATGTATTTATTTTCCTATGATATTGGATTCAAAAACAAAAATATGTAGTAGTTTTCAATCCATAATTCCTGCAACATTTTTAGAATGCTATTTAAAAATCTTTAATTTCTTTAACAATGAAATACTATGAGTTTTGGAGCAAAGATATGATAATGAATGCTTGCTATTGACTGGTGACTTCATGTAAGACTACTCAAACATGTGAGCAATTGAACTATTGAGAGAGAAACACGACCTTGGCAAGTTAAGGCGATCTTCCTGTTCTGTGGGCAAAGGTCATTTAAAATCCTCCAAGCTCTTTGAAGAAAAGGATCCTCTATCAGCCTACCCTTTCCTTTTGAAAAAGGCTTTCAGGAAGATGTGACTTTAATTCAAGGTCTGTAGAGTTTCTTTCAAAGAACATGTTTTAATGTGCCTGGAGTCCACTTCAGTCAGAATAGACTTCACTTTTTTTATACAGAATTATAGGGCCTATGTGTCTCCTTTTCCTCCAGCCCAGAGCATAAGAACAACATAGTCTGAGCTGCTCCATCTACCAATTTTAGTTCTTCTGGGCAAGATTCACTATTTTTGATAATAATAATTGTCATTGTTATATTTAATACTGTTATAATTATTTTACAATTGTTATTATTGTTACTGTTATCATTCCACTTGCTCCTTTTTTTTCTGATGCTCTGAAAATGTTTTACCATTTGCAAAGCTCTTCACAAACACTTTTCCATTTCCTGCTCACAACAGCCCTATAGGGGAACAGTTGACCATTTCTGCTCTATAGGGGAACAGTTGACTATTTCTGCTCTATAGATGTGGAATAGGCTAGGTTGAGCCCATCTCCAACATAGATGACGAGAGTGATTTGCCCTCAAATCACCGCTGTTAAGTGATTTGCCTGGGCTCTCGTCATCTATGTTGGAGATGGGCTCAACCTAGCCTATTGTTCTACTCCATTTTTTTTATCATTCTTTCTATTTTTAACAAAGCTGATAATGCCTATTTCTGATGTTTGGTCACTTTTATAGTGAGAGCTTTTTTCCAGCAGGTATTATGGAAAAGCTACCAATTTACTCAATATTACCTGTTTAAACAGTGAACATATGACAATGACTTCCTGGACAAATTGATGAATTTGTACCATTTGTTCATCCACTCTTAAAAGTGATGTTTCAGGATCAATCTTGTAGGTACAGTACATATTCTCAAGGAATAGATTAAATATGAGAATATTTTGGCTTCTTAAGATGACCAGCACCCAGAGATGGGTAGCAAATATTTTATTTTGCCCTCTTGGAACAGAATAAAAAATGATTTTTCATGCACTGATAATTACGGTACAAAAGAAATGTGACTATTTTTAAAGCACCATTTTTCTCTATAAGACCAAAAGCTTCCCAACCTCTTATAAAAATCCATTCACCTGATATTAAAAGCTCCGTTCCCTGAACCAAACCTCAATCTCTGACCTGAAACATAATGGCAAGTTCCAAGAAAATGATGCAGCCTCTGCCACAGTCGAAGCCTTTGTTGTTTGCACTTATCCTCACACACAGGCATCTCTGAATAGAGAGGCAGGTGCTGTTTGATAAAAAGCTGGTCCCCACAGTAAATGTGAACAGCAGTCAGAGCACATTTACTTACACTTATTTATGTTTTGAAGGAAATGTTAGGTGAATTTGGAATTTTGCAATATCCTTTGGCAGTTTTTGCCCAACTCCCTTCAACATTGACTAATTCTAATATTTTAAAGCTGTGGTTAATTATAAATGCATGCAAGTTATTCAGATGCAGGCAACCCAATAGATGACAAAACAATGACAGAAAGAAACATCACTGTATATTTCAACTAACACCCTGGATTTAGAATTAAAGACTATGCTCACATATTCCATTTCTTATTATTTAGGAAGGTTCTTTGGAGTCGCTCTTTGCAGACACAGCAAATTCATTGACAGGATTAAAAAAATTTGGAGCTAAATTTCAGATGAAAGTGTTGGTGTCTACATATCAATGCCAGCTACAAATCAGCACAAACAATTGTTCCGTCATTAGCAAAAGCCTGTGAACAGGAGCGGTCCTCATATTAAGCCTTCTGGCGCTCTCATTGGATTTGTTTGACTTGATTGCATCTCGCTACATTTACAATCTGTTTTGTGTTATCGGCACATAGACTGACAGACTTTTAAATTCACATTTAGAAAAAGAGCGATTTTCAAAAAACAAACACCCTCCGAAAGAGTAATATATCAGCATCATTGACTTACACTGCCAATAAATAATATTTAGCCACTGGAAACAAATAATCTGGTCCAATTAAAGAGGAATCCTAGAAGATGAGAAATCTAGATTCTGCTAAGGGTTTACTTGTTTTTTTTTGTGTATTGTGGAGTTAGTTCTCTCTCCTATAGTTCTTTTTAATAACCAGGCCATTATATGTGCTCCTGCTTTACTAGTATAAATAAAGTAGGCAGGAATTAATAGTTTTCAGGGCTTTGGTCCTCTGAGATAAAAGGTGCTGTGGAAATGCAAAGATATACAAAATTGTGAGTTCCAAATGTGGTTATCACTTGGCTCAGACATGTGAATCAGCTAGTTGCATGCATAGTAAAAATAATAATGAGTATAAATTCCTTTTTAATGAGTATTTATCAAGTGCTGGCCATGTGGTAAGGGCTTTACATTTGCTTTCCCTTTTCATTCTCACAACTCCATTATTATCTCTGCTTTACACACAAAGAAACTGTGGTTAGAAAGGTTCAGCAACTTGTCCAAGGTCACACAGCTCAATGTCACAAACAGAATTCAAACTAAAGATGGACTGTCTCAAAAGCCTGTGCTCTTCACTGCAATGTGAATTCTGAAAGCCACCGCCAAGGCCCTATTTTCTGAAGTTCCTTCATGATCTGTTCCACAAATCTCACGAGCTCTTTACTTTTATGCTTCTCATTGGCCATCTCTCCCCAGAGTGGAAACAGGGTACAAGTTCCTGGGATAAGGAGTCCTTGTTGATTGTCCTAACCCACATCGACTGTTTAGCCAAGAGAAAAGCTAGTTAAACAACTTTAATTTCTCAAGAAATAGAAGAGTTTTCAGGCTTTTGAGAGGGCCCTTCCATTATGATGTGGGTCCCACAGAATAAAGAAGAGAGTATGTTTTCTTCTCTAATATTCTAATTTGTTAGATGAGAATAACTGGCCTGTTCTAGTTGATTAGATATGTGATGAATTAGACATGGTAGTTGCCCTCAAGGAGTTTACAATTCAAGTGAGAGAAATAGATCTATGAATAACTAATGACTTAAAACAATGTGGTGTTAATGTGAGTAGGGACAATAATTATTATAGATTTTGAACATATAACATAGAAAAATTATTTTTATATCAGAAACTACATTATTTAAACTAAAAAATGCTATAATTTTGTATAAAGTCCATTTTACAGATAAAGTTGGATAAGTGACTTAACTTCAATAAACCTCAATTTTCCCTTAAGATGTGGATAATAATTCCAACTCCAGAATGCTGTTATAAGAGTGAAACACAAATACATTCATAAGGTCCCTAAAGTGGTACCTGGAATAAACCAGTGCTCATTATAGGTTAGCCTTATCTTACCTCTTATCACCAGCTCTATTTTATTCTTTCTGATTAAACAATAAGAGAGATGTATTTTAGTTAGTAATAATGGTTATAAAACAGAATACATTTTAAGGTCATTTTTATTTAAAACATAAAGTGCTTAACGCCGACTTTTGTGAGAAACAGGGGTTGTAAATGAGAGAGAGGCAGCCTCCACGTCTACCTGTCTACACATGGAATTAGAGGTACCGTATTTTTTTGAGGACACTCAGGGCCTCTACTTATCATTCCTCTGATTTTTTTTTTTCAGTGAATGTATAACTTGACAGTTGTTAAGGACTCCCTCTGTCTGAGAGGACTTTGAGCTAGGCCTTTCCATGTACATCTATCTTCAATTCTTGTAACAACTTTGTGAGCAAAAGATGAAGAAATGGGAGAATTACAGCATTAGAGATTGAGCCAGGATCGAAAACTTTCTGTTTCTCCTTTCATAGGTGTCAGTTCCTCATTGAGGTTCGAAGACTCTCCCTACTCCTGCTTCCTCTCTGTCATTTACAGGCATTTCTCCCAATAAATATCTTGCATGTGTAATCCTGTCTTGGTGTCTACTTCTGGTTGACCTAAAGATATACAGTTTATACCAAAAATTGTTCTGATAAGTCAGGTGGTAAGATTGGTTTGGGGTCTGGCTCACTCACTGCCCAGCAAGCAAGGAGGAACCCATTTTGAGAGAAATGTGGGACATAGACAGTCCCTGACACAAGATGGCAATCAAATTGCTGAACATTCCATCAGTGATGACTTGCAGAAACATCCCAATGGAGAATACTCTTGCAGGTGCGATGATTCAAGGATTTGAAAGACATGGGGATGGGGCATACAAGGACAGCAGAGTTGGCTGGTTATTACTAAGTTATTTTGATGCTCTTCAGTGGGATAATGAGAAACTGAGGGCCATTAACAAACAAATGAATACAGACATACCTCGGAGATAATTGTGGGTTCGGTTCCAGACCTCCTCAATAAAGTGAGTATAGCAATAAAGTGAGTCATAATCTTTTTGCTTGTGGAGGGTCTTGCCTTCAATTTGTAAAAAAAAAAAAAAAAAAAGCAACAGTAAAACAAAATATGCTTGTACTGATACCAAGAGCCAGAGAGGCTATTTGGTAGCTTATAAAGATACCCTTATCTACTGCAGTGGAATAGTGAACAGCTGAAGAGCAGACGTAGAACTTGATAGAGTTCTAGAAGCTTCAGAGATATTTAGATGCTCAGTCAAGGCGGGTCTCTTATGGACTCTGATTGAGAAAACCTGGGATCTTGAAACATATGGTAGAGACATCTGGATAGATGCCTGCAGTGATTTTGGCTTTGTGGACATCCCTGAATGTTCAAAGTTTACAGGACTAACCCACTCCTCTACAATAAGAGTTGGCTATCCCTGAGTGTGGGAGATGCAGATTCAGGGACCTGCCACTTCAGTGAGGTTAGTAGATGCCCAGTAGTCAGGGATGAGGTAGACTATGCCTTCCAGTGTAAAAGTCGAATTGCTACAACTTGCATTCTCAAAACAGGGAAGGCAGTATGGCTCCTGGTAGGTCTTCTCAGGTTGTAGAGAGAACATCTTCTACAACTAGGAATGTTGCTCTAGCCCACACACTTGATTACTCAGGAGGCTGTCAGCTTTGAGTGGGCACAGAGCTGGAAAGGGCTCTGCATCGGGTCTAGGCTGCAGTGGGGTTTGGTCATGGGGCTATTGATCCATCAGACCTTGTGCTGTTGCAAGTGTCAGTGGTGGGAAAAGATGTGGTTTGGAGTTTACGGCAGCCTCTAGTGGGAGACACTTAAGGCAGCCCTTTGGGAGTTTTGAGCAAGGCCACACCATCTGCAATAGAGAATTACATGTTTTTTGAAAAATAACTCCTGGTGCCGTATTGAGTTCTACTAGAGATGGAACTCTTCACCATAGGAGGCCAATTGAGCTTCCCATTATAAGCTGGTTTATATCACACTGGCCAAGTCATAGATATGGATAGGCCCAGCCACAGTCTATCATTAGATAGAAATGTATATCCAGAAATGTCACAAGCCATGAGAACACAAATAAGCTACATGGGCAGGTAACAAGATCCCCATCTTGCTCACCAAAGTCATACTAGTTATACTCTTTTAGGTTGCACCTATAACTAAGGGAGATACTGTACAATTAATTGAAGGAGCGTGAAAACACTTGAGCTTGGTTTATGGGTTGACTTAGTATAATAAACAAAAAGTGACTATATTTCAAGTATATTTAGCATAGCTACAACTTATAGATAAAAATTTGACTGTAAAAGTAGACACTTATTTTTACTTAGGTATATGTGAAAATGTATAAATATATACATTTTTTTGAAGTTTTTATTCTCCTGAAAGAATTTTTAAAAGTTCAGGAAATTTACAGATTAGTTGGGTTACAGTTATAGTCTCATATTTTCTCTGACTACTTAATTTAAGGAGATAAAGTTTTTAGTCTTTTACTTATAAATTTCCATCTGCCCAGCAGCTGGAGTCCATCTGGAATAATGTATTTTTATCAAATTGTATGGGTAATTCAAACCAGGATCACTCATCTGAAGAGAAAATAGTTGTTATTTCATAGGTTTCACACATGAGCAAATTGATCTATAGCTGTGAAATGAATAATAGTGTTATTTGACTATATAGTTAAATGAAAGTCTTGGAAATTATATAGTTGAATATTTTGCATTATTATTGCTATTTTCACTGAATTTCTCCTTGGGAGGATCTTTATACTTAGAATTTTTCCTCACTTTTCATCTTTCTATTAAACAATAAAAAGGACAATTTCGTTAGTCTAGCATTGGTGAGCAGCTCTGGAATCTCCACAGATGTGATAAAACTATGATAAATGTAATACCTCTTAAAGCAGGTTCATGAGTTTACAGTTGGCGAAGTGCCTTTCAAATTAGTGATTGCTTCTGTACCCCAGTGGAATCAAAACTGGATTCTAGGATGCAATTTTTATATCATCTCCCGGTCAGTGCAGAAACGTGAAACAAGCTCTGGTATCTAGGTGACTTGGGTTTGGCTTGTCATTGTCCATGTTTAAATGCTGTGACCTCTAGAAGTCACTTAGCCTATTTGTGCCTCAGTTTCCTTTCCTGTATGATGAGAAAGTTAGAGTAGATTTATTTTATTATAGCTTCAATTTTGAATTTCTAGAAACCAGATTTTTTAATGCAATTAAGGCTGACTGAGAAGAATGTCCAACTGTCCCCCAAATACTTCCTCCTTAAGCAGTCTCTTAAAATGGTGTTTAAAGTTTAAGTAGATTAATAAATGCATTGTGACTTAATCTTCTAACAATCAATTGTGCTAAGTCTTCATTATTAATTCTTTATTCTTTCTCTAGCAAGAGGATGTTAAAATGTCTCATTGTATTATTTTTAATTCTTTTCTAGCAGTGTTAGACCTTGAGAGATATTGATCATACTTTAAAAAAGGTCAATTATCTGAGTAGATGGCACATAACATCATTTATATAGCATATTTTATATAGAAATTCTCAGAAGATGGATGAACAGCATTTACCATCTATGTGGTCCATTCTCTGTCCTTCTCCATTCTACTGACAATAGTGGTCCCGCCTCAAAAAGTATTCAAATATTTTAAAAATCCATTTATATTCCTGAAATTTTAAAAATAATACATTTCTTAAACTCATTACATGCTAATAAAGTAGTAATTCTAGTGTATTTGTCTAAAAATTGCCTCATTTATTTCATTCTAATATTTGCTTGTGTTCTTTATATTCACTGAATTGAGGATTTTAAAAACTCTTTACACTGGTGATAAATAACCTTTGTTTTGAGAATTTGCCATGTAAAAATAATATCATAGGAGCGCTGACACTTGGCAACCTTGAGGAATTACAAAGAAAATCTTGATGCAAAGGGTTATAAGCAAGAAGGGAATATGCTATGACCATCACAACCTTAACGCTTACAACAGGATTTGCCCTAGGGTAAGCACTCAATATATATTTGCTGAATAAATGAAGGGATTAAATAGAACAGCAAGTTTTTTTTAAAGCTCAATGTGGATGGTATTGTTGGGCAGAAAATATCATCTCAAATATTTCATAACCAGCAAATGTCATCATACCACTCTCCTAATTTTGGAGATTTTATCACGCCTAGCAACAATATTGTAGATTAAGATCTACAAACCACTTCATTGTTTATAAGGCCTTAAAAATCTGATAATTAGAGCATCTGGATGCTCATTATTCCTGTTGGAATTATGCTGATATTATCATTTCATTTTTTTGTTTGTTCATTTTTCATAACAGCATTCCCATCTTGGCACTTAAACAGAATTCTTCACTTGTTATGGTTGTTTCACAGTTGATTCCATCCTTTGACTTCCTGTTTTCACAATTTCCCAGCCAATCAAAGATATCTGTGGTTTTAAAGCATGTGTCAACTGGACAAATATCAAGAATAAAATGCACATATACATCCCAAAAGACTTGTGTCAAAATCAGTAAGATTGCATAAGGCAGGAACCTCAGATAGCATTTTAACAGAAGAAAATGGTAAAAAATTAGTTCATTTGGTATAGTATCTGAGCTTTAATAAACCATGTCTTATCTCCTTTGGCCAGTGGACAGCTTCTAATTGGTAAGGGTCCAAGGTAAGGCAAACAAATGCAAGGAAACCTGAAGCCTGGCTTTATACATCAGCAAGATAGCCCTATCGTACATCAACGGACAGGCTTCAAGTTGACAACAGGAAAAATGTGACTCAGCTTATGCAAAAGGGGAAGTCCCAGCATTGAGCTCAAACAATGGGCCTGTCATTTTTCTGCTTTTCTGGTTTGTCTTACCTTTTTTAAAGATATGTAGGGGCAGAAGACTCATTATTCTCTGGGTCTCAAACTGGGACACTGAATTTAGTATCCAGGGAGAGATATTATTTAAGGGGAGAGTAGTGCAGAGGAAGTAATGTGAAATCCTGGTGTCAGGCTGGTAAAATGACGTCTTCAATTCCAGGAATGCTTTATTTGAGTATGGAACAGGATAGGCTCAGGGACAAAACAAAAGCAACTTAAACTCCTCCGTAGGATGATGAGTCAGTCTTGTGGATGAATAAAACAAAGGAAACCTTCTGTGAGGGATAGGCTTATTTTCTCCTCCCATTCTTACATATCTGCAATTTCTACTGCAGAAGACAAATCCCATTTCAAGCCTATGAGTACCTGTTCAGACACCAAACATCACATATATGTGGTTTATATGTTCTGTTATTTGAATTTTGAGAGAGTCTTTAGTTAAGACCTATAATGCTGAAGAAAACTTATTTCTCTGACATTAGAGCTCCATCTTACCTAAATCATACCAATAATGAATGCCAAAGGTAGACCTTACCAGAGTCAAGAGCAGAAATAGCATGCATGCCAAATGAGTTGCTCCAAGAGATCTGTGGTCTTCGACAACCTGACATACATGATCCTCTGTGTTTAGGTTGTCTCATTTCACTGTCTCTGGGTTTTCTTTATTAATTTCTGTGATGCTTCCATCCTCTTCCTTTTTGTGGTATAGTGATAATATAGTAAATGTACGGACTTTTGGTGAAACATAGACTTACTAACAGGAACCAGGAGACATGGTTAAATTTTTCTCGGGTTTCAGAGTTTTATGGGAAAAACAATGAAAGTAAAATAATCATTAGTAAGAGCATGAGTTTTCTTAAGTTCCACTCCTTTAGAATACATTTAAAAATTTTTATTATTTTTGACTGAATTATTTCTAGAGTATGAAAAACATATGTATTTTCTTGTGACTTATGGTCATTATGTTCCGGCCTGTGGTATAGCAACACCTCAAGAGGTTATTAAGAATGGCCCATTACCACTGGTAGAATCACATCTTCTCATGTTTGTGTCCTTGGTACATAGAATCTGGAAACTGTCAATCACTTCATAAACATATTTAATTAAATAAATAAATTTTCAACTATATTTCGATCAGCTATGTTGAAAAAAACTCCAAGGAACAGAGAGATATGATGTGATAAGCTAGTAAAGAGCAAAGATTAAAACAATAAAACAGATTCCTTCTCCTGGGTCAGAAATTGTAGTTTTGATTGATCTCCTTTGGTTATCAATGAAATATAAAATGAAGGAAATAAAACTAGTTAAAAAAGTCTTTGGTGGGAGCAAAGATACTGTGAGTTTTAAATGTCAGATAATTTAAACTCATTACAGGGAAGACCATTTAGGAAATAGGAAAGATTTGACTTCGTACTACCCAAAAGATTTCCAGAGCCCTCCCTGATCTCAAATTAGAGTGGAGCTCCCTCTTCCCCCCACCCCACCCCTTTCTTGAGTCCTGAACTTCTTCTTTCTCTGTTCCTGTTCTCAGTCTCTCACGTCACCCAGCAGTAACGAAATGACTAAAACTTTACAGAATTCACCGTGTGAGCTAAAAGCAAGTGCTCTGGCAGCTTGGCAAACTTACCACATCTTCTGAGTCCCAAGGCAGCCAGTACTGGATAGAAGTCCTCTACTGAATTGGGAGAAGAAAGCGTGAGGCATCTTTTCTCAAATATCCACTTGGCTAACTCCAGCGCCTCCTTTAAGACTAGTCAAATCTTACCCTCTCAATGAGGCTCATTTTGACTATTCTATTTAGTGCTACAAACTGCCTGAACTCTAACTCACTTTTGATCTTTTTTGCTCTACTTTTTCTCTTTTCTATGGCATTTATCATCTTCTAACACACTAACATATCGACTTATTGTATTTATTTTCGGTTCCTACCTCTCACTTGATTGTAAGCTCTGTAAGGACGGGGATCTTAGTTTGTTTACTAATGTATCCCGAGCCTCAAGAACTGTGTGTAGCCCATAGCAGACACTCAATAAAAAAATAATGAATGAAGATCAGTTAATTGCCCCTCCTTTAGCTAAGTGTTTGAGTGGGGTAGCTAGAATCTCAATGGAATTTCCTAAGGTTCTGTAGAAGAATTATAACCTAGTCCTGATATGCATGTAGGATGACAGGCCACAAATAAAATATCAAGGGGAAATTCTGTTAAATTTTATTTATTAAACATCTTAAAATGCCTGTTATGGTCTATGAACTTTGCTGGGTGCTGGAGAAGCAGAGGCGAATAAACTATTGCTTCTGCTCTCAAGGAGTTTACCATCTATTAGAGAAACATGCACAAACAATGTATCATAGTACAATGTGATCAGTGCTAAAATAATAATATAAACCAAGAGCAATGGAATGAGATGTTCCATTGAACACTGGACAATTCTACAGAATATTTCCTTGTCCTAGTAATAGAGCCAAAGTGGATCATAAGAGATCATATGGAGGCATCGAGAAAAGACCTGATATGCACTATTGGCTTCTCTTCCCTTATTGAAATGGAATCTTCTCATTAGGGCCTTTTTCTGTCTTTGGTAGCACAAGTCCAGCCAGCAAGTGAAGTTAAAATAATGAATGGTAAACTAGAGCTCATCTATTGAGTCTCTTGGTTTCCAGTTCACTGGTTGGCTAAAGTATAAGTCTCCTTCTCTTTTCCATATCAGTTACTGCAGGTTTTAGGTCTCACAAAATCTATATTTGTCCAGCCAGCTCAATGAGGTTCTGAGTAAATCAGTTTCCCTATGATAGCTTCTCATTCACGTCATCTTTCCTTCTGTCATTCTAGAAAAACAGTTAATTTTACATGTTTTGGTATTGCTTTGCTCTTTGTTATCTGTACCTTGACTTATCTTTTCTTAATGAGAACCAGATGGTGGATGACTCATCAGTACAATCATTATGACTTTCTTTGCTGCTCTTAATTTCAGATTCCTGGCCTAGATGTTTCTTACCACTTCTGCTTCAGATGAGTCATATGACTTCAGGTGGTGGATTAGAATCACTGCTTTCTCTGCCCTGACTGGTTCTAAGTATCTGCTTTTAGGTCTGGTGACTATTTAGAAGTTATGCTGCTGAGCAGGCCCTTTCCAGTGAGAAGAATGGGGAAAAGTTCAATTTTTGTGACTTCTTATTTCTATTGAAATAATTATCCTAAATATTTAAAATGATTGCTAATTATCCTAAATATTTAAAAGCCATCCAAAGACTTCATGAATAAAGATTTGAAGTATATCTTAGGCCTCTGCCCCTGTTTACTGTGTTCCCTGTTGCTTTGGAAACTGAGAAACAAGTGACTTAACATCTCTTCTTTGTGAAGCTTTTACTGATTTCTTAAAATAGAGGCTGGGAAACAGAGAGGAAAGTATCTAACTATCTGCCTACAATGTGTTAATAAGCTCTTTTGGATTAAATTTGTTTTTGCCTACCCAGCTCTTAATACAAGAATGCACATACAGTAGGTATCTAAGAGGTCTTGTGAATTAGTGAATAAAAGAAGGCATGAATTGACTAGCTTAATGATAGGAGGAATAACATAGAACCTGACAATCCAATTTCTATGTTTGTAGGAAGGAAAAATTATGCCAGTCAATTATCTGTTAATGAGAAATATTGCAGGGTAAATCGAACAGCTGAAATTTCTAAGTTTAATAAAGTATGTAAATATTACATTTCTTCAATTTTATAAGAAAGGAAGATTGCCTTAGAGGTACATTGAGTAAGTGCCATCTACAAAGTACAATTTGAAAGGTTCTAAATCAGAGTCTCTTGGATGCTACCTATGACACTGTCTTCCCTCTTATCTGGCCAATAATCCTCATCAATAGCACCATTCTTTAAAGTCAAGAATAAGTAAAGAGCACACATCGATTAGAGAGAGTGTTGAGAATTTTCTCAAGCCTTCTTCTATTGTAGGTCTTTTTCACCTTGGATAGCATATGAGTATAAATTTAAGGCTGAATTTCTCAAATTATATCCTGTGGATTTCTGTACCACCCTCGGCTGTCATTGTTTATCTCCATACACAGCTTAATTTTTCTTCATGGTGTTTATTACCACCTGAAGTCATATATTATTTATTATTTAGTCTTTACTATCTGCTCTCATTGCTAAGAGTATAAACTCCTAGAGGGTCAGGAACTGGTTCGTGAAAATAGTATTTGGTATATACTAGAGGCTCCATAAATATTTGTATAAACAAGTATCATGATGTGAAAAAAGAATTGGACAAATTCATTTTGAAAATGTTGGATAAACAAAGATAAACAGGTTTATCTACTGCAGGACTCATTGGGCATTTTGATAAACTAACATGTATTATAAATCTCAGGAGGGGGAAAAATATACTGTGGTCCTTCAACTTCTTTGATCATAGAACTTTTTCTTTATCCAGCAGTATTGTCCTAATATAATGAGTTATGTACATGTCAGTGGAGAGGTTACTCCAGTAGGAGAAAGGCGACTGGAATGCTGGTTGAAGTCTAGAGGATAGGTTTAAGAATGGTGGCCATGAGTAATGAAGATCTAAGGAGGAGGGAAGTTTTGATGAAGAATGGTAAAAGAGGGGAAGATCTGCAAAGATAGATTTTTGCCTGCCTCATTCATTATACTCCCTTTGAATGTACCAGAAAGATACTACAGAATGTGCCAAATGCAGCTTGGAAATAACAATTTCTACCTATGTGCCAAAATTATGTATATATATTTTCCTATGTAAACATTTTCCACATGCAGAAAGGTAAACAGACTATCAATGTAGAGTATGATGGCTTTTCACAAAGTAAACACATATATAACCAGTATTCAGAAAAAAACCCAATATTATCAGAAGCGACCTTTTATCAGTTGTATCTTTTGGCATTTTGATTTTCTATATCTTACACCTTTTTTTTATATCTTCTGTTGTATTTTCCATTTGCTTTCTTTATCTGAATTATGTTTCTATTTTTTTGAGATAAACACTAAGAATCATTGTGTTAAAAAAAATAAACTGAGGCATATTTAAAATTTTAAACGGTTTGTCGAAGCAAAAAATCAATTCTGATTAGGCAGCGCCAAACCAGAAATGGTTAAGAGCACTCCACTGATGGAAGCTAGGAGAAAGACTTTTATGTGTAGAGAAAAAGCAGAAACAAAGGAAGGAAATTATTTATCACTGGTTTTTCTTATTGACTTCTTAACCTTGATGCATTTTATACTCTTAGGTTTTGGTTTGCTTACATAGGCTGCTAAGGTATTAGAACCACCTCAGTCTCATGACCTTGTTTAATTAACTATTGCTTTTTAGTCCTTTTCTTACTAATACGTACACTTACGGCTGTATATTTCTTCCTAATACTTCTTAAGCAATATTCCATATGTTTTAATATATCATATTTTCATTATGGGTTCACTAAAATATGTTTAAAATTTTAATTGTGATTTTTTTTTCTGAACTATGAGTACTTTCTAAACTTCTGGAGGATTTTCTAATTATCTTTCTTTGATAGATTTTTAATTTAATTCAATATGTCAGGGAACATGTTCTGAATTATTCTGATCCTTTAAAATTTCTAACACTTAATTTATAAGGTCAATTTTGCTTATGGTTATGTGTACATATGGAAAGATTATGTATTATGCAGTTGTTAGGCCCAATGTGATATACATATCTCAATCGGGTTAAGTTTATTTTTTCTTTCCTTAAGTTTTTGAGATAAATCGTTGAAATCTCCAACAATTTCTACTTATTTCTATAACTTTTGTGTATTGTGATGCTATGTTATTGGGTGCATACAAATTTAGAATTTTTATGTCTCTTTCCTGAAATACAATATTATTTTGAAATGCTCCTCTGTATAGCTAGTAATATGTTTTACAATGTTTACTTTAATATCAGTATAGCTACATCAACTTTCTTTTGTTAATGTTTATATGATACACATTTTTTCTATTTAACCTTCCTATAGTTATAGATATAAAGTGTTTTTGTTTTAAGAAGAATTAATTTTTTTAAATCAAATCTGTCAATTTTTATCTTTTTAATGGGAGTTTTTAGTCTATTTATGTTTTATGTAATTACAAACATTTTAGATTATTATCTACCATCTTGCTATTTGTTTATTTTATTTTTTATGTTACTTTTCCCTCCATTGCATTTTTTAGGATTGTTATAATTAGAATATATATTATTCTTATATATTATAGTACCTATGTGTATTTAATTCTATAATCTATGTCTGTAATCTATATCTGCCATTTTTATAATAGTTACCTTAGAGATTACATGCATGGTACTTTCGTCACTTTCTAAGCAATGTTAGGACAACAGAAAACTTTAATTTTATTTGTCCTCTTCCTGCCTTTTGTGTAATTGTTATCATTTTAACTTTATATGTATTCAAAATAGCATAAGACGGTAATATAATTTTATATTATGTTACCGTCTTATGTATATTACATCAACAAATGTATATTATATCAATATACATTTAGATTTATCTACATTTTCTCTCTTTCTGTTGCTCATTATTCTTCTCTGTATTTCTGTGTTTTCGTTGAGATCTTTTTTCTTTCTTCCTGAAAAATTCTCATTAGTACTTACTATAGTATGAGTCTGCTGGTAAAAATTTTTTCTCAGTAATTTTTCAATTTGAATGTATTGATTTCACTTTCACATTTGAAGTATATTTTCACTGCATATAGAAATTTTAGTTTGGCAGTTATTTTCTTTCAGTGCTTTGAGAATATTATTTACTGGTTTCCATAGTTTCTGTCGAGAATTTATCTAGTATTTTTATTATACTTTCTTTAAAAGAAATTCATCATTTTTCTGAGACTGTTTTTAAGATTTTTCTTCTTATCCTTGCCTTTTGGCATTTTTTACTCTGATTTCTCAGGTATGACTTTATTTGCATTTATCCTGCTTAGTTCATAGAATCTTCCGAATCTATCTGTTGATATCTTTAATTAGTTTTAGAAAAATTTTGACCATTCTCTCTTAAAATATTGTTATATCATATTATTTCTCTTTCTCCCTTTATGAGAATCCAGTGTGTTCCATATGTCACTTATATTCCTTTCCCCCAATATTTACTCTTCATGCTTCGCATGGGTATTTTCTACTGACATTTTTTGTTTTACTATCTTCTGTTGAGTATTTCTGCTTTTTTTAAACTTTGTAGTCAAACATTTTAGTTCAAGAATGCCCGTTTGATTCTTTTTCTGGATTTTAGTTCTCTGATAACATTTTCCATCTTATAATCTATTTTCTTACATATATGAATCACAATTATTTTAAAGGCCATGTCTTATAATTCCAATATCTATATTATCTGTGGTTTCATTTCCAAAATCTTTTTTCCTTCTTGGTCTTGTCTCTTGGAATGTCTAGTAATTTTATAATTAAATGATGGGATTGTATATGCGAAATTATATAGATTCTTTTGATCACATCCCTGTAGAAAGGATTATCCTTATCCTCTTACAAGCAGCTAGTGTAAAGGCCTATCACCTTAATAAAAACAGGACATGAATTGACTTGAGGCTGGATTGGAGTTTGGGTAGGGCTTGGTTTACCTCTGGTTTTCCACCATTGCTCATGTGTAGCTCTGTAGCATTCTTATCCTAAAGCCCCAGATACTTACTAGGAATCTTCCTTCTTGGTTAGTCCTAAACTCCAATACCTGTCTCCTCAGCACTATGAGATTGCCAATGTGTTTGCTATCCATTTCAGTGACTTTCTGCTTTGTTTCTTGGGGAACTCTTTAGACATTGGGCATGTCAGAGTTCAATTTTTGTTTCTTCACACTTTAGATTTCTATAGGCTCTGCTGGATTCTTTGCCTCTTAGCTGGAGTTCTTTACCACCATCGCTTTCCACCCCCCTCACAGTTACAGTCCAGTATCAGGCACTGATAGGGTAGAGGTTCTTGAAAATGTCAGATTCTCTGTAGTTCTCTTTTCTGATTCTGTCCTCTCAAGTCTTGATTGCTTTGGTAGCTCTTAAATGCCATGAAATATTATCTGCAGCTCTTAGATTTTTTTTTTTAGCTGAAGGGTGGATCTGCTATAGCTATTCCATTATACCTAGAGTAGATGTGCTACTGAATTAAATTTTTTTACCATTCATTTATTTAACACTTAAGTGCCAGAAAGTGTGAAAAATGCTTTAGATATTCATTAATTTATTAAATAAATATTTATTGAGTATCTACTAAGTGCTCATTACTTTATAAGGACCTGGGCTACATCAAGGAATGCACCATCAAAATAACTATCCTCATACACCTTCCATTCTGGTGAGATTAGAGATAAGCAATAAATATTATTCATCTTTATTTATAGGTGATAAAACCAAGACACAGAGAGGCTTTTAAACTTGCCCAAAGCCAAATAGCTAATGAGTGATAAAGCAAGCGTTTGCAGCCATGTAGCTCTCTCTGAAGCTTCATACTATTTCATGTGAAGAATATTTATACTTATTTGATCTTTCCCAAGAATGAGATCTTGGCTATTTATATACTTTGAAAGTCTTGGGAGAATTGCCTGTATAGACTCAAGGTATTACTCATGAAATACTTTAAATAGACCTATTCTGCTTTCAAAACCAAAAAGTGAGATGGGCAAAAGTTCCTGTGGAGAAATTGGCCTTAGTTTGCAGCACTCATCTCCATAACTTTTTTTTTTTTTTGTAGATTCTTGAGCCAACTCTTGTTTCTGGCTTTTGTTTTCTCTAATTCTCAAGCTACATCACGGCCCCCTGCAATCACTGATAAGTGGTTTGGTTGTACTTCTCTGCTTGACTCAGTGTACCACTAAGGACATACTTTTGGTTTTTGACATTCAGGTTTACACACCACGAGTGAAGGTAAGAAGCCTATCTCTATGCAGCTTTCACACTATTATGACTGAATAGCATTAGGTTGATACTTAAATATTTCAGCTGCTCACTTAGTCCATAAGTCAAATTCTTTGCACTTGAGTACCCTTTGGCTCTCTAGACACACAGAGTAAATTGTTTTTTAATCCGGCATTTATTTTCACTTGACTCATTTTTAAAGTCTTCTTCATTTTTTTTTTTTCCTGTTCACTTATAACTCTATTAGCTTGAAGACACCATTCATTTTGTAAGCAGTGCTTTAAACACATTTCATCTATCAGGATTAATTTTGTTGAATGCACCACCAAATAAATATATTAAAAACAGCTATAACACTTCATTAATCAAAATGCCAACTTCTATAGATATAAAATACCCTCCACCTTAAAATTCTCTTCCTTTGCTTTTGAGTACTTGTTTGTTTGACTAAAATATAAAAACTGATATAAAATGCTGTCATTCTATTAGAATATGCACGCAGGATTTGAAGGTGCAATCCATTATAATTAGGCTAATTAATTATTATATGGTCAAATGAGCAACAAATGCACATGCAAAATCTAAAAAGTTAATTATTTGAAAATTGGTTAATCAATTGTGCATTCAAATGCACATTTGTTTTAGCATGCAGACACTTTTCACTTTTACAAGAGATTAGTCTAGATAGAAAAAAACCATTAAAGTAAAACGTTTTCAAAATATCTCTGCTCTATGGAGGAAGAAAATAAATTAAGATCAAATGGAAAAGATTCTTAAAAATCAAAACTGTTTTTCTATAAACAATCTTTAAAAGAAAAAAAATATTAGTGTGAACATTCATTTACAATAAAAAATAAATCAGTCTGAATTACCTACTCTATGGGAGGTATTCAACTTGAACATAATTAAAAAGAAATCTCCGTCATGTTAAGTGGCCTGCCACCTGCATAAAGTCCTTTCGAAGGCCAGTATCCAAATGGAATTGCTCTCTTTTAAAAACAAAACTAGAATCATGTACCAAAAAAACCACAAAAAAAACAAAAAAATCATGTACAAAAAGGATGTACAAATCCCTAGTCAGCTAAGTGGTTTCAAGCAAGCTCTTTTCATCTTCAAATTTCATAATATGCATAGCTTAAAAAAAGAGGAGGTGGCACAAGGACAGTCACAGTGTCAGCAAAAACAAAAACCTTAATGAACTATAGAGAAATTATGAAAAGAATGGTTGCTAAAAAGAACACATAGTACATGTTATCCATTCTTTTGTACATTCATCAGGGAGTCAAATCTATTGAAAGCAGAGAAAATGTTTCAGAAATAATATTCTGTTATTCATTCAAGATGATTTGCAGAAGTCCTCTGTGGGAGAAGCAGGAGCAAAGATGCTGAATGGGGGAAGAGTGGATGGTGGCATGGCAGAATAAAAGCACAGAGGTGAAATGTACTTATTCTACTATAACTATTATTTATTTTGGGGAATAGACTTGGATATATCGAGAACATCAGATTAGACCTGGCTTTGAAAGGCAGTCTCATAAATATGGACTTTATGTGATGGGTAGTGGATCATCATGGAAGGTTTTCAACTCAAAATTATGACTTCATTTAAGTTGAATGTTTAAAAAAAGATTAGTCAGTTTAGGAATAATTGGAAAAAAGGCTATTTGTGACAGAAAGAATTGTTTGAGATTCTTTAGTTAATTGAGGTAAAAATATTTGAACTTTAAAAAAGGAAGAAAAATGAAGCAATAAGTTAGAGTCATTTCAAAGATTGAATCAACATGACAGGAACAGGTAGACATACCTCAAATATTTAATGCTCTAAGGCTAGAAAAATGATGGTACCATTGAAAGAAACAGGAAAATTGGAATAAGTAATGTGTTTAAACTTAAGATGATAAGTTTAATTTTGGAAATTTGAGCTTGAAATGACAATGAGGTAACAAGTACAGAAATTAGTAGAACTACTCTTGTTGCTTTTGGGAGTCATCTAAACCAGAATGGATCTGCTCATAAGGAAAAAGTTGAGGAAGAAAGGAGGTCTCAGTATGACCTCTCAGTAGGCAGAGAGTAAAAGGATAAGATGACTAAGGTGAAAAGAGGAACCAACAAAAGAGGTGGGAAAAAGAAGCAGAAAGACAACCAGAATAGCATAGAATCACATAAGCCAATGGTGGAGATGGTAACCTATAACAAATCCTCACAATATTAAGGGTGAGAAAGGACAGAAGTTCTATGTAAGAGTAGTTAATTAGCATTTAAAAGCAGAGATCAATAAAATTAAGGTATAAAATAGGGTCATGGGGTTAAGGTTTAAGGTAAGTGTCAAAGATGCAATGTCATTAAGCAGAAGGAGTTATGGAGAACGTAAGTAATGAGGCAATAAATTAGTCCTTTAGTAAAGAATTAACATCGACTGAGCATATAGTATGTTCAAGGTATGAGGCTGGGCGACATGAGACACGATTCATACTCTTAAGGAGTTTATACTTTGGATTGGGAGATAGAAAGAATAATATAATGCAGCAAGTGATCATACTAAGAAGAAAGATGCATTCTATAATAGCTGTTAACCAGTTTATACATGGAAAGAGAGCAAACCCCGTGGACAGAGGATTACACCAAAGGTCTTAACAAAAAGTAGCCCTAAGCATAGATGTAAAGGACATGAAGACATATATAAACAGATAAAGGGAGAAGAGAAGGCACTCTAGATAGGGAAGGCTAGATGCTGAGAAAGTGTTAGGTGTTACGGTAGACATGATCTAATGCCTACCAATGTTCATTCTCCAACTCCCTATTGTCTGCTCACAGAACTCACATTTATTCAGGTAGCAATGGAGAACTTCTGGTTTCAAGAGAAGTAGAGTCTTATCATAGCTTCAGGTAATGGGTTCTGATTAGTCTAAATTAGAAATGGTGTTCTCATGTACCTTTGCCATTGATCGGTCCAAGGTAGCCGAGTAAGTTCTGCCATGAGAAATAAGAGATTATTGCTTAAAAGGGGGCAAACTTAGTTGGCCCAGCCTTTTGTCCTTTTGACTTTTCCTCTTTGTTCTGCTTATAAAATAGACTAATTCCTTAAGGAGTAGTAGGTAACTTGTAACCATGTGGACATGCAATGAACATAAAAGTTAAAACACTAAATGTGGCTGAGCAGAAAGGTAGAAAGAGCCTGAGTCTTTGTCATTGTCACTGAGCAGCTGCATTGTCTCATGAGAATAAAAACAACTATTAGTAACAACTATTTAATCACTTTTTGTTACTTGCTGTCAAATAATTCACAACAGATTTAGATTTTAAGCAATTATGACAATGAAACACTGACGAGTTGTTTGCAAAAGGCCAAAAGAGATTTCTAGAGAAATGTCAGATTTGATCTCTAGATTGACTGTCCTCCTGAAAGCAAAATGCTGGGTAAAATATATTTTTAAAATACTCTTTAATTGCATTCATTAATGGCAAGAGATAAGAAATATGCAGGTCAGAAACTGTGGTGTACCTGGGTACCCAGATAAGTGCATAAAGAACATTCAAAACAGGCCCCCTCTCCTCTTTTTTTTTTTTTTTTTTGAGGAAATTATCCATAGCATGAGAACTTGAGTATTGGTATTTGTGAGACTGTGAAATTCAAGAAGTGAAAAACAAAAACGAAAGCAAAAAACATTCTGGAAGCCACCTAAAGTGAGAATCTAATAAGAAATCCCTTACATAAAGTTGGAGTCAAAAGGAGTGTACACCCACTATCTATTGACTAGAAATACGCTTTAGGGAAGTATAAGAAAAATTGCCAGTGCCAAAACCTGATATTTAGTAGAAAAATTTTAAAAAATGATCCTTTAATATTTGTAGCCACAGTTCAATTTTGTGATCTAAATACATGCTACCTGGATGGCGAAAAATCCAAGTTGAGAATTCAGTTTAAAGTGCTCCCAGACATCTGAATGGAACAGAAACTAATTCTTTTTAGAATAACCTACCTTCCAAACAGTCATTGACACATTTCCACAGGTAAAGTTCCAAGGCATATGAGCAGTGTATAACATTTTTTTCATTAAATACAAGAAAATAAGCTGTCCTATGTGAGAAAAAAACCAGAAATTCAAACTACATATTTTTGAATTATAGGACACAGAATACAAAAGTATGCAAAAGTTATTTATTGAAAAAGTTTATTTCAATAAATAAAATATGAGAAAATTTGAAAAAGCACAAAACAGAACTCCTAGAAATGAAAACTGTAATTCTTAAAATGAAAAACTCAGTGGGCTGGTTGAATAATAGATTATACACATCTAAGAAAAGAATAGATCAGAAAAAAAGCTGAAGACATGATCTTAATAGCTTAGAAAGACAAAGAAATGGAAAATATCAAAAATGGTCAAAATATAGGGGAAATAAATAGAAAAGGTAAAACATATATATGCGTGTGTGTTTACGTTCAACAAATTCAACAAATTCCAAGCAAGGAAATTAAAAAAAAAAATTCACACATAGGTCCATCATTGAACTGAAGAACATCAAAATCATTCAGACAATTATATGCCTTTTGAAGACAACTCTTAGCATGCTATTGGGAAATAGTGGAAATGAAGTACATGACTATGTGTTGGGAGCTGCCTGTCACGAGTTGGGGTCTGTCAGATTCTTTGAGAGGTACAGTTGGGTGGGCCCAGCAATAATCCATTGTAAAATGGAAGTAGTACATTTGAAATTGAGGATGAGCAGAGGGCAAAAGTAAGCTGGCTTCCATTTCATCTGCCATTATTATACCAGCAAATACTTAGCTCATAATTTTAGTTGTAATTTAGTTCCAATAAGATGATTGAGGAAAACAAAGCCAAAGCTTGGTCTATGAATAGGTCATCTTGGTACATTGGTGCCTGCCCATACAATAGCAACTTCACTACAGCCATTCTCAGTGAATTTGAAAGACAGTGGTGAGAGAAAAATTCACCCAGTAGGCAGAGCTGGTCCTATGCTTTGTGTAAAGGAATATATGGGCTATGGGCAGTGGCATGTAAGGGGAAAGATTAGATGGTCAGAGACAAAAATGTATGGGGTAGAGGCAAATGGATAGATACATGGAAAGGGGCATACAGTTTAAAGACCTTCATATTGGTTACTAACCCCTGCCACAGAGCAGCTACTACACGAAAAAAACACTAAAAAACAAAGTATGTCACATAATTTGGCCAATTGATGTCACTAGAGAGTCGTTAGCTACCCCAGTGCTGGAACAATAGGCACATGAGCAAAGCAAACATGATAATAAGATGGAGGTTCTGCATGGAGGATTTTCACTTCAGTAAGACTAATCTTACTACTACCTTCATCAAATTTCCAATCTGTCAGCAGCATATACTAACATTGAGCTTCCAGAATATACCATTTCTTGAGGAGTCCAGCTGGCCACATGGCTTGAGGGAGTCAGGTGTGCACTCCATAGCATTTCAGGGCAGGGCAAGGCGTTGGCCATCCTAACCCTGGGCTGACTATGCCCAGGCAACTCTGTTGGTGCCCTTTGCCACTCTGCATCAAAGTATTGTTTCTTTCAGGGTTGTCCATCCACCATGGGTTAGGATGGTGTGCCTGTGGGAAGGGGAGATTGACTTCCTTGCCCCAGACAGCTTTGCATTTTTCATTTCACATTAGGCGCTACAAATTATGAAGCTGGCCCCGCCTGTAAGAATAGACAGGATCAGGCTTCCTCACAACATTGGTGGTAAAGTAAGATTACGGTCATATGTTGCTTAACAGCAGAGATACATTCTGAGAAATGCATCATTAGGTGATTTTGTCATTGTGTGAACATCACAGAGTATACTGACACAAACATAAATAATACAGCCTACTACATACCTAGGCTATGTGGTGTATAGCCTATTGCTTGTAGGCTGCAAACCTGTACAGCATGTTACTATACTGAATACTGTGGGCGATTATAATACAATGATAAGCATTTGTGTATCTAAACATATCTAAACATAGAAAAGGTACAGTATAAAAGATAAAAAAATGGTACGTTGGTATAGATCACTTACCATAAATAGAGCTTATAGAACTGGAAGTTGCTCTGGGTGAGTCAGTGAGGGAGTAATGAGTGAATGTGAAAGCCAGGCTATTACTCTACACTACTGTAGACTTTAGAAACATTGCACACTTAGGCTACACTAAATTTATTTAAAAATTTTTTCTTCATTGTGAATTAACTTTAGTTTACTGTAACTTTTTTTTACTTTATACACTTTTTAATTATGAAAACTTTTCAACTCTTTTAAAACAACACTTAGCTGAAGACACAAACATATTACACAGCAGTGCAAAAATATTTTTTCTTTTTATCCTTATTCTATAAACATTTTTCCACTAAAAATTTTTATTTTTTATTCTTTTACTTTTTAAACTTTGTGTGTGTGTGTGTGTGTGTGTGTGTGTTTGTGTGTGTGTTAAAAACTAAGACACAATCACACACATTAGCCTAGGCCTACATGGGGTCAGGAACATCAATATCACTGTCTTCTTCCTCCACATCTTTTCCCACTTGAAGGTCTTCAGGAGCATTAACACACATGGAGCTGTCATCTCCTATGATTTACATACCTTTTTCTGGAATATCTCCAAAGGTCCTGCCTGAGAATCTTCTGTCACTCTTTTCAGAAATATGTCTGGTGATTGGTTTGATTTTTTTTTTTTCATCATAAATTTGCTTGTAAACAGATAACATTCCATGAACATTTCTATTAGTGAAAAACTTTTGGTGTTGGGGTCCATGTTTTCAAACTTTTAGGGAGCTTTTGAGGTCTGCAAAAGATTTTGCTAAACCCTTCACAGTATATTTTCTTGGGTCTTCTTTTCCTTCTACAGTTTTTCTTTCTCTTGCCTCTTCTTCAGTTATATATTCTGTTCCAGTTCCAATAACTCCTCATTAGTCAGTTCCTCAGGAATCACCTCTAGGAGCTCCTCAATGCCATCTCCATCCACACATAGGTTAAAGTTGTGTACCAACTCAAACGTAACCTTGTTAATTTTTGCAATCTTCTCATCCTTGGCAAATCCTTTGAAGTCATGGGCGGATGCCATTCATACACTCAGTGGTGACATCACCCCAAAGACAAGTCAAGTTCTTGATGCAGTTATTGATGTCATAATCTTTCTAGAATTTTATATCTATATCTTTCCATTGTCTTCCTCAGCTGCAGCAATAGCTTGGGCAAGGGTCCTCCTCAGGTAGCAGAACTTCAATCTTCTATAGGTCCTTGATCTATTGGTTAGACCAAAGAAGTGGTATCTAGAGGAAGCAACACCACTTTGATATTGTGATGAAGATCATCAATCAAAGGAAGTTCTCTGGGAACATTATGAGCGATGAACAAAATCTTGAAAGGTATGTTATTCTCCAAAAAGTACTTCTCCATTTTGTTGGCATAGCTATTCAGAAGGGCATCTTGGAAAAAGAGCTTGGTCATCCATGACTTCTTATTGCTCCTGTAGTACACTGGCAGTATGTGCTTATTGATATACTTGAAGGCCTTGGGTTCTCACTGTGCAAGATCACAAAGGGTTTTCATTTGTAGCCCGCAATATCACCCCCGAACAACTGTTAGCCCATCCTTAAAAGCCTTGAAAACCTGCATTGACTTGGCTTTTTTTATGGATGAAAATCCTTTCAGGCATTTATTTCAAGAGTAGGAAGTTCTCATCCATATTTAATATTTGCTCTGGCAAGTAATTTTCCTCCAGAATCAGCTTATTTAGAACTTCCAAAAAATTTTCAGTTGCTTTTACATCAGCACTCCCAGACTCACTATTTACTTTTATATCATATAATGAATAACAATTCTTGAATTGTTTAAACCACCCAGAGCCAGCAGTAAATTCAACATTACAGTTGAATTTAGCATTTTTCTTTCAGCATAGCAAACAAACATTTTGCTTTGGCTGTGATTGTCATGGTGCTGAGAGGGATACACTTCTATGTATGGTCTTCAATTTGGATGATTAGAAGTTTCTCCAAGTCTGATATAGTCTCATCTTAAATTTTTCAGTCTCATTATCTTCAATGAAGCAGATCCTTTAACAGCTTCCATTTCTTTGTTTTTGATCTTCAAGATCATAGCTGTGGAGGGATGGAACATACCTGACTGCCGAGCAGTAGCCATCACTGATTTTCCACCTTCATAGTCCTTAATCACTTTTAATTTTGTTTCCAGGTCAATCACTCAATGTAGCTTCTTGCTGGCAACATTAGCAGTGGATTTTGTAAGCTTAGGGGCTGTGACAAACAAAACAACACAAGATTAAATCAAGCACAAGAAAAAAATGATGCAATCGAGAGATAGAAACCCTGAGATGTGTGAAGCTACTGGTGCAACATGACATAGTGTTTTGTTTTGTTTTGTTTTATTTTATTTTATATTTTATGTTTTCAGTCTTTAAATTTATTTTTCAATTGCAGCTGACATACAATATTACATTAGTTTCAGGGGTACAATATAGTGATTAGACATTTATATACCTTATGAATTGATAAGCCCAATAGGTCTCATACTCATTTGACACCATACATAGTTATTACAATATTATTGGCTATATTCCATATGTTGTGCTTTATATCTCCAGATCTTCTCTGGCTTTGTTAATTTCTCAATTACTCTTAGCTTTTATTTATTTTTTATTTATTTCTGTTTTTTGAAAATTGTCTTTCTTTAACTTTGGATTTAATTTTATCTTTTTTCTAGTTTCTTGAGTTGTAAACTTAAATTTTATTTTAAGTCTTTTACTTTAAAGTCTTAATAGACGATAACAATCAAACCAAAGAGGTTTCTTTATGCAGCAGGCAACATACACAGGCCTAAATTCTGCAAGTGAAAGATTTTTTCTCTCCCCCAGTTACTGTGTTCCCTTCTTGCTGTCAGCTAGGCTGTAGCCAGGAGGCTGATAATGAACAATGTGTGTGCTCAATGTCTTTTCTTGCTAAAGCCTTGGTGTACATTGTGTTTTATTTCCCAGAGCAATACTCAAGTTCTGTTTTAACATATAGGGTAGCTGAAACATTATGGGAAGAGAAGTAGGGTTGATGGGAATGGTGGGAAGATCAGGAATGGTAGGGAGGATGAGGAGGGGAGAGGAAAAGAGAGAAAAGGGAAAAAAGCAGTGAAGAAAGAGGAGGCAGAAGGAAGTAAGGAGAGCCTCACAGGCAGGGAAAAAGGATAGATCAAAAGAAAATTATAAATTAAACTGATTCCGGCTACTGGATGGTTTAAATGGGAATTGCGGGTCATCCGGGAGTCTAAATACTCATTGTAGCAATCATTGTTAAATATTTGTTGAATTAAAACAATTTAAATAAACTTTTGGATTATAAAGAGGGAGAAGAAGGGTAGCATTGCTGAGGATAAAAAGGAGCTGTTGCAAAAGAGATGATAGAAATCATAAAATGTTATTGATCTAAAATAAGAAAGCAAATCATTTATAATAAATGAGGTGAAAAGCAGGAAATCTGGAAGAAAAATGTTAAGGCTCAGGAAGCTGCATTGCCGGTGTTGTCTGTGACATTTAATATGCCACAGAGGAAGTGTAAAAAGTAAACTCTTCTCCATAGAAGACATAGCTATACAATGCCACTGCTGTGATTTTAGTTCTTTTGGATGCTGCTTTCCTGAGTGAAGTAATTATTTTGGTGCTGTTTATTTTTGTTTCTCAATATGAGATCTGAAAGCTAATATTTAACTGTATCTTGGTTGAATAAGATCAGAGGTGGCCATAGTTTTAAAATATATACAGTTACATTTCTGAAAGACTACATACCGAATTGTTAACAGTGGCAATTTGTGGGAGTGGGGATGGTGATGAGCAATACTTTCACTTTTTACTTCACAAATGTTTGTAATTTATGGCAAAGTTAATTTTCAACGTTAAAATTTTCAACAATTTTTCTCTTCCTTCCCTATCTTACCCTTCCATATTTAAAGTTTCTCTTGAAATTACAAAATAGATACATGCTTATTGTAAAAATTTATGGTAATTTACTTAACCAATTCCTACTGACAGGTTGTTTCTAAGTTTCTGCAATGACGAACACTGTAAAGGTGATCATATTTATATGTTTCATATGTTTCTGTATTACTGTAGGATGAATTCATAGAAATAAAACTGCTGGGTCAGAATAATTGTGCATTTTTATTTTGAGAAATGCTACTAAATAGCTGTTGTAATGTAAGAATTTATACTTCCACAAAGTGCTTGATTGTGCTAATTTTCTCTTACATTCATCAACTCTGGACATTATTATTTTTTTTAATTGTGGCTTGTCTTACAAGTAAAATTAATTTCTTCTTGTTTAAATTGGAATTATTAGTATTGGGAATAGTTTCATATGCTTTATGGTGGTTATGTTATTTAAAAAATGATTTATAAGAGCTTTCTATATAAAGTCATATTTTCCTTCCACCATACATGTCGAAAGTATTTTCTCCCAATTTGTAGTGCCTATTACTTTTGTTTATGTCATATTTTCATATAAAAATATTGTGGTTTTGTGTAGTTAAATGTGTCAATCATTTTCTTTTGGGTTCCTGGGTTTTATGCCATGATTAGAAAGAATGACAGAAATATTTTTATCTACATCACTGCCATCTTCTTGGTGAACAGTAGGACTTAAAAACTGGTTCTAAAATTCATAGAACTATTTTACAAAGCTTTACGTAATCAAGTTGACAGAAAATATTAGCCACCTTAAAATTATTTAATACATTATTAAAATTATTTTAATAAAAGCCTATCTTTTGTGTGTATTATTCCTTCTTTATATCTTTCTAATTGTCTATAGAAACAATTGCATGCTACTTAGAAGGTTAAATGAAGGTTAAAAGATATTTCTACACCAGAAAAAGAGTAAGTTCTCATTTTGCAATTCCTGTTGTGACTAGAATACGATGTACATTCTTTTTTTTTTTTTTCTTAGAGAAAAAGTCATGTTGTGCAGGCCATTTATTGATATATCAGTTTGTTCCTGGGTAACAAGCCAGTGGAGATGGAGATGTGTAACTGTGTTAGTACTGCTGTAAGAAACAGCTCTTGATACTGCATTCCTGCATCTACCATCACCATGAAGGCATTTGCTGGATGTTAAGCTTAGTATTGAATAAGCCACACCAAGCTTTGCCAAATGAATGTGAGATCGCTAAGGCTCGAAGAGAGAAGAGAAATACAAATTGCTATCGTTTACTAAATTTGCTCATCTCATACAGTCACAGTCTGTCTATTTTTCTATCTCCGCATGTGTAAGCCCTACCTATCCTTTAAAGCTCAACTCAAAAATATCTTTCCCTGTGATGCCTACCTTAATCTCACTATCCAGGATTCATAGATCTGTTATCTGAATTCTCATGGCTCTTTAAGCACACCACTCTTGCCCAAGTATCTATGTCTATTTTGCTTTCTAGTTATTTAAGTAGCCATGATTTATTCCTATTAGAATGTAAACTTACTGGGGAAAAGGTTGGTATTTACTCATAGTAAATACTCTTCCAAAAGGGTGAAAACAATTAAACTAGATCAGATAGAAATATGGAAATTCAAAATTAAAACTCAGGAAACAAGTTTTTGAATAAGAAACAAGGACCAGTAAAGTTATTGAAAAGTCGATAGTTACCCTAGGTAATGCAGTTAGAATGGCTGGCAAACAGAAAAAAAAAAAAGCCCAAATTTAGGCTTCCTTACTTCTTTTCCTCAGACTGTTATAACTTATAGTGGTCTGTTCTGTTCTTTGAGGGACTATTTAATAACCAAAAAAATTTTATTTCATAAATTAAATTTGAAATCAAAACAAATAAAGACACAAAAAGGATTATTGAACTAGAAAGAAAAGAAAATTAACATATCTAACAACTAATCTGTAGTTTGAAATTTACTATAAGTCTTTCCATTTGGATGATATTTGTCATTTACATTGGTATGATTCAGGCAAGTCCACATTTCATATAAATACAACTGATCTTTACTGATTTTCTTTGACATGAAATTTTAGTCTAATATAGTAACTGTAGAGCAAAAAAAGATATTTCGTATTAAAATGAGATTTAATCTTCTCAAATACAATTGAAATGATATTTCATTTTATCATTTTATTTAAAACACAGGGGTTGGCTTTGGGATTCTTTGAAATCTACATTGAAGCCACACATCTCCTGGATAGCTTATCTGAGTGTGCTTGAATCAAAGCAATGTGACTTTCTTCAATGGAAAAATAGCTAATTAAGTTCTATCATTCCTTAGTCATCATCAGAAAATAGCCAACAATTGATTTGGGAAGGCAGGGAGTATCTTATGGAAGCTGGCACTGATTTTTTAAAAAATTTATTTTATTGAATCTGTCTCCTAATGATTAACACAGAAATTCCTCTAGCAATTATAGACTCTCTTATAAATGACTGTCTCATAATTTACAGCTTGCTAGGAGCAGCTTCAATTCAAAACATGTGTGTAATTCACTCTTCTGGCTCATTTCCATCCCATCTCCCCACCCAGTTCAGACTCTCTCACATGTATGAAATGCTCCACGCTGAGATTATGTGTTCCTCTTTACCAGAAAAACTGACCTACCATACAGAGAATACTATAAAGAAGTCCATAGATCAGGTTTCACACTTTATTTCTAATCACTAATTTCAGCCTCCTCTCTCTTCTGCCAGATTTTTTCTTTGCATCTTCATTTTTTTTTAAACTATCGGAGTTATAGAGAAACAACTCAGTTTATAAATTTGAAGTTTAGTTCCTTTTTTATTTATATTTTTCTTCCTCTAGTTGGGATGCTAATGATATGCGAAATTTCCAAATTATGAGTATTAATAGATAAAAGAAAAAATAAAAAATGATTTGGTGACCATATCAGCCAAAAATTCCTACCTGAACGATCAACATTTGAATAAAGAACCATATTAAAATTTCTCTGTTCTGTAAAAGATATATAATTTGGCCATAGCTCAGATCTTTATTAGTAACAATATTTATGCTATTATTAAATGGGTTTATTTCTTTTCTATTGTGTATGATAATGAGGGTTGAGGAAAAGTAGATAGTCATATTAAAAGCTCTGAGCCTATATGGTGGTGGGTTACATTTCCAGGAGGATAAATTTTTGCTAAAAATGTATTAAATTTTTCAATGCACTATACCTTGCCAGGCTTCCCAACATGGAGCAGGGTAAGGAATGAAGGTGGGAAAAGACTTAAATTAATAGACAAAACTGCCATAGATATTGTATCACAAAGGGCTATCCAGGGAACCATAAAAATGGAGACAAAGAGATGGATCCGGGACCAATACTATTCATTCAATCAACATTTTCCAACCATCTATGATGGGCTAGACTATGGAGCAAAGTTCTTGGGACAGTGTAGGAAATATGAGAGTCACTGTACTCTATCACCCTACCCATCTCCCACCCGCCGCCCCTAATTTTTAGTCTAGTGTAGAGCTGAAGAGGCTAGGAGGAGGTAGCAGCAGCAGAAGAGATAGTCAGTAACGAGGACAGAATGGAGTGTACGAATTAGGAAAGTGTGCTTCAGGCCCAGGGCCCTCATGGCATAAGTGTTTCTTTGATACAGTCCTAATGTGGTTTTATCAAGCTAAAGATAATAGGCTGAAATATATAGAGATAACTAAGACAGAGTTTTTGAATACAGGCATGTAAATTTAGCAGGTGCCACATTTGGTATACACAGATTACCATATTATGAGGCAGTGTGTGAACCATGCCATTAAAGAGGAAAGATACAATTGAAAATTTACTGAATGCCATAACACCAGCTATGTCACATTGTTTCCAATGCCCAGTGTTCCTTCTTTGATAAAGCTGCCTTGCCATCAACTGCCAACTCAGGGAAGCAATGATGGGCTATATTTTGCCTAGATGTGGCTAGTATTTGGACTGGCAGTGTAGACCTGAACCAGATCAGCTATAGTCTATAGCTTGGTGAATTATACATGATGTAGCCAAGCCTGAAAATATAAATTGGTCAACTTGATTATTTTTCATCAGAATTGAGCTCAGAGCCACTAAGAAAACAGAGCAATTAGCATGGGAAGGTAAAGGCGAAATCATGACTCAGAGAGTTGAGCAGGACCAAGCAGTCCATGAAAAAAACAGAACATCAGAGTCAGGTTAACAAAGAAGCTTTGTCACAGTCCTGGAACACCAGGAGTGTCCTGGGATCCCCTCCTCTGTCTAACTGACAAGATTACTTAACATTTCAGGGTAGTAGGAGGATGACGAGGGCAGATTAGGGAGAATAATGCTGGTAAAGAACTTGAATTAGCTCAGGAAAGAATAGGAGAAAGGAAATTTAAAGCCTCAAATTCAAACAACTACTTTGAGGAGTTTTATCATGAAGGGAAGGAGAGAAATGGATGGGGCAGTGATTAGAGAAAGGAGTTCGGTCAGGAGTGGAAATTTTCTTAGGAAAACAGTGAAAATAACACTTTTATGTTGATAGGAAAGATTCAGAAAAAAGGGAAACAATGGTGATGTAGGAACAAAGGGGTAGAGTTGTTAGATTGACGTTCTTGAGCAAATGAGAGGCAGTTAGAACTTTGTAATGGGAAGAAGACAGCACTGGCTCCAGTTGCTTGTAAATAGATAGCCATGGCCATGATAGCTCGTGGAAATTCTCTTCTGATTGTTTTTATGTTCTCAGTGAAACTGGAAATGGCATGAGCAACTTGAGAATAAAGAAAGGATTGGAGGTACAGGAAATTGAAGGAGGGTAGGACAAAATGTGAAACTGTTGAAAGAGAGAATGAGGGACTGCAGAGATGTGATGGTAAAGCAGCATTTGGGGCCCGCTTGATGGTCAGTAAACATGAATTTAAACTGAAACCAGTCAAGGTCAGTTGCCTTGTGGGTCTGGGGTAGGTGTAGACTTGGATTGAATAATATTGTGATTGGCCAAGTGAGGTCTACAAAAGGAGCTAGAAATAGGGGTATAGTGGTGTATGAAAGAGGATGGTTATAGTAATTAGCTATGGAATTTAAACTTATCAGGAGGAAATGTGAAGTTGTGAGGGGGTGAAAGAAAGTGAAAAGGTGTCAAGTGAGGTACCCTAGTTGTAGGAATGAGTGGCTAAGATAGGACAAAGGATGAGGTCCTTAGAAGAGAGAAACACAATGAACAGTATTCTCATTCTTTAAAGTGAGCTGTTTATGAGTCCGTTTCTCCTATAAAAATCAGGGTTTCACAACATTGGCACTATTGAATTTTTGGACTGCAAAATTCTTTGTTATGTATGGAGAGAGCTGTTCTGTTTATACTGTAGGATGTTTAGCAACATCCCTGACTTCTATCCACTTGATGCCAGAAACACCTTCCCAGCAGTGACAAAACAAAACTATCCCCAGGCACTGCCAAATGTCCACTGGGAGACAAAATCAGCCTTGAGTGAGAACCACACCACTAAACCATAGGCTTCTTAACAGGGAATGTACCTTTTTCATTATTATATTACCAATGTTTAAAAAATACTTGGGCACATAGTGAAAATTCAATTAGAAATGTGACAAACTAAATATTTTTAGTAAAAGTCAATAGGTGCTATGTTGACTGTCTCTAAGGTCACTCCCAGTTGTGGTGATTTTGTAAGAGAGCTCACAAGATCCAGCATATAGTCATACTCACAGTGAAGGTTTACTGCAGCAAAAGGCACAGAGTACAATCATCAAAAGGAAAAGGCATGTGGGGTTAAGTCTGGGGGAAGTCAGGTGCAAGCTTCAAAGGATCTCTCCTAGTAGACTCACAGGGGGTGCCCTTAATTCCCCCAACAACAAGTTGTGACAACTCACTGCTGGCTGTTCCCAACCACTGAAGCTTGTTAAAAGCTCAGTGCCCAGGGCTGGCTTTTATTGGAGGCTGGTCATGTAGGCAGTCTCTGCCTGGAACCCAAATTCCAGAGTCCCCCCCTCTCCCCTACACACAAAAAAAGCAGGTACTCAGGGTAAACCATATATTTTTTTTGTACAGTTTAGGAACAGTGAACCAATTTTGTCAGTTCTAGAAATAGTAGGAAACTTCCATTCCAAAATTCGAGTTCCCAGACACCAACCAAGGGTCAACTTTGTAAGCAAGACTTTCAAAGGATAGAAGTCAGGTCTGCTGTGTGAACTTTTCTCTGTGCAAGGAATTTATATAACACATCACATAGTGAAACAACACAATTTAGACCTAACTCCTTTCTTCAAGATTCTTAATCCCTGCCCAACTGCCTCATTTCCCATCTTTTTTCTATAACGATTTGCAAAAAAAGAAATGTCTAAAGTTCAGCATTGCACAGCTCTGTGTACTCCATTTCTTTGGAAAGTAGTTCAGGGGCCACTTCTTGTTTATAAGGAATGATGCCAGGAGATCCAAAACTCTCTACCTCTCACTGCAACCTGCCAAGAAAACAAGATATTCTTCACGTTAGTTAATAAAGAAAACAAAAGAAGGGCTTCTATTCATGCAATATTTAAGAAAACTGTCACAGCTACTTTAGAGCAAAATATACTTAATAGAATAAACTTATTCTTGAAATCACTGAAGCAAATTACTGCAGCAAAATTATTAACACTAGTTGCTTGATCTGTTGGCCAGATAAAAATATTGTCCAACTAGGTAAAGCCCTGTCTCAAAAAAAGAAGTAATTCATACATAATTTACAATTCTCATAATTATGAAGAATTGATAGTAAAAGTTACTTTCTACAAGCCACAGCAGAGAACAGAGAAGCTGCAGGAATGAGAAATACTGAATTGCTCTCTGTGACTCTACATCTTGCTTAATTAAAATGCCCTCGTAAAGAAACTCTAATAAAAATTAAAAAGTAGGACTATATCAAACTAAAAGTCTTCTTTACTTCAAAGAAAACTATCAACAAAATGAAAAGGTAACCTACCAAATGGGAGAAAATATCTGCAAATTATATATCTGATAAGGGGTTAATATCCAAAATGTATAAAGAACTCCTACATGACTCAATAACAAAAGAAATTTGATTAAAAAGTAGGTAGAGGATCTGAATAGATATTTTTCCAAAGCAGACATAAAGATGGCCAACAGGTATGTGAAAAAAATGCTCCATATTACTAGTTATCAGGGAAATGAAAATCAAAACCACAATGAGATAACACCTCACACCTGTTAGAATGACTATTATAAAAAAAAAAAATGAGCGTTGCTAAGGATGTGGAAAAAAGAAACCTTTGTTACTATTAGTAGGAATGTAAATTGATACAGTCACTATGGAAAGCAGTATGAAGGTTCCTCAAAAAATTAAAAGTAGAACTACCATACGATCCAGCAATTCCTCTTCTGCATAGTTTTCTGAAGAAAATGAAAACACTGACTCGAAAAGATATCTGTACCATCCACGTTCATTGTAGCATTACTTAAAATAGCCAAGACACAGAAACAACCTAAGTTCCTTTGATGGATGTGTATGTATGTGTGTGTGTGTGTGTGTGTGTGTGTGTGTGTGTGTGTGTGTGTACAGTGAACTACTATTCAGTCATAAAAAAGGAAATCCTGCTGTTTGCAACATTATGGATTGACCTTGAGGAAATCATGCTAAGTGAAATAACTCAGTGAAAGTCAAATAATGGATGACATCACTTATATGAGAAATCTATTTTTTTAAAAAAGACTTCCTTTCCCAAAGAAAAACAACCCAAGCTCACAAATATAGAGGAAAAATTGGTATTGGTGGTTGCTGGAGGCAGGGAGTAGGTGAAATGGGTGAATGGAGTCAAAAGGTACAAATTTTGGTTATAAAAAAATAAGTTATGAGAATGCAATGTACAGCATGGTTACTATAGTTAATAATACTGTATTGATTATTTAAAAGTTTCTGAGAGGAAATCTTAAAAGTCTCAGCACAAGAAAAAAATTTTTAACTATGTGTGATGATAAATGTTAACTAGACTTGAGATCATTTCATAATATATACAGATATTGAATCAAGTTGCAAATGTGAAATTAATGCAATGTTATATGTCAGTTATACTTCAATGAAAACAATAACTGAAAACTAGAAAAAATATGCTCTAATAAAATGCAAGTGAATGACAAAGTATATTTTGGGAAAACCTTGAAATACACTCACACTTTTATCAAGGTAAGTAATTTGTAAGCTCCATGGACATGAAGAGCATGGAATCAGGTAGACCTTGGTTAAAGTCCTGCATTCTTCATCTAGTAGCCATGACTTTTGGGCAAGTGACAATTTCTATAGGCTTCAATTCTCTCGTCTATAAAATGGAGTTGTAATAGGACTATCTACTTTCTAGATTTTGAGTAGCAAAAGAGGTAATACATGTAAGTAAGCATGTAGTCTGTCTTCATAACATTGGCCCATAGTACATTCTCAAATTTCGGCTGTTTCAGTGCCACATTATTTGCTATTGCTATTTAATCATTCATGCTTCATTCAAAAAACTTTGACACTAGACCACGCTCTTGATAGTAGGAACATATCTGTGAATAAGATAACACTGTGAAGATAGAGGGCATGACTAAGAATCAAACAGGCAAATAAGTATGTGATTAAACAAGTGGTTACTATGTTAAGTAAAAGTAACAAAATAAACAAAACAACCCACAAATTATTGAGATACTTCGGTGTGTTAGATGCTGGCTTTAGGAACCTATAAATTAGCGTGTAGAGCATATGCATCTATCTATTTTGTAAAAACAAACATCAATAAAAATAATTCTATTAATGACTAATGATATATTTGATATGTGAAAGATAGATATTGGTTTATTCACATGGCATTGGCAGGAGGAAGAGGTGGTATTTTCTAAATCTTTCCCTAAATTCACAAATTGGGGTTAATATGTTACTTTTGAGAATTTTGAGAAATTGGGGTTAATATATTACTTTTGAGAAAATTTTAAATTAAAAATGTTTTTAGAAATGTCATTTCTATATAGGGAGATTATTTTAAAGATTTTCACAAAATTCTCATAAGAAATAATGTATGTTTGACCAAGGTATCAGAGGAAGAGAAGAAACAATAACAAGATAATTCTAATTTAGCAAATATTATACCTTGTAACTGGTTAGATGTAGACAGCAAGAAAGAGGAGGAGCCAAAGAAAACTAAATTCCTGGTTGAAATAACCAGATGCACTTTAGTTAACTGGAGAACATAAGAGAGGAGTGGGGTGCTCAGAACGGAGGGATTATGATTTGACCTTTGAGCATGTTGACATTAGGCACCTACAGGACATCTGAGAGGAGATAGCTTTTTGACAAGAGGGTCTCTGTCTCAGGAAAGACATCAAGACTGCAGATCGTATTGACTGGGAAGTCAGTCAGTTTATCATTTATCCAGTGTCTGCTCTGTGGCAGGCACTAGCTAGGCCTGTAAAAGCTGTTAAGTCAGAGGCACCTCCTGGTTTGCTTCCTGCTCTCCACTCCTTCACTGATCTTGCTCTCTATTCGCTCTTCCACTTAGTCCCTGACTCCTATGCCCCTACCTTACACCTTGTCATTATCAATAACTTCGAGTAACTCCACAATCTCAATTTTAAGCTTTCTAATCTCCGTTTACCTAGTTTGCTCCATCTGGTACTCTGACTCCAAACATTCCTTAGCCTCATTGGAACCTACAATTTTACAACTTTTTCATTGTCAATTCTTAACCCCCTCATGTTCTCACTTTGCCTCTTAAATAGCTTAAATTACAACTCTTTCTCCCTTGATGATTCCTACAGAGCCTTACTTTCTTGGTCATCTTTCCTGCAGCTAGGGGTTTTCATGTGATTCATTTCTGGCCCATAAACTGATAGTAGAAACCCGATGGGGTTTGTGTGTATGTGTATGAGTGTGTTGTTGTGGGGTGGTTTTGAGAAGGCTTTGGTGTGTTTCCTCCTTCTCCCCTTTGTCCTGCCTTCAGTGAGTTCACAATGGCTAAAGCCTTAGCAGCTACATTGCAATTGTGAATGAAAAGCCATGAGAACTGCCAAGATATTGGCTGGCTTGACACATTGCAGCAGCTGAATCAAAGGCAGCAATTGCATTCCTCTGGATATCTTCTTATGCAAAACGCAATATCTATTCAAGGTTGAAAGCATTCCTAAGTAATATGCCCTTGTGAGTGTTTTGCTAAATCTGTGTCCTTTAGAGTGTTTTGTGTTAGGATGAATGTTTTTCACCAATATTCTGCTATAGGCAATGGGGAAAATTGATGATGTTTAAACAAAAGAAAACAGATTTAGATCTGTATTTTAGAAAGAGCTCTCAGTTGAATGTATGGAAGATTACAAAAGACAACCTTTTCCTTCTTTAAGATAATTCTTCCTTCCTCATTCCATGTGGTCTTGGTGGGGATTAAACATAGTCTCTAATTCCATGGCCCTAGTAATTACTCCAGGGAATGATATGTGAACCATGTACGGCCAATCAGAATCCATCCCTAGAATTGTTCTAATCAGAGCCAGAAGGGGATACTGAGCCCTGATTCTAGCATCATAGAGCCAAGATGCTGTGAAGTCCCATTACTTAGGTCATGTCACTCATCTTTCAGGCCAGCTTCTCTGGAGTTTGGAGTAAGATGTTTATTAGGGATCAACCCCTGTAAAAGGAATGGAAAAGATACATAGAAGATTGTAGTGAAGGTTTGGCAAAGCCTCAGCTAATCTGGCAGGGAGCTCTGAAGTAAAGAAAGCCCATTGGTATCCTACATGTATGGGGCCCAAGTGGCTGGCCAGCCTCAGTCAGTCACCAGATGAATGCTACTGTGAGAAAGGTGTGACCTTGAGTAAGGTGGCTTTCTGCAGCTGAGGCATCTGACAGCTGGAGGCTGTTGGCTCACTGCAATCCCTACAGCTGGCATCAAGTCCTGTCTGGAAGGGGGATTTGGCAGGTGCATCTCCATGTCTGTCATATCTGCCATGTGGAGAAGTTCTGCCCACAGTAGGTGAGAATGGGGCCAAGTTATTGACAAAACTAGAGCTGAGGGAGGAAAAAAAAAACCCTAAAAAGAGACTTAAGTCTATAGACGCAGTTATGACTGAGGCCAGAACTATTCTTACCATTCTTAGTTACTAGAGCCAATATATTCTCTTTTTTGGTTTAGCTATTTTGATTATGTGAGTCAGAATTGAAAGAGTTAAGACAATAATTGATGTGAAAAAACAGTAAGTGGTAGAGAGACCTTTACAGAGGTTGGGGAGACTTGATGAGGGACTAAGCAGCAATAGTGTTGAAAAAATGTTATGTAAGAAAATTGACAGGCCACATGATTGATTTAATGCAAGGACCAAGGAGAACAAAAATTCTCAGATAACTTTCCAGTACTTGGAGTAGGTGATGTGGGAGGATAAATGCTATATTTCAAGTACATACAACGAACTTATTTAAAATATAGAATGCTGGCTAATAAATTCTCAGTGAAAAATATCACTACCAACTGACAGGAAAGCTTAGAACAGCTGATCAGTTGAGGAGTCTTTTTGGTTAGAAGGACCTATTTGTGAAGGTAAATTTAAATCAAAAATTTGCTTGGGTCAGGATAAATTAAATTAAATGACACTTCTTTGTCATGAAGCTATGATACTCATCTTCACTACCAGGATAGATCTGTCCAGAAAAAACTGAATGTTTTAGAAGTTGGCTGAGATACTTTGGACAGTAGTAGCAAAAAACTGGAAAATGTTTGAATCTTATTTATATAAATCTCCAATTTTAGAAAATTACACCCAATGACCTTTCCCCTGAATTTTGTTGTACATCTTCCTCTAGTGTCAATTACTCTCATTTTACCATCCCATACAGGTACATGAGTAGTAGAGAGGAGAGGAAGGAAAATATCAAAGAGAAGTCCATGGTAGTCTGGTACTTGCTTTGTTAGATTCCAAAACCTAGAACTGAAGCTATCACATGCTATAGATGCTTTTTAATATCTTCATTTCATTTTCCACATAGGTTTGGCATCTATCCATATGGGAGAAATTAGTGATATACACGACACCTCTGATACTCATGATATGTAGTCATTGTACAATTAACATTATCCTGAGTTAGCTGCTGCCTGAACTATATACCTGTCTAGAAAAATGTATAATCCAAAGGTATAGACAAAGAAAAGGTGGGTTGCATGATTGTGGGCACTAATTATAGTTCTTTGTACCTTGTATCAGATCCTCATTATACTACCTCTACCTCCTATTTTTTCAAATTACTCCTTTCCCTCTTAACTCATAGCCCCTTAATTGTCATTGCCTTACACTGTCTGAAGGCTCATTGGACCTCTTGTCACTTACCACTTCCCAATTTATCTAAAACATAAATTCTCAATGGGAGCAATAGCACCACAAAGAGGCAAGCTATTAAATATAGGCTAGGCGAAAACATCTTAGATAGAATGTTTTCTGGTCCTCCAAAAGGCCAAGGTACATAGGCAGATGTATAGTATATATGTGGTGTTCAAATTTCATGGGGAGAGTGACTAGGAAAAAAAACGCTTAAAAAGACACCTTAGGGAGTGATAATGGAAAAAAAAAACAACCCTGAGAAACAGTGACCTAAAACAACAATGTAGCTGAAATATTCAATTATATCTATACTGAATTCACCACCTCCCTACATTTCCTTATCCCAGTCATTTTCTATAGTGTCTGGTCCAACACTGTTTAATCGAAATAATGTGGCTTCATATGCAATTTTAAAGTAACTGCATTAAAAACATATAAAGAAATAGGTGAAATTAATTTAAATAATACATTTGGCTTAACCCAAAATATTCAATATACAAACCAATATAATAATTAATGACATACCTTACATTCTTTTGTGTGTGGATAAAATCTTCAAAATCCGGTGTATGTTTTACATTATAGCCCATTTCAATTCAAATATTAATCTTTATTGAAATTGCTTGATCTGTTTTTTGATTTCATGAGATTTATGGTTAAAAGTAAAATCACATGCCCAAGTTACTGTAAACATATTTAAATATTTCTAATAACCAAATACAATATATGATGTTTTAATTTTAATTAATTGAAATTAAGTGAAATTTCTGTTTCTCAGTCACACTAGACAGATTTTAAGTGCTCAAAAACCACATGTAACTAGTGTATACCATGTTAAAAAATGCAGGTTTGGTTTATTACTCCCTCACAGTTCTCTTTCACTTTTTTTTCTTTTCTGGATTGCTGGATACAGATGCGGTGAAGATTGGGATTGTAAGGCACTAGCTCTGGACAGGTATATGATATCGAAATTCATTTGAGTCCTCACTGTTATTAGGCAATCGTATGACTCATGATTGCACTCCCTTTCACAGGGATAGCTACTAACAAGGTACAAGTATCAGGATTTCTCCAGTCTGACGTCAGGGCAGACATCACAAAATGAAGATAGTGTTGTTTCCCACTGAACTCAAATGCAGCCTCAGAATATTTTTATAGGTCATTTAAATTAATATAACTCCTCTAAAGATGTTTTAGTCAACTACAATAAATTAATTGAAATTACCATAAAAGTTGAAAGCATCCTGTCAACCTTGTCTTTGTTCATCCTACCATATTCCTTTTCGGAATATGTTTTAAGTGAACGTAATGGGTTTTAGACTAGGATATAAAATGTCTATATAAATATAAATATAAAAATGTCTATATAAATATAAATATAAATATATAAATATAAAAAGGCAGGCACCAATAGCATACAGGTTAAAAGCAAATCCCCCGTGGTGAATCAACTTGGCATTTAATCCACTTTTACTACTTATCATCTGTACAATCTTGGGCAAGTCACCTAACTTCCGTGAGTCTTAATCCCTTTAAAAGAAATTACCATGAAATAAAAATGTTTTCCCTTGAATTAAAAATAAAATAAAATAAAATAAAATAAAATAAAATAAAATAATGATACTAGCTTTGCAGGCTGATTATAATAATGAAAAATATACAACCTATCATACATTTGGCACAGAGCTTGGCACATAGTAATCATTAAAATTAAATCAATATATTTCACCTTGAGATAATTATATTATTAGATAAATGTTCCATGTTTATATTCTTTGACTTCCCAACCAGCTTAACTTCTTGGGAGGAAGAATTACGTGCCATTTGACAATTTTATTCTTTCAGAGGTTAGCAGAATTCTAAGCATAGGGCTAACCTTTGATAACTAGTGAATGAATGGATCAATGTGACTGTAAACTTATAATTGCTCTTATGATATTTAAAAGATGAATTTGCCTACTTAGGTCAAAATAGCTATTAAATATAGGTTTGGCAAATTTCTATGACACCAGACCTCGGTCTAAGAACTATAGGTCAGGGCAGATTCAAAATTCTAAGATTTATGCTAACACATCTTAGAGTCCATGCTACTGCCAGTGTTTTAATTGGAACTTAGGTCATAGGAAGAGTAAGGCAATGTGGTAAGGACTTGGAGAGCAGACAGTTTCACAGAGGAATGACAGCAAATTGAAAGGTCTCAGCATCATAAAATATGAAGTAGTTAAGAAGGAGTTATTTAGGGAACGGTCTGCAATAGGCAAGAAATACAAGTCCCAGTTGGTGAGTATAGCATGGCATGATTGAAAATACACGGTTAAGATAATCAGCAGAGGGACAGCCTTACAATCAATTACTTTCGAGTATATTTGGTATTATGTATTATAAATTCAGCTATTGAGACTAAGTTGGAGTAGGACTTTAACATTTAGAAAGAACTCTGAGGGGCAAATTAGGAACCCAATTCTAGATGAAACTCAATATAGCCAGTAAAACCAGAGAAAGACTCACCAGGGGTCCCAACCCCAACCTACTTTTCCCCATCAGCCCAGTAGTATACAGATAATTATCCCCTAATTATCCCTGCCTGTTAGGAACCAGGCCACATAGCAGGAGGTAAGCAGCAGTCTAGCAAGTGAAGCTTCATCTGTATTTGCAGCCATTCCCCAGTGCTAGCATCACCGCCTCAGCTCCACTTCAGATCATCAGGCATTAGATTCTCATAGGGGCACTGGTCCTTAGTGACAAAAAGATTGGGGGCTGCTGGGTTAAACTATCATTATTTGTTACTTGAATTATGGCAATAATCTTTTATATGGCTCTTCCTCTTCCTGTCTTCCTCTTTTTCCTTTCCATTCTGCACATGGTGGCCAAAACGAAATTTCCAAAATGTAAAATGATCCTATCATTTCCCTAATTTATAGTCCTCAATAGCTCTAAATTGCTCTTAAAGTGCAAAATCTATTCCTTCTTTATTCTTTGACCTCGTGTTTTACGTCGCTCAATGATGTCATTTAAAATCTAGCCACATCGAACTCTTTTCAGTTTCTCTAATAGAACACCTGCCGTGTTCTTTCTTACTTCCAGGTTTCTCAAACCTCTTCCTTCCACTTGATGACTTTACCACTTTTCTGTGCCAGGATAACTCTCTTAGCATCTTTTAAGTCTTGGTTAGAAGGCGTTTATCTTGAGAAACTCTCTCAAATCTGCCAAGTTTGGATTAGTTGCCCCTTAATTCCTTCCATGTACATCTCACCTCCTCCTTGCATTTCCTCTCCCCTCCACTCCTAAACTGTGTTGGGTTAGGGATCATATGTGTCTTCTTTGGTTATGTCTCCAGGGCCCATCATAATGAGGTGTTCAATAAATATTTGTTTAATAGATAAGCGTATTCTGGAAGCTTGATTATAAAGAACAAGGCTGGTTTCTGGTTCTGTGCAATAACACCATAGGGCAGGCAGCTAGACTGGCCAGATGCTGAGCTTTAAACTACGGGACAAAGGTTACAAGAGATCCTGATTATAGTCAGAGGTTGAGAATAGGTAAATTATGAGACCTATCCCTGAAGGCTGAAAAGATGAGTAAAGAGCCAAACAGAATTTTATAAATATTTTGTATGTTCTAGTTGTAGTTAGTATGGTAGTTAGATGATTTTTTCTTTTTCCAAGCTACTAAAAGAATATTATTTTGAACTATCCTAACATTAGTATTAATACTGAAGGGAAAAGGGCACATCATATTCATCTTATAATTTTCATATAATCAATACATATTCCAATTGTGAATGTTTATGGTCTTTCTCTAATCTGGATTAGTTTATAAAACATAAAATGAATAAATATTTTAGCCATTGACTGAAAAATGGAATTAATGTATGGGAAAAATATAAACATCATCAAATACATAAACATTATCTTTTCTTGGCCAGAACTACCCAGAACAATTGTCTACTCTGCTTACTTGATCCTGCTTCTCTAATAAATTTCATTCTAAAAATTTAATATTACCTTATATTAAAAATTATATTCATAGTCACTTTTTAAAAATTTACTGATGATCCAAATCCTTGAATGATATAGCTAATATGAAATATTTTGTCTTACTACATAAAAACAAAGTAGGGTTTTTGTCTCTGGAAGATATTTATTGTCACTGACACATTGTGACCGCTCTTATGATATGTCATCATATCATTACCATTTAGAGGTATTAACAACATATACTTCCAAAGATTTTGCCAGATTTCACTAGTAATGTAGCATTGAATTACTCTTGATTTTCTTTCTTCCTTTCTAACTTGATGGCAACGGTGGGGGTCTACCCATCCCAACTCTTTCTTATTTTACCCCTCTTGAAATAAGCCCTCTTGTTGGGCTATCTCATGCACTCTATAGTTTTTTTTTAAAGCACTTGTCATAATATATGCATTTATCGGTTTATTATGTTTTATAATACATTTCTCATTGAGTTTATTACAAATAAGCACATAAAAGCAGAAGTTAATCTATTGGCTTGTCAATTGCATTCTTTGCAATAGCATCTAGCATAAGACCTAAGGTATCAGGCACTGAAAAAAATATATATTTTTTAATAA
>NW_011888848.1:4302643-4309782 GCF_000151845.1 Pteropus vampyrus
ATTTATAGTCCTCAATAGCTCTAAATTGCTCTTAAAGTGCAAAATCTATTCCTTCTTTATTCTTTGACCTCGTGTTTTACGTCGCTCAATGATGTCATTTAAAATCTAGCCACATCGAACTCTTTTCAGTTTCTCTAATAGAACACCTGCCGTGTTCTTTCTTACTTCCAGGTTTCTCAAACCTCTTCCTTCCACTTGATGACTTTACCACTTTTCTGTGCCAGGATAACTCTCTTAGCATCTTTTAAGTCTTGGTTAGAAGGCGTTTATCTTGAGAAACTCTCTCAAATCTGCCAAGTTTGGATTAGTTGCCCCTTAATTCCTTCCATGTACATCTCACCTCCTCCTTGCATTTCCTCTCCCCTCCACTCCTAAACTGTGTTGGGTTAGGGATCATATGTGTCTTCTTTGGTTATGTCTCCAGGGCCCATCATAATGAGGTGTTCAATAAATATTTGTTTAATAGATAAGCGTATTCTGGAAGCTTGATTATAAAGAACAAGGCTGGTTTCTGGTTCTGTGCAATAACACCATAGGGCAGGCAGCTAGACTGGCCAGATGCTGAGCTTTAAACTACGGGACAAAGGTTACAAGAGATCCTGATTATAGTCAGAGGTTGAGAATAGGTAAATTATGAGACCTATCCCTGAAGGCTGAAAAGATGAGTAAAGAGCCAAACAGAATTTTATAAATATTTTGTATGTTCTAGTTGTAGTTAGTATGGTAGTTAGATGATTTTTTCTTTTTCCAAGCTACTAAAAGAATATTATTTTGAACTATCCTAACATTAGTATTAATACTGAAGGGAAAAGGGCACATCATATTCATCTTATAATTTTCATATAATCAATACATATTCCAATTGTGAATGTTTATGGTCTTTCTCTAATCTGGATTAGTTTATAAAACATAAAATGAATAAATATTTTAGCCATTGACTGAAAAATGGAATTAATGTATGGGAAAAATATAAACATCATCAAATACATAAACATTATCTTTTCTTGGCCAGAACTACCCAGAACAATTGTCTACTCTGCTTACTTGATCCTGCTTCTCTAATAAATTTCATTCTAAAAATTTAATATTACCTTATATTAAAAATTATATTCATAGTCACTTTTTAAAAATTTACTGATGATCCAAATCCTTGAATGATATAGCTAATATGAAATATTTTGTCTTACTACATAAAAACAAAGTAGGGTTTTTGTCTCTGGAAGATATTTATTGTCACTGACACATTGTGACCGCTCTTATGATATGTCATCATATCATTACCATTTAGAGGTATTAACAACATATACTTCCAAAGATTTTGCCAGATTTCACTAGTAATGTAGCATTGAATTACTCTTGATTTTCTTTCTTCCTTTCTAACTTGATGGCAATGGTGGGGGTCTACCCATCCCAACTCTTTCTTATTTTACCCCTCTTGAAATAAGCCCTCTTGTTGGGCTATCTCATGCACTCTATAGTTTTTTTTTAAAGCACTTGTCATAATATATGCATTTATTGGTTTATTATGTTTTATAATACATTTCTCATTGAGTTTATTACAAATAAGCACATAAAAGCAGAAGTTAATCTATTGGCTTGTCAATTGCATTCTTTGCAATAGCATCTAGCATAAGACCTAAGGTATCAGGCACTGAAAAAAATATATATATTTTTAATAATCTTGCCTTCAGGTTTTGTCAGAAAACAGAAATTACTCTAGTATTTTGAGTAGGAATAAAATTAATTCAGAGCACTGGAATTGCTAAGGGAGAGAAAGCCTGGAAGATTGTTTTTTAGCAAATTTGAAAGTGCAGGATTGCAGGAGATCCACTATCAATGACCTTAGTTGCATGGAATACTGAAGAGGATTATTCTCAGAAGGATGGTTGGAGCCACTGGAAGCTTCTGCTGATGATCTCAGCTGCCTGCTTACAGCAGGTGATTCCTGGGAGAAGCACTGAAAGACAAGAAGTGCTGCCAACCATGATCTCATCTGCCTGAAAGCAGCTGCTGCTGAGAAAAATGGCTTCTCTTCAAATCTTTGTGAATGCTTCCTTGGCAGACTCTAACCCTGACTAATACTGAAAAGGAATTTTGGGACATGTAGTTCCATGGTATAGATAGGGATGAGAGTAAAGCTGATAGAAGGCTATTCAGCACACCGAGTCATAAGGAGGGAGCTCCTAATTAGAGTAAGAATGGCCTAGACTATAAGCTTCATGATGATAGGGATATTAATTAAAAAAAAAATCAATCTATCCCCAGCACCTGGGTGCTTATAGCAATGATGGTTAGCTGAGCAACACAGAATCACATACCTTCTTTCATCATGGACATTTGTTTCCATAAAATGTTTATTTAGCTACTTTTTCCAGCTTCTCTTGCATCTAAGTGGGACCATATAACTAGTTCTTGCCAATGCACTGTGGGCAGAGTGACGTGTATCTATTCCAACTTAAGGTAGTTAATTATCAGGCACTCATTTTCCCAAGGTCTGTTTTTTTTTTTTTCTCTCTGTTATCTGGCTGAGTGTAGAACATCCAGCAGATGATTCTGAAGAGATCCTAGAACATGGCAGTCACTAAGAGAAGTATCTGAGATTTTATTTTTGCTTGAATGAAAACCTCTGATCAGTTTTGAATCGGTCTGATGGGGCCTTGTGTACGAGAACGAAACCATGTAGTGTAAAACTGATGAAATTTCAGGGCTGCTTATTATAGCAGTTGATTACTCCTAAGCGCTTAAAAAAAGTCAATGAATATATGAATAAAACAGAAAGGGTTGCCATGCCCTTTCCACAGTCTGCTGAGGTCATTGCTTAAGGATGAGAGCCCTGACAGGCTAACTCCATTCTGGCTTGTTCTTTGTTCTTCTTCCCCTTAACAACTCACACACTCGCCAAATGTTGTTCAGAGATATGACAAGACTAGTTTCACAGCTAATTAGAAAGGGTCTCCCATTGTTAGAAGTTAAAAATTTTTTTGTAACTCAGCTTTCTGATCAAAACTTTTTAGAAAAAGAAACTCTTGAAGGTGATAAAAGATATCATTCCTTAACATAACTATCTTGCTTGCTTAAAATCCCAAACTCCTATTATAATAACTATGTACGATGTCAGATGGGTACTAGATTTATCAGGGTGATCGCTTTGTAAGTTATATAAATGTCTAATCACTGTGTCGTATACTCAAACTTAATATAATATTGTATGTCAACTATAATTGAAAAAATTTTAAAAAATCAATAAGAAATCCAAAAGAACAAAAACCCCAGAACTTTTAAGTACTTCCCTAAGTTTAGTTATTCCTACTCGAAGACCTGAGAATAACTGAGAAAGCCAGGAGCCTGTGACATACCTGAAACTTCACTCGAATCTTGTGAAAGAATCAGGTAGTGGAAATTAGCCAGATTATTATTTTCTGATATGTCTTCAAATCCTTTTACTAAATCACTTTAATCCCAGCAGCACAGACAAAAATGATAGACAACAACAACAAATTGATAGGCACTATATTAACTGCTTAATGTATTCCACCGGCTATTTATTTCACACATATAACAATAAGGTCTCATTATTATTATCCCAACTTTACTGATGAGGAAACTGACAGTCAAGATTAAGAAAGATTCCTAAGGTCGTATAGCTAATACTATATTTAACACTTTTCTTTGACTTAGGAAAGAATTTATGCATTCGTTGGTAATTTGCTTGATACACTCAAAACCAGTAGTAGAAAGTTTTTATATACATTTTGCCAGGTTGTGTTGGGTCATTTTCTTTACTAAACACCCTGTGAAAGAATAGGTTATTTCTTCATATATTTGGTAAGAAATTTCTCTTGATTTTAAATTATTTCCTTTTATACTAATTTCTCCATGTCTGCATAGTATACTTATTATGAAATTGATTTTTCTCATGGCTTTAAAAACCAGAGACAATTTGATTAACATTTAGGGACTAAAAATGTTGTCTTAAACTTTCTCATATTATGCTCGTATTTTAAAACCAGAAATTAAAAGCATTTTCTTAAAGAAATTTTATTTATAGCTGTAAGTTTCAGTTCCATATCTATAGATATTATTCATGTTGAACTTTTACAAAATAAAAACTTAAAAACTAAATAAAATAAAGTGAGAACTCTTGGTTTGGGATATAAGCTAACTATTTCTCTGTCAATATGGTCCAATAACAACTACTGCTGCTATGAATACAATTGCTATGATTATTCCTCTTGTTGCCATAATTATTTGTTGAGTTTCTATTATTTCCACTCACCATACTAGGTACTAACATATAAGACATTAATCTTTAAAACAACCTTGTGAAGCAGATATTACTGTCCCTATTTTACAGGTAAGTAAGCTGAGGCAAAGAGAATTTAAAAAACTCCTCCCATAGCACAGATAGTGTTAGTTAGTGGCAGAGATCAGATATGAACCCAACTTCAAGTCCTGCTGTCTTTCATTACACCAATCTGCCTCTCCTCACTCATTTATAGACACATGTGAAATAATAGCCCAATTTGCTTACCCAGAATCAAAGAGAAATGCTGAGCTGTATATTTGAGTGCTTTTGGTGTAACAGCATAGACTTCCAAACACATGTTATGGTTTTCTACCTTTGTGTTTACACTTTATGTGCTGCCTTCTTAACTCTTTTCTGCTATTCAGGTCCTAGCCATCTGATAACGCTCAGGACATACCTTTATTGAGGTGGCAATAGATAAATACTAGCCAGGTGAATGCTTCTCTTATGAAGCCTTCCCAGATTCCATCTATGCACATGATCCCTTATGTGAGCTTCGATAGGGGAATGGAAAGGAGGAACCAATGGATCAGGCAACCAGCTTAGCACACAGATGGAGGGAGCGAACATAGTTTATTCCAGCTCCATGGGTTCACTGAAGCTTGTTAAGAAAAGGAACGACATCCACTTCTGATGATTAAAAGCACTGATCCCATTAGCATTGCTTTAGTTCTATAATTTTGTAAAACAGGAAAGGAGAAAAAAATCTAGACAAGAAGCAAAGGTTGACCCAATAAAATTAGAGGATTTATTTTAAAATTAAGGTGTGACCTTGTTCTCTATTGGGTGGCTACTTAACTTTTTACATTGCTGCACAAGAATGGCCCTCTCTCACACACAGAAGTTTCCCACCCAGAAAGCTGATATACCAGCTGACTGGCCGTAGAGTCTAGGAGAGGAACTATCATATGACTTGACTGAGAATTGGTAAGCAGCTAGGCTATCTCTGGGAGACTGGGTCTTCACACTGAAAATCCTCTGAATTCATAAGGTAGGATGACATAAACCAACCACTCCTGTTACTTTCCTTTTATAATTTCTTCACAGTTTATATTTCTTTTTCTTCTCTCTCTCTTTTTCTCTTTGAAGAACCCAAGACTGTCCAATGAGAAAGCAAATAGGCCTCAAATAAAGAGTTGTTCTGGGAAATTGGGCATTTTGAGACTAGCTAAACTAGATAAGAATTCATTCTTTGGCTTGGCTGGCTGGCTGGGAAATGAATAGATTAGAGATGGTGGAAGATGGATTGGAGAGTAAGAAAGTACAGTACAGTGGAAAAGTGAACTTGGAATTAACATACTTGGATTCATTTCTGGCTTTGCTACTTACTGTGTGTGACTAGGTCTTTTCCCTTATTAGTAGAACAAGAATATCTGACTATTTGATCCCTGAAGTATTTTCTGGTTTAAAAAACTTTTATTATTAGAATAGAAGAGGATAATTGAAGTTAAGCAATGCTTGGGTAAGGCTCCAGACCTTCTCTGACTTATGTTGGTTTGCAGAAAGCTGGAGGAAATCCTGCTTCTTCCAAAATTTTCCTAGTTTCAGAAGGCATAATGGAGCCTCATGAGGAAGGGTCTCTGATGTCAGGTAGCAGCTGAGGGGAGGTGGGGGGAGGGTGGCTTTCCCATTACTTAGTTTTCCTTTCCCTCTTTGTCCTGGCTTAAATAGATTTTCTGTCTCAGTGATAACTACCCCCTCATGTAACTGCCCTCTCCTCTATCTACTTGGCATTTCTCTATTTTCTTTCCTACTTTCAGACACCCACACTTTCCATTATTGGTTCTGAGCTAGGTCTAGTTTATCCCAGTGGGATGCTTTGCCCTGGCTCCAGGGAATGGAGAGTTCTGCTGCTTTGTCAGAGGTGATGGAGGTGCACTGGAGTGGAGAGGGCGCTGGGGGTCTTCAAAACTATACAGTTGCCTGGACTGTTAGACAAATTAAATGAGAGTGCATAATGAAGAGAAGACTAATGGAAGCAGATCTTCTCTGAAAAGACTTTTTCCAACAACACTACTAATAACCGACAATGATTATACTCATGCAGGCACTGTGCAGAGCACTTGGCATATAGAGGCTTGGAGGTTAATAACTTACAGAGGACATAGTTCATAAATGGCCAAAGCAGGACTTAAATCCAGCTACATCATTAGACCCTGTGCGTTCTCAACCACTGAACAAAATGATCTCCAAGCGTGGTGAGCAAATGTCTGATCACCTCCTGAAGGTTTAGAATGAGAGAATGGTTACAGAAAGGAATTAAAGTGTCCAAAGTCACTTCCTGTCAGTGAAAAGTGCTTAGATTCTGACATGAAGAAGATGGAAAGGCAAAAGGATTCAGAGCACACTCTTAAAGTGTGCTCTCTGTATCAGCATATCATACCACCTGGAAGCTTGTTCGAAATGCAAATTCTTGGCCCTCACCCCAAACCTACATTATCAGAAACTAGGGGTGGTTTTGCAATCAGTCTGAACAAGTTCTTGAGGGAATGCTAGTGGTCCCTAATGTCTGAGAACACTGTTTTAGAAGAACGGCCTGCCTTCCCCACTCCACTCCATACCTAGGAGCAGATAGATTTCTGTTGTGAAGGTTTTGTAACAGGAGCTTGAGGAACTGAACAAGGGTGACTGTGACCTTGGGCAGGCTGGGCAGGAGGTAGAACACCAGGCCTTGGCTTTAGGGGACAGGGGAGAATGGCATACCTCCTATGACTGTGTTCTCCACATGTTCTCCACACGTGTATGGGGAAGGCCCTATTCTTCTTCTCCACTTGTGTAGGAGCTGACTTATTTCCCATGGCTGGTGTCTCTGGGGTCCTGTGTGTGCCTTTTT
>NW_011888848.1:4309832-4318367 GCF_000151845.1 Pteropus vampyrus
ATTGGTTCTGAGCTAGGTCTAGTTTATCCCAGTGGGATGCTTTGCCCTGGCTCCAGGGAATGGAGAGTTCTGCTGCTTTGTCAGAGGTGATGGAGGTGCACTGGAGTGGAGAGGGCGCTGGGGGTCTTCAAAACTATACAGTTGCCTGGACTGTTAGACAAATTAAATGAGAGTGCATAATGAAGAGAAGACTAATGGAAGCAGATCTTCTCTGAAAAGACTTTTTCCAACAACACTACTAATAACCGACAATGATTATACTCATGCAGGCACTGTGCAGAGCACTTGGCATATAGAGGCTTGGAGGTTAATAACTTACAGAGGACATAGTTCATAAATGGCCAAAGCAGGACTTAAATCCAGCTACATCATTAGACCCTGTGCGTTCTCAACCACTGAACAAAATGATCTCCAAGCGTGGTGAGCAAATGTCTGATCACCTCCTGAAGGTTTAGAATGAGAGAATGGTTACAGAAAGGAATTAAAGTGTCCAAAGTCACTTCCTGTCAGTGAAAAGTGCTTAGATTCTGACATGAAGAAGATGGAAAGGCAAAAGGATTCAGAGCACACTCTTAAAGTGTGCTCTCTGTATCAGCATATCATACCACCTGGAAGCTTGTTCGAAATGCAAATTCTTGGCCCTCACCCCAAACCTACATTATCAGAAACTAGGGGTGGTTTTGCAATCAGTCTGAACAAGTTCTTGAGGGAATGCTAGTGGTCCCTAATGTCTGAGAACACTGTTTTAGAAGAACGGCCTGCCTTCCCCACTCCACTCCATACCTAGGAGCAGATAGATTTCTGTTGTGAAGGTTTTGTAACAGGAGCTTGAGGAACTGAACAAGGGTGACTGTGACCTTGGGCAGGCTGGGCAGGAGGTAGAACACCAGGCCTTGGCTTTAGGGGACAGGGGAGAATGGCATACCTCCTATGACTGTGTTCTCCACATGTTCTCCACACGTGTATGGGGAAGGCCCTATTCTTCTTCTCCACTTGTGTAGGAGCTGACTTATTTCCCATGGCTGGTGTCTCTGGGGTCCTGTGTGTGCCTTTTTGTTCAAAGGCCCCCTCTACCCTAATAGATGAAATGACTGCAAGGGTTGTCCTTGGTTGAAAACTGGCCCCTGTACACTGGAGAGCAGGGAGAAACTGAAAGAGACAGATTACCCCAGATCAGTAGGTAGCAATTTAGAAAGCAAATGAACTGACCTAGGAGGCTTGTCTCAGGTGCTGCTGCTGGAGGAATAAACTCCTTCCCACCCCCACCCCCACCCCCACCCCGCCAGACTCTTGAAAGTTTCTATTAGAATCTTTCTAATGGGATTCAGTTACATAGACCATATACCATCCAGACCATCTCAATGACACACTGCTCTCTCAGGGCCTCGTCCTTGAAAACAGCTTCAGCTATGGAAATGATACTGGGTGGAATGTACATTTTAAGGACCGGGAAGGGGTGGGGAGCCTCCAATTGCCTGGGTCCAGCTCACGGGTCAACCAGCGGTCATGGGTCATGTCCTCTCAATAACCTCCAACAGTTACTAATCAGCTAGAGGGTTGCAGTATGACTATGAGCTGGAGAGGGATTAGGAGCAGTCGCAGCCTGAGCAAATGCCAGGGAACTGTGGAATCGCCAGGGAGATACGATCTGAAGGTGGAGGGAAGCGTTCCTGGGAGAAAGCGCCTTACTATCCATGTCACCAATGCCCCATGCACTCACCATCCTGACTCGTCTCTGTCCCCATCCAGAGACTGACATTCTCAACAACCTGAAGCTGTCAGATGTAAGCAGACCATTTGGAAAATTGGCAAAGCAAACAGCAGGTAAGAGTCGGGTCATGGAGGTGGGTAGTGCGGTGTGGGGGGAGGTCAGGGTGCAAAGGCTCAGAGGAAGTGATGTAGAGTAATTTGGTGAGTTTTGAAATATTTGTTTCTCTTTCTCTCTCCTGTCCTATTCCATCTTCTAGAAAAGAAGGGTAGTTGTTCCATTTAGTGGTGAGGAACCTGAGACGCAGAAGGCAACCGATTCCAGGGAAAATGAAGAACTCAGGCAGTTGCTGACCATTCCAGACAGGGATGTGGCTGGACTCCTGGCTGCCCTTGGGACAGTCCCATTGTGAGTTTTTCACGTGGTGGAAAGGGAGAGGGTCAGGCTTCTGATGGATAAATAGATGTTTTTCAAGTGCTTGGTTGAGGTGGGGAGGGAGAAGCCGGTGCTGTGTTCTTCAGAAACTTATTCCGTTTAACAAGAGGCACCTGGGAAACAGTCCACTTTCTAGAGGCTTCTGCTTGGGTTCTCCAAAACTGCAGGCTCGATGGATCATCACTGAAGGCACACCCAAGTTTCCCTTTTCCTTCCCACTTCATACCATCTTCCTCTCCCAAGAAAGCCCAGGTGATCATAGCTGTACCTTGTGGTGCCTTGTAGAAATTAAATACTGGAGGTGGAAAAGGTTAGCTTTTACTTATGTTTCAATATTGGGTAAGCTCCTTTCTTTTAATCGTTCTGGGCCTCAGTAAAGAAGAAGCCTTTTATTGACAGTTATGGGCATTGAGGGCTAAGTACTGGTTTTCAGAGGAGGATGAGTCATGGAAGAAAATCTCTTGAGACAGGAGAGTGAGAGTTGGGAGAAGGAGAGAGAATTGAAAGAAAGAGTATGAAGTCCTCTTCTGAAAAAAGAGAACAAAATATTTTATATTGGGCAAAGACAGAGAAATAATGGATAAAATTCATGGGCTCTCTTTACAACTCTACTCTTTACTTCTCTTTTCTACATTCGTCAACTCCTTCCTTGACTGAAGTTTAGAGGAGATAATTGGTGTTCCACAGTAGAAAGGGGCTCCTTATAGGAATTCAGGGGAAGAGGGTCGGACAGGATGAAGGACCTGGAGAATTGAGTTAGGAATGGATTTAAGAGTCTTCAATGCCATCCATTAATTTTCACACTTGAAAATAGAGTAGGGGGTTGAAGTGAGGAATGAGCACAAGAGAAGTTTTCTGTAGGTGATAATGGAGAGCCATTTTAACTTGAATGGGTCCCCTCCTTTTCCAACCCGGGGTACTTCTGTATAGGTTCAACTAGCTGTCTCTTTGTTTTCCCGTGGGACAGAATTTGTAATTGAAGCTGGGACATTCATTCCTATTCAGAAGGCTTCCTTCTTCCTCTGGTTTAGTAAAAACCTTTAAATCAGGCCTTTTTGTACTTCTTCTATGCTTGTTTCCTTTTATTAATGAATCATTTCTCTCTCCATGTTGGAGAGTTTTGCTGGGTTGGCTTTGTTATTGTCCAGCTGTTCTTCCGGATTATTTCTCTCCCTGGAGTTGGCAGAGGAGTTGAAGCCTAGACTTACTTTTCTCACTTCTTGTGGTATTTGTGAAAAACACTGACAAACAGTGTAAGCTCGGTGTCTGAATTTGCTAAATCAGTGGTGATTTAGTTTTGGTGCTGCCTGAGACAGGAATCCTCATGGGGAGTTGGAGGAATGCTGAAGTAACAGGATGGCTATCGGTATATTGTCTAGATCTCTGTTCCTGTCTCTTAATCATTTCCAAGGGCTAGCGTTACACATTTTGGTAAAGCTCCCTATCAACAAAGAAAAGAGACTCGGGAGGAGGGAGGGACTGTTTTCCTCATAAGTTTAGCACTTCCTACGACCCCTACACTCTCCTTCCCATCCCTGCCGAGCCCCTTTTGATTTTTGTTGGTGTAGTGTGAGTTTTGTCTGGATGTAATACATACTTAGAAAATAATATATCTCTTTTAAGAACTAACATGAAATGTTTTGCAGAACTTTGAATGAAAAATACCTTGGTCTTTAAGGAAATTGTTGCACCAGTTCACTGAATCAAATGGATGATCGTGTACACCTAAACTTATTATATAAGGCTACAAAAGATCTATTTTTAGAGCTAGTTTTGGATAAGTATTCTGTGACTTGCTCCTAATTGATAGTCTTTTATATCATAGCTTACTTAATTTTAAAATTTGTTTCTTATTGTGTTGGTTGGTTGACTGAAAGATTTCTTCAAATGCCCTTTTTTCAGGAGATTGCAAGAACAATATGCAAAAACTTAAGGAAATATATCTTGAGAATGTTTTTGCCTTTACAGGTGAACGAGACATCTCAATGTAGAATTCTCAGCTCATGATTTTTCACCTGAAATTTTCATATACATTGTTCCATTACTTTCTGTCATCTAATATGCTCACTAAAAAAAAAAAAAAGCCTCATTTTGCATTTTCTTTCCATCCCACAATATTTCACCTTAATGTAACATAATTTGAGTTACTTTTAATGTTTTTTTTTTTTTTTTTTTTTTTTTTTTTAGTATATTGTGAGGCCTTTTTATCTGCTTTAACCTTTTCTGAGTTTAGGAAAGTTTTCTTTGAATATCTTTGTACATAGTATATTTTGTTTTACACTAGGCACAAAGATGTCCAAAAACATTGATTAAATGGATACTTATTAGTCATATCAGATATCCGGTCTGTTTTTTTGTGCATTTTATCTACTTTAATTCATTATCTAATTCTAAAATATTCTCTGAAGTTTATTTTCTGTAGCCGAATCCAATCTTTGCTGCTTCTAGTGCCATTTAAAATGCTACTGTACCATTATTTGTTTCTTTTTTTTCCTCCTTAATGTTAGTGTTCTTTTCATCTCCAATATTCTGTACTCTGTCTTGTTAATTTTTCTAAATTTCCCTGAAGGTGATGGAGATAATTGCTGACTTCTTTTTGACATTTTATGTGCTTCTCTCTATGTGTTTATTCCTGAACAGGAGCAGATCTGTCCCTGTTTCTTGTGTCCTCCATATGGCGAGTATTTACATACTATGGCTAGACTCTTCCTTTTAGAACTTAAGGTGTTCATCTGAATGAATTCAGTTAAATCATTAGTCATTTATCAGTCTGAGGGGAGTGGGGAGGAAGATAAATACATCCACAGGAGAACATGGTTTCTACAGTTTGGTTGTTTGAAACCACTGTTCTATAGTCATGTTTATTTTATTCCAGGTGTATAATGCAGCTAGGGCCAGCCCTACCTCGTTGGTAGAAATATGAAATGTTCTTATACTTTGGGAGAGTATACTTCCAGTAGGAAAAATTCTGCTACATTAGTGAGAAGCCAGATTATAAAACATCCCATTGCAGGTTTCATTTGGCCAAGATTCCTCTCCCAATGAGATAAGCATAGCCCTTGCATGTGCTGGTGACAGGACACCAAGGTGAGTGGTATTAACCTCACCTCTAGTCCTGCCCCCTCTAACTTATGTATTTTCCCCTAGGATTTCCTTAGTTCTTTCTTGTGTCCCATTACTACTCTTGGGAAAGGATAATTGTGGGTATATTCTCGATGAGTCTTCCAAGCTGATCTCCTCTTCATTATATCTAGTAAAAATCTAGCTTTTGCCATGTTTTGTTGAGGAGGCACTCGCATGTGTGTGGATGATCTGCTGGGCTGATGTTCAATATCTGTTTTCATCTATTTCTAGAGTACCTTTCTGTATGCAAGAGCTAAAAAGCTAAGTGCTACATTTTCTAGCCTCTCTTTCAGCTAGAGTTCTAAATGTGATTTAGGTTTACTATTCAGATGCACTTGCATGAAATTTTGGAAGAGAAAAGTGAAGTGCAGGCTCTTCTGGCTTTTGCTGGCAAACGCCATCCTGGGGTATCCCATTTTGTTGTGGCTTCCTGATTATGGGGTGACAGTTTCCAGGTTTTTCAGGTAGGTGCCTAATTATAGAGCTGCTATTTTCTTCATAGCTTATTCTGTGGTGTGGTTTTCAGTGATTTCTGAAAGCTTAACTTGGAGTTTGTTCAGTTTTGTAATGATTCTGATAGCCATCTGAAATCATATAAAAAATCTTTCTGCTTAAGTTAACCAGAGTAGATTCATTATCTGCACCTGGAATCTGACCAATGAGAACTCTGATACAGGATTTTCCCTATTCTAGTTTTTCCTTTGTGGTTTGGGTCAGTTTCTAGGAAATACTTTGGATATCTGCTACCATACCACCTTCTTTTCTGAAAGTTTGTTTATGATATATTTCAGACCAGTTATAAAATTTCAGGTAGTTATTTAATCAAATCTGTCTCTGCTTTTTCTCTTCTTTCTATTTTTAGGAGTTTGTTCAAGAAGTAAGACAATAGTATTTCTGGAGATTTCATATATACTCTATATCTTCAAACCTTTTGGTAGTATAAATCTCAGTCATTCTCTATAAACCAGATACGTTCTTTACGAGTCATTTTCTGCTGGACTACATTTCACAAAATGTTGTGAAAGGAGGTTTAATGTTATAACCACTCTGAGTTCTTATGCCACGTGTTTCTCCTTTCCTAGTTTCACTTGAGATATTGTTCATTTTCTTGGTGTTCACCATCCGGCCGTCATGGAGCTCAGTGTGGTGGGGGAGGCAGAATTAAAGAGACTAATAAAGCAGACATGTGCTTTCTCTGTTACCCAGATGTGCATCATCAGACCTGAGACTGTGGAAGGAGTGGGAAGAAAGTTTTCCTGAATGTGACTATTTAAGCCGACTTTGAAGAAACTGTAAGCATTAGCCTAGTGTAAAAGAGGGGGTGATAGTGAGTGTTCTAGGTAGACAAAGCAATGTTTGACAAGTGAAAAGACTTAGATATGAGAAAAAACATGATTGGCTCTGTGAACTACCAGCAACTCACAGAGCCAGAATGAGTGTGGAAGGCTAAGAAGTCACAGTGGCCAAATTGAAAAAAACAAAAGATTTGTGAATTTTACTTATGTACCCGAATAGAACTCAGGGTCTCACACAGCCCAATTTCTTTATGGAGAGGCCAATAAGAAACAATCTAGTCACAAAAAGTCACAGGAAGTTCTGATCTTTACTTGCATTTCTCGAAGGACATGAAAATCCTCATTTCCCCCCTCCAAAACCTATTTTTTATTTCTGATATCTTCTAACGCCTCAAGACTGCTTCATGCACTTGTCATTCTCCGGCATTTTCTTGGCACACAGCATGCATCTATCTCTTCCCTCCTGCCCTCTTTCTTTCCTATCTCTTTATAAGTTTACTTAACGTCTCCAAGTTTTTTTCCTTCTCTGGTCCTTTCTTTAACCAACAGATTCTACATGTCAAAAGATTTAAAATAGGCCTGCCAGAACTTTCTTTAGAGGGCAAGGAAGAGGGAAAAAATGTATGTGCACTTTTGGGTATCCAGTGGCCAATTATATTTAGGAACTTAGACTCTATTGTGAAGTTTTAGTCAGGCAGTGACATAGGTTCGCATTTTAGGTTTACTTTCATAGACTTTTTTGAGAATAAACAAATAATTATTTCAGGTCTATAAATATAGTAAGTCCTTAGCATTTATTTATTAAATTTATATATATCCTGATTCTATCCTAAATAGGATATAAAAGAACTTGCAATTACAGATAACTTTAAACAACTTAGCTAAATATAAATATGAAATTAAGACCAAGGAAAAATCTCTCTGCCAAATGAGTGTTATTATGGTTTCTTTGATTCAGTTTCAAACTTACCTCAGAGTTTCCAAGCTCTCAAAGTAGAAAGAGGAATATAAGGGCAGAAGAAATTAGTTCCTCAAAAGAAATGTCTCCCAGCCTTAAATCTCATGGGAACTTTTTTTTTTTCCGTCTGGAGTACTGGGTTATATAGCTATCAACCTTAGCATGTTATAGCAGTTATGATAATGGATTTCAAAGATGATTTCTTAGGGATTTTTTGAGAAGTTGAGGAGCAAACAATAAAATATAAATTTGACGTAAGAAGCTCTAAGGACTGAGTATAGAAGTCTCCCATTATTTGAAAGGGATACGTTCCAAGACCCTCAGTGGATGCCTGAAACTGCAGATAGTACTGAATCCTATATATATGTGTGTTTTTTTTCTATACATACAGACCTATGATAAAGTTTAATTTATAAATTAGGCACAGTAAGAGATTAGCAACAATAATAAAATAGAACGATTATAACAGTATACTGTAATACAAGTTACATGAATATAGTCTCTCTCAAAATATCTTATTGTACTATATTTACCCTTCCTGGGATGACGTGAGATGATACAATGCCTGTGTGATGAGATGGAGTGTGGTGAATGACGTAGGCCTTGTGACGTAGCATTAAGCTCTTACTGACCTTATCACAATGTGTCAGAAGGAGGATCATTTGCTTTGGGCGATTCTGGATCATGGAGCTTTGACGATGTTAATGGTTGGATGTCAGCAGCAGACAGTGTCAATGGTTGGGGATCCTTGATAGTTGGAGGCGTTTTTGACTATCAGGTGGGCAGCATATATAGTGTGGATACCCCAGATGAAGAAATGACTCATGTCCAGGGTGGGGCAGAGCAGGATGGTGTGAGATTTCATCACACTACTAAGAACAGGGCACAATTTAAGACTTATGAATTGTTTATTTCTGGAATTTTCCATTTAATATCTTCGGACTACAGTTGACCATGGGTAATTGAAACCCCAGATAAGGTTGAGGGACTACTATATACTGCTCTCTAGGGTATAA
>NW_011888848.1:4318417-4330927 GCF_000151845.1 Pteropus vampyrus
TATATGTGTGTTTTTTTTCTATACATACAGACCTATGATAAAGTTTAATTTATAAATTAGGCACAGTAAGAGATTAGCAACAATAATAAAATAGAACGATTATAACAGTATACTGTAATACAAGTTACATGAATATAGTCTCTCTCAAAATATCTTATTGTACTATATTTACCCTTCCTGGGATGACGTGAGATGATACAATGCCTGTGTGATGAGATGGAGTGTGGTGAATGACGTAGGCCTTGTGACGTAGCATTAAGCTCTTACTGACCTTATCACAATGTGTCAGAAGGAGGATCATTTGCTTTGGGCGATTCTGGATCATGGAGCTTTGACGATGTTAATGGTTGGATGTCAGCAGCAGACAGTGTCAATGGTTGGGGATCCTTGATAGTTGGAGGTGTTTTTGACTATCAGGTGGGCAGCATATATAGTGTGGATACCCCAGATGAAGAAATGACTCATGTCCAGGGTGGGGCAGAGCAGGATGGTGTGAGATTTCATCACACTACTAAGAACAGGGCACAATTTAAGACTTATGAATTGTTTATTTCTGGAATTTTCCATTTAATATCTTCGGACTACAGTTGACCATGGGTAATTGAAACCCCAGATAAGGTTGAGGGACTACTATATACTGCTCTCTAGGGTATAAAATTCAGGGATATAAATTAGATTCCTAGAGAATGAATGATTGGCATATCTACAGCTATCCTTTATCTGTTATTTCTCTCAGAGTTTTGATAGAAGCCACTATGGAGTGGGGCAGATGTTATTTTGGTCGGAAGGATTTTAAAGCCAATGTTTTTTATTCACTATGACATAGAAAACCAAATCTTTGTAGAACAACTTGATTCTAAGTATCATGCTATTGAAGCATGCTGATGCCATAATATACTTTTCTAGGTAACTGCTTTTCTACACAGTATGATCTTATTGTGACTAATTGAATTTTGAGAAAGTTTGCCAGTGGCGATGATTTAGGGTATATTGACACTTTCTTCCCTGCAGCAAATCAGGTGTCCTCCTGGTTTGTAAAGGAGTGTTTAGTAAGGCACAACATAACGATGTCATTTAAGGGGGTGGCGTCTAGTGGGCAAGAAGTATGGATTAAATAAGACATGCAGGAAGTACCTGCACATAGTTAACATACAGGAAAATTCCCTTTTTCTTCTCAACAAGGTACTAGCTACCTGACAACATTTGTGTTGTCATTAAATGTGATTGTCACGATGAACATAAAGGACAAATACATCTAACATACCAGTGTGGCCTCTTTTCCACTTTCCTTTCTCATTGGCTGTGGTTTTGCGATTCTAGTAAGATTGAGAGAGAGGAAAAACAAATTTGATGGTTGGAAAGGTCTCTTGGAAGATGTGACACTGGAAGGAAAGACAATTAGGTTTAGAGAAACAGGGAATGACGAGGTTGAACAGAGAAACATGAGCAAAGGCTCAGAGATGTGCCATAATAGAGTTCTTGCTAGCAGAAAGAGCTCATCCTTGGTGGGGAAAAGAAGATACTCCACTATATCAATCAAACCTGTTTTTTCTTGAAATTTCAATGGGGATGCACAGCTACTAATCTATGTAGTTTAAAGTTAAGGGTGAACAGTTTGATGGCAAAACTTAGTGATTCAGAAAACAATTACGTGTTTCACCTTTATTCATTAGGATGAAAAGTTTTGCTGTTTTTATAACCCAATTCTGTAACAGTTCTCCTTTTCACTATACTACAATGTTGAAATGTTTTTTATTTTTAATACTCAGCATCAGCTAATTACAATTCCCTCAGTTTTACACATGAAGGGACTGTTTCACAAATATAAAAAGGAGAGACTAAAAAAGTATATTTTTGTTGTAAGAAAATAGAATGCCTGGTTATTTTTGTTCCTTTTGAAAGTAGGAATATTCTAAATGCAACTTTATCTGTATCTTAGAATTTCGAATAGGAAACCTTTATTTAAAATTAAGTGGTTTAGAAAAATACTTAATTTAAATTCTATATCATCAGCCACTTGGCAATAAAGGTATACTTTTCCTGAAAAATTACATTTTTAGAAAGACTTTTTTCATGCAAAGCATCTATTTTCTTTGTAAGTCATGCTTTCCCCAGAAGCCAGTAATTTCATTTCAGTATTTTAATCAGTATTTTTCTTTCTTACACAATCTATTGATAGAGGTGGGAAACTTGAACCTGAGACTCTATTTAGACATGCAGATCTTGAAATTAGTGTGTCTTTCTCAATGGGGACATCATTTGAATAGGGAATCAGTGGTGATTCAGTATAGAAACACTGAAGAAGCATTTCACCATGACATCACATAAATTCAAAATGAAAATTATAAGGAAGTTGCAAGGGAAGGAAGATGTCTTACAGTTCAAACCCTCCAGAAACATTCACTAAACCTAGAGAAGTGATTTCCCACAGGTCTAGTAACGACTCCAGTTAAGCTTTACACCGAGAAGAAAGCAAAACTGTATTTTTTAAAAATTTCATTTGCAAAGTTAAAAAATCAACTATGAAAGAAATTAAATGAAAAAGATTTTTTAAAAAGTTCTTCAGATGATTCTAATGTTTTGCTATCATTGAGGAATCTTGCTTTCTTCTTGATAGATGACCTCCTTGACTCAGTCAGAATTCCTGAAAATAAAGCCTTTCTTAATTTCATATTAAGCCAATATTAAGCATGGAGAAATGTCTATGTATTAAGAATTCTCCTAGGAAACAGGAGTTCTTAGCTGCTGTACCCTTGATTATTCTATTCTACTCTGGCAATTTTCTGTGAATTGTTCCGCTTCTTTTGTAAATTATCCTCTATTCTTCCTACTTCCAATCTCTTCCTAACTCTCGACTCTGTAACTTTATTATTTGACAACTATTATTTTTTTCATTTCATTTTGCTACTTCCCCTCCTTCATCTTTTCCTTATTTTTGTTCTCTTTCATCTTTGACCATCCTCACTCTCTCCATCAAGCAACACTGCTCCATCACAATTTCACAAGCTTTGCTCTGCCCACTCATTGAAACAGTTTGAGCTGCTGTTTGAGATCATGAAGGCTTGGCTCCTGCTTGGAACAACTTACTTTTTTTTTCTTTCTATTAATCCTGCCAAATCTCTGTCTACATGTAAAGTGCAGTGTGAATTTTGCCTCCTGATGAAATGGTAAAAATACCAATTACCTTCCCCCTATCAAAGGAAAACCAGCCTTGATAAATGAACGCATTTCTAGAGAATATGACTTGGCTTTGTAAATTTTGTAAGGGTACTCTATGATGACTTTAGAAATCCTGTATGGAGACAAAAAATCATTTGAAAATATCCCTTTGGTATTAAATAATCATATAAACTTTCTGAAATCTTTAGGATGAACACTAAGACAAGGGTTGGGCAATTGTATTATATTTTCTTCAGCAGATTTTATGTAGAGTTTGGTTCCATGCTTTCTCTTGTCATGTCTAGGCCACTCTGACAATGAGTTAAAAAGTTCTTTAATATTCTCTAATGCCTGTTGAAAGAAACAAACCATTTATAAATGTGAGAGTGGGCCGTGTGGCTTGGCTTCAGCATCTCTGAGAAAGACTTATGGTTATTTATGGAGAGCATTGGCTATAAACCCAGAATGAGACTTAGATATAAAAAAATTCCAATAGGAAATAAGCATGAAGAGGTACTATCAAAAATGAAACAGGCAATTTTTCTCTCCCCTCAGTTTTGATTGAACTTTATTTGAAATATCACATTTACTTCTGCAGAGCACAGAGTTCAGAAAAAGATGTAGTAATCTTCAGGAGTTCAGGGGAGAGTGACCAAGAGGAGGAGAAGGTCTCTCTGAGGAACAGATCAATGAATGGAACTGTTTGGCTTGCAAAAGAGATCATTTACCAGTGGACCTAATCACCATTTTCAAGTACTTGAGGGGCTCTTATATGGAAGATGCACATGATTTTACCTATTAATTTCTTAGTGAATTGTTCCCCAGTTAATTTAGAACTTAGTGGGCTATTTATTTTTTCTTTAGAACAAATTCTATAATCTTAGGTTATATAACTTTTCTTGGACTCAGTTTCCTCATCTTAACACATGTAAATGTAAGATGTTATTATTGTTGCCTAGCAGAAACCCACAAAAAATTGTTAAACCTTTAACATGATTTACTAAGTTTTAGAAAAGAATATTTTTAACTATGTGGAATGAGTTGTTCTAAAAGGTGGATGAATGATGGGGTTTATTTTCCGATATCACAGCCTTCTTTGGACATGTAATAATTTGAACGGACTGCCTCTACCTATTCAAATATTTACACCTGAGAAAATATTTCAGATCAATATCAAATACCATCGCTGAGGACTATTGGGGGAACAGAGGCAGCTATTCCCCTTGATGCACATAGCTGAATTTAGGATGGGTATCTTCTCTTGGAAGTTCATTCCTTTCCTGTCCAAAGTGAAGCAATCAAAAACAACACAACAAAACAAAATAAAACGAAACAACAACAAAAAAACAATTTGAAATTGATTGAACTTTTTATGTTTGATTTTAAAAACTTTGTAAATAATGAGTAAATACTGATTCCTTAAGTTAAGAGAATCTTGGAAAGCGTTAGATATGGATAACACCCAAAAAAGTATTAAGAAAACATTTAAAAAATATATACAAGAAAAAAAGAAATCTCTTACTAGGCCTTGCAATTTTAGAAGCATTGACAAATGAGAAAAAGAAAACTTGGCAATGTGCACATAGATGAATATATTTTTCTTCTTATTAAAAATGTTTGTCCAGACTAGATACCCTGAAAGACCTTCCCAACTGAAACAACTAAAATTCTGAATAGAAGAAAAAAATGATTCTTAAAAAAATGGAGATTTTAGAAAAAAGTAAAATACCAGAAATCTTACGCAGATAAAATGACTATTAACATTATTGTGTATTTTATTTATTTATTATCTCGTAGAAAATGCTCTAGAAAACAAGGTTGCTTCTTAAAGTGCAGGAGTAAGAGGCCTGCTTTAAAAGTTTTTATATGTCTAGAATTTTCATACTTTGCAGAATCTTAATTTGGTAAAAATACTAATGCCATAGTCCCAGAGAGGCATATTTACTTGGTCTTGGGGTGGAGACCAGACCCCAGTAATTTTTAAAGTTCTTCAGTCTTTCTAATGTCCTGCCAAGACTGGTAAACCTGCTCTAAAGTAGATTAATTTTTTGTTTTGATTAATGACCTCCTCTTCAGCCCATTCATTTTGGATTCCTGAATTGAACTGCAATTGCTCTTCTTATATTTTATCTTGGGGTACATATCCATTCCATGAATTTATCTGTCAAATATCTGCAGATGACTCTCAGATCACTATAATCCTGTCCTTTCATGCAGCTCTGAAACCATATTGCTAATTGCTTATTGGGCATTTTCATTGGGATGTCTTAATTCAAACTCTCCATGTCATCTACCAACGGTGTTAGCAGTCACATCTGTGAAAACCCAGTCACCTTTGACTTCATCTCCTCCTTTAGTGTTCTTCTCCGTCTGCATGTTTCTGCCTATTTTTTTCGACTGTAATTGAGCTCTTCATCCTTTTTCCTTCTCTTGAATCTATCAGTTTAGCCCAGGCTGTCCAGATATGGCATGGCTATTATTTGTTATAGACATCTGGACTTCTCAAACCGAGGCCTTCAAACCTCTTGTGTATCCTCCTTATGTTTCACATATGAATTTCTCTTAAGCATTCCTTTAACTTCGTTCCCCACCTTTTACTGCTCCCCCTCCCCCCACATCAAAGGTCTATGTAATTTGGCTCAAGCCTTTCCATGTAACATTGTTTAGTACTATTTGTTCTTCTTTGTTTTTTTCCTGGCAAATCTGTCATGTTTCCCAAAGTCAATGTTTTCCACTAATGGTTTTTGGTGGTAAACAAACTTCAAAAACATTCAGTTATGTGTTTAAATTAAATGTAAAGTAGAAAAATACACATGTACTTCTAATCCATGATTTGACAGATTTTTATTTCTTAGACTGAGGCTAAAGTAAATACGAAAATTTTAAAAGTTAATTTAAATAAAATATTAAGTATGTAATATGGAAGAATTGTGAAGTTGATATATGAATAGCTGACATCCATAAAAAGAGTGATTTATGTTATTTTTACCTACAGAAATAATTTGGGGGCAGATTCTACTCATCCTTTCAGTCCTAATTTAACTTCAAAATTCTCCATAACGTCCGTCATGCCAAATCAGCTGCAGAGATATAGGAGAATGAAGAAAGAAAACAAAAGCCACTGGTTTTGATCGAGAACACTGGTAATGTGTGAATGCAAGGTTTTACCAAATGGTGAGAGTGGATGCTGATGTGACAGCTCCCGACATGGGATGCTTTCTTGAATGGCGAAAGGAAGAAGAAAGCTACGGTTAATACTAAAGGGGATGACCCAGGTGGGCATGCAGGTTGCTCTCGACTGCTATCTGAACAGGCAGCTCCCTCTAAAAGTTGGCCACGTACAGATTGAGAGAGAAACACCAGAGCTCTAGTTGTGCCATCCCTCTGCTACCACCACTTCTTCCTCTTCTACTAACATCCTGCCCTGGTCTGTGCCGTCTGAACGGAGACCAGAGACTGGGAGCTCATTTAGGGTGAAAAGGGTTCCAGGCGCTCACTGATATGGGATGTGAGAAAATGTGCCATGGGCTGTTGTAGCTTGTCTGGGCCCTTCCTGCATGCTTGGAAAACTAATCTTATGTACTTTGGGGAAGAAGCCCAAAGTGGCAATTAATGTTATTCATCCTCCTCCCACTCCTTAAACAGAGGCTTTTCCCATAGTTAAGTCATGGTTAAATCATAGGATTTTTTTTTCTCTTGTACTTCCTGCCTCAGGGATCTCCTGTACTCTCATGTCCCCCGCAAATGTGTCTGACTGGGTGTTATTCTGGTAATCACAGTGCCTTTGAGACATCCTTCCCTCTCCTCCTAGAATTAAATCAGTCAACTGTGAAACCAAGTTTTCACAACAACTTTTAGTGGTTTCACTCTTTATCAAACAAGAGAAAGAAATTCAAGTAAAATTGAGGTGTGCGTGTGTGTGTTTGTGTGTGTTTGTGTGTGTGTGTTTGCGCGCGCGCTTGTGAAAACTGAACTAGGGTTGGGTGTCAGGTTTTATTTTAAGCTCTTCCTTTAACAAGCTGGGTGGTTGGGCATAATTTGGTTTCTTAATCAGTAACATGAAGGGTGGGACTAGAACACCTATAGTTCACTCCCAGTTCAATGGAAGTGAGAAAACCTTTCTCTTAACTTTTATTTGAATGTTTTCCAGTATTTCCTTTCACTTCTATTGACCCACAGTGTATCAATTGATTTAAAAGTTTCTTTTAAGAGGCAGGTAGTTAGGTATAATTTAATTGCTTACAGTATTCTGAGTATCGAGGGGGAAAACGTGGCTGGTTTTTATCAGCTCCTAGTTTGAGTAAGAAATGATGAGTGTTTTGAGGAGCTGGGACTAGCAGCGGGTAAAAAGATGTTTTGAAAAGTGAAGGTAGTCTGCTTGTTTGCCAAAGTTACTGAATAATAGTCATCCACAGATTGGATTTGAGAAAAGCTAAATAGAACCAAATGAAACTTTTAAGCTAATATCTGAAGAAAACTTGGAGTTTATCCTTCTGCTTCAGGAAACATTAATATTTTAATATCCAAAGCTCCACCTTCTGCTGAATAATTCCACTGTTAGAGAGCTCACAATGTTATACGTCCAACTGTTCTATTTCCAGATAGTGCCTATATGCTTTACATGTGTACAGTGTTTTCCAGGAAGTTGAAAAATACTCTGATTATATACTATTGGGGGGTGTGTGTGTGTGTGTGTGTGTGTGTGTGTGTGTGTGTGTGTGGTGGGAGAGAGAGAGATGAGAAAAGTTTGCAACTCTGTTTTCTTCCTTTGAGAAAGCTTAGCATTTAACAAAAGGATACTCTAGGTGGTAATTCTGCTTGTGCGTCTGACAGGTTAGAATTATGCTATGAGATTTTTAATGTGTTACTATTGATTGTTTCCCTAAATTTCCAGTCTTGACATGAGATCCTTTATGATAAATCCTTGTTCTCAGGAACCTGAAAGTTACAAGAGTTCTCACAATGACTGTTCCTATAGACTTCTTTACCACAGGCCACTCCTGCATTGATGCTCAGACCACACATCATTTTCCCAGGAACATGCCACAAAAGAGTTCATTTCAAGAACAAGTAACATTATCTAACATTTCGAGAGAGGGAAAAAAAAAAGTTTTAATCTCCTATATCATGTCCTCCATCTCCAAGGAAAATTTTTAATGAATAATGCTTCTGAAGAAAAATAATCTTATCATAAATCCAGGGTTATAATTATTCTTTTCAAAATATTTCGTGCTTCCTCAATATAAAAACAACTTCACATCATAGGATCTTTATTTTATTCCCTATTTATAAAAACAGCAGCAGTAATAGTGGATACCATTTATTGGGCAGCCACTGAACCATAGGAGTTTGGCATATTAACCCATGAGGTCCTCCCAACAAATTCATAGGATTGCGATTCTCATTTTAGGGGCTGATGAAACTGAGACTCTGAGAGGCTAAGCATCCTGCCCAAGGTAATACAACCAATAAGCCCTGGCCTTCCTCATTACAAAGCTTACATACCTTTCTTTATACCACATATATTTTTTTAAAGTACTCTATTTTTTTCCATTTATTGAGAATTTTACAATTATTTAAATAACAAAAAAAAATCCGCTTTTAAGTTCTTATCAGAAATGACTTTTTAGAATTAATTTAGAGCACAATTAGAACAAGCCACATGCATCCATGGTTTGAAAAAACAGTGGACGTGTTTGGAATAATAATTTAGGTTCTAGTATGACCCCTGTTTGGTTTTTAAAAAGGCTTTTTAAAATCTCATCAAAACATCTGGTGTAGGGATTCCCTGTGACACTGCCCTTGGGGGAATTACTTGAGCTCGTTCAGTGATGGGACATGCAGATTTTTTCAGGCAGGACTTTCCACTTTTATATACTACTTCCAGTTGACATGTTACTCAACTTTCTTGCACATCTTGTTTTATTTATGAAAGCTTGTTCTTATTTTGAGTCCAAGTCTGTTCTCTCATTTACTTTAATTCATAGAAGCAATGGAAACTTTTTCCTGTATAGAAAGTAAACAGTGCTGGGATGAATAACATCTAATTAGTATTCATGATATGGTATTTTTTTGCTAAGGTTGTTTTGATGAACATATTCCACACAGGTTTGCCAATGAGAATTTTCTTCTCCTTCTAAAACTATAAGACCAAGAGCTTTGCTGATAGAGCTCTGTTTTTTCCCCTCCTCTTTCTACTGCCCTTGAAAAAGAGAAAGCAACACTGAAGGCAAGAATTTTTCTGACCAAACAGCAATAATTTGTCACCTTAGCAACAATAGGTCTGTCTGTGGATGGAGAATTACAAAGTAAACCCTCACTAGCTAAGACTGTCGCTTTAGTTCTAGAGGTTGATATTAGACTTTTGATTGATTTATTAATGCTAATATGGGTAAAACACACAAAATAACTTTATATTACATATCCTTAATTGTACTTTTTTTTTTTTGCACCTTTTAAAAAATAGATTTTGAGGACTTGATGATTAGAAAAAACATAAGCATTGCTTTTCCCTTCTAATTTGGGAAGGTGGCATATATTTTTAACTTAGGTCCTCTGTGTATAGATAAGATGCATCCTTGGTTTTCCACTTTCCTCAATCTTGTGTGTAAAATATAAGTGTGTAAAAGGAAATGTGGTATCAGATATAGTTCAGAAAATACATATGCAAGACACATGAATACAATCATGCAATTTCACGAGGCCCAGGTCTAATTCCTGCTTGAATTGAGTCTGTGGAACATGGTTATATGTTTCTCAGTTAAGCTTTCCAGTCAGGCTTATATCTCCATAATTCTTATTTCATAGATAAATTTTACCTTCTGATCTGTGGGTTAAGTATGCTCCATGATGAGAATTTAAAGGCATGCCCATCATTAATTTTACCTGATCTTTAGCTTTGGCTGAACAGATTAGAATAGTCTGACAGGACTTTATTCAGCCATCTTTGTTTCATCTAAGAGTCTTCTAAAAGAGTTTGCAAATTGATATTTTCTTAATTATTTTTTCTCATTTAGAAATATCAGTTATTTAATACCCACAGATATTTCAGTTTTCTTTAAGAGAGATTAACATTGAAACAAACTGTTTCTCAGTTTTCCAGCCCTTTCTCTAATAATCATGTTCTCTCCAAAATGGTAGCTGATACCTGGTCTAGCAGAGGCATAAAAAAAAAAAAAAAAAAAAAAAATTACACTGGGAATCAAAACACTTTGCTTGAATATTTTTATGTACTGAATTTATGTAATTACCACAATTTATTAAGTGTTATATGCTGGACGCTGGGTTTTAATTCCCAAGTCTGAGTTAATTGGCATTGTTCCCATTTTATAGCTGAAAAGGCTGATGATTGGAGTGGTTAAGTAACCTGCCAGTGTTATTAGTAAATAAGAAAGCTGTATTCCAGTATTGAAGGTATATATTAAAGGAAAAGGGAAGGGTGGTGAGTAGAAGTTAATATGAGGGACAATGAGGAGAATTGGCCATATTTAATCTGAACCATATTGAGCTGGGGACATGTTACTTATCTTCAATTCACTGAATATTAAGGACAAGTCTTATATCTATTCTTGAATAGTTTCAAAGGGAATAAAAATGGTGAGGCATATTTTTGCTTAAATATTATGATATGGAGAAAATACGCTTCTAGGAAGCAGAATTCTACCTTCCTCCCCACCCCACCCATAAGATGCCCATATATCTGAGTTCCTTGAAGAAGCATTTATCAATTGGAATTGTCTAAGATGGATGGAATGGGGTCATCTCAAATATTTCCCCTCTAAAAGTGTTTAAATAGACACAGAACCAATTGTCAATAATCCTACAAACTTTCTTAGCATTGGACACTGGATACCACAAAAAAACAAGGTAGATTTTCCCCTTTCCAGAGCTTATAGTAAGAGCAACATTTAGAGGAACTAGAAAGTAGAAGAGGTAGCAAAGGAGAGAGTTTCCATGGAAGACACTCAGAAAAAGACAAGATTAGAGGAGGAGAGAAAGGATACTTCAGAAATGCATCTGGCAAGTGACAGTTTTATCCAGGTTGTGCTGGTACACAGTGGTGTATGACATGCCATCTCTGCTCACAAGTAGCTTCCAGTCTAGGTGGCTGGCTCACACTTTAGAGGGAAAGAAGTGATGATTGGTCCCAGCTGGGATTCATCCCTTGGGAACTGACTCATATTCCTCTGTGGTGGTCTTACTGTAGGCTGTCAGTGCTTTTGGTCTGTCTTTCTAAAGACAGGGCTCTCAAACTTGGGATGCCCACAATGTGACACTTCTTAGGCAGGCCAGCGCTTTATTCATCCCAGCATTTTCTGTAAAAAGAATAAGCCAAAGTCTTTGAGTAAATACTTCCCAAAGTGTGACAACTCTGTAGGAGTCTCAATATTCACATTGTTATTTATTTGGGATAAGAAATGTATATATAATAAATGTGACACTTATTCAGTTCATATATTTGCATTAGAAATGGACCTATTTTTCAAGTTTTAACCAAAATGTAATTTGACCTCTTTTAAACATTTTCTACCTTTTTACTTATACACTAACAATTAAATATTTCAATTTTAATTTCCAGTGCACTGGGATATGTGACAAATGTCCAATGGAGCACAAAATCAGAAAATTTCCTTTTATTATTGTTGTTATTTATTGTTGAGACATGCTTCATTAAACAATCCCTGTCTCATTACTGAAACGACTTAATATGGTTTTGCAAAACTAATGGTTTTCATCAGCATTCATCATTGAATTGTTTTCCACCTACGAAATGGGGTTAGTATTCCAAATGTTGTCTATGCTAGGATAAGGAATCTTATTACCAAAAAGGTACACAGAGAGTTTTTAGGAGGAAACTAATTTAAATCAGTCAGTAAAATAGTCTCTTTAGAGAGTCGTGTGACAATTATAATAATGTACTATCTATCTTTTTATTTAGGAGGTTAAATATCTACTATGTCCTCTGCTATTTGCCAAGCAGAAAGAAATAACACAGGTTTTGGCTTCTGATGGTTAGAATGGGCATTTTTGTGTAGGAAAGAGAACTGAACTTAGACTTAGAGGCTGTGTAGTGCAGCTGGGCTGTACCATCTCTCTGGCCCTCAGTTGCCTCATTAGTAATACAAAAGGAGGGCTGGGTTTGTTTTCTCTAATTTTACTTCAAGATCTGATGGCTTATGATTAACACGTTGTCTACTTGCCATCACAAAAAACATGTTAAAGAAGGAATGAAGAAACATGCAGAATCGGCCCACCAAAAGAGCACTAGAAGGGGTCTAGCATAATAGAAAGAGAACTCAACTGGGAATGAGAAGATTATTCCATCTCTAGCTTTGTCAACAAAAAGCTTTG